>NC_041385.1:263119747-263202447 GCF_002162155.2 Triticum dicoccoides | reverse complement strand
CGACCCGCCCCGTCGACGTCGTCGCCGCCCTCTGCTCCGTCGACGCCATCGCCCCTGCCCCGACCACGCCGCCGTCACCCCTGCCCCGACCACGCCACCGTCGCCACCTTGTACACCGATGCCGGCGCCATGCCTCTGCCCCAGCCCCTACCATGCTGCACCTCTCCTTGGTCAGGTCGGCCGGCGCCGCCCCCCTGTCCTCTCCTCTGTTTTTTCACATATATATGATGTTTTTTTCCAGATTATATGTATATGTGTGAGTATATGTATGTGTGTATACCTGATTATATGTCCTTTTTTTAGATTTTTTGCTCATATATATGATGATTTGTTTTTTTCCTTTTTATAAAAATGTATATATGTATGTATGTTCTCTGTGCATATAAAAGATAGATTTTTAGTACATTTGGGTACATTTTAGGTTAGTTTTATCTATATATGTTCTCTGATTTAGTACATTTTAGGTTAGTTTCATTTTTAGAAAAGTTTTATATACTTAGGAAACGAAGGAAGAGAAGGAAGAAGGAAGAAGAATAAGAGAAAGTTTTATATATGCAAAAGTTACATTTTTAGATTAGTATTATAGATCTAGCTATGAAGATAAGGAAGAAGAAGAAAAAGAAGGAGAGGAAAAAGGAAAATAAGAAGAGGAAGAAAGGAGAAGAAGAGGAGATGAAGAAGAGGAGAAATAAATAATAAGAGGAAAAAAGAAGAAAAAGAAGAGGAGAAGAAGAAAGGAATAGAGGAGAAATAAGAAAAAAATAGAAATTCTATTTTCTTCTTCTTTCTCCTCTATTCCTTTCTTCTTCTCCTTTTTTTCTTCTTTTTTTTCTTCGATTGCTTCTCTTCTATTCCTTTCTTCTTCTCCTCTTTTTATTTCTTCTTTTGTCTTCTTATTTTTTATCGGGTATGTAGTTGTCGATATACCCCCTCCCGAGAACTTCAACACGAGGGGGGGGGTACTGATATACCGCCTCCCCGATAACATTATTTATGTATATGTATGTCGCGTCGTTGTCGATATAACCCCCTCCCGGATAACTTCGACATGAGGGGCGGTCGATATATATACCCCCTCTCGACCGTGATAACTTATACCACGACAGCAACCCCCTCGGCCCTCTCGCTCGACCAAAACTCTCGAGGACACCCAAACCCTAGAGAAAAAACGATGTTGGTCTCCTATCCCCTCCCGCCGCACCCCTACCCGACAAACTCTCTCGACGCCACCCAAATTTACCAAGTTAAAAGAGCGTTGTCGTCGAGGCCACCCCAAACCATTGAAGCATTGTGTCGAGGCCACCCCAAACCCTTGAAGCGTTGTCTAGGCCACCCCAAACCCTAGAGAAGCAGCGTCGAGGCCACTAACATGATTCCTTATTGTGATTAGCTAGCTAGTTCGACGTTTGCCACTAATATATATATCCATCTGTACCATGTTTGAATAATAATTGACATGTTGTAAATATTTGCAGAAACTATGGAGCACTCCCGAGACGAAGCAACAAAAGCAATGTTGGGGGACATAATCGCGGAGGAAGTGATGTCGTTGCGTCATTTCTCAACGACACCGATGGTCAGGAAGGACTGGGTGAAGAAGAGGGCTATGTTCATGATGGCTCCGACCCATTAATGCCGGTACAAGAAGAGGGCTATGTTCATGATGGCTCCGGTGACCCAATGGAGGTACAAGAAGGAGACGTGCTGACTACTCCGGTGACCGAACCGAGTCCAACCAGGTATATATATATATTAGTTAAGCCCGTGCTGACTAGTTAATTGATGCATTCATTGTTTTCATATGTACACATATTAATTAACTCTCGTCTTTCTTCTTTTTTCTCTAGCCCTCCGGATCAAGCTCAACTTCGGTAAAGAAAGGAGGCCCGAAGAAAAAGTAGCGCTCGGATGAAAGGTTTGAGCTCACAGCAATCGCGCGCGATGGCACGCCGATTGAACCCATCCGGACAAGGGCTGCATTTCGTGCTCAGTGCGGGGTTCTTGTTAGGGACAAGATCCCGATCAGTATCCAGCAATGGTTAAAGCCAAATAAGGAAGACCCTGAGGTGCCGATGTCTTATGTCTCCGATATGCAGAAAGAAGATCTTTGGACAACGCTTAAGGCAAATTTTCACCCTACCGCCAGAGGAGGATCCGGAGAAGCCAGTTAAAGAGCAATTGATCAAGTCTCATGCTCTTAAGGATGGCAGAACTATTCTGGAGGTGGAAGAATGAGCTGAAAACGTTTGTCGACAAAGAAGAGACACCAGAATTCACCGGAAAGTATGAGAAGATCAGAGATCAATGGCCCGCATTTTTGGCCCACAAGACAACGGAAAAGAGTAAGAAGATGTCAGCGATAAATAAGATAAATGCTGTGAAGAAGAAGCATCACCATCGCACGGGGTCAGGTGGCTACCTCAAAGCCCGACCTTTGTGGGACAAGGCTGAGAATGACCTGATTACTAAAGGGGTCGAACCAGAGACATTGAACTGGCCAGACCATTGCCGGACTTGGTTCTTCGGGGTTGGCGGAACCTTGGACCCTGTAACAGGGAAGTGTGTTTGGACAGATGAGCAACTGCGAATACCCGTCAGAAAGCTTCAGGAGTATATCGAGAAAGCGCAACAAGGGACGTTTGTCCCAGACAGAGAGAATGACGAGCTCACAATGGCCCTCGGGAATCCTGAGCACCCTGGACGGACACGAGGCACGCCAGGCTCCATTCTGTGGAAGGCTGGCTTTCCGGACGCAGGGAGTTACAAAACCCAGGAGAGGAGGAAGAAAGTGGAGCATAGCCAACTGCAGGCGCTGCACGAAAGGGTACAAGGGCTAGAGGAACGAGAAGCAGATCGTAGCAAACGACCTGCCGAATCTTCCCCTGAAGCTACCCCGCCATCTCAGCAGAGAAGCAGCGTGGCTTCCACCGAGCAGACTCAGCAGCTGGAGCATGTCTTCACGGCTCCTGCTAGCTACCCCGTGGATGCTATCACGGAGTCTCAACATTGCCACCTTATGACGCGATGGATGACATTGAAAGTCAAGGCGGCTGTTGGCTCTGTTATACCTAATAAACCTGGCTCAACCTACCACGGCCAGCCGATTCCAGAAGGATATGCTAGGGTGATGGTGGATCAAATAAAGGACGGATTTGAGGACCTTCAACTTGACCACCCTACGGCTGAAGGGGAGATTCGGCTGGGTTCTTCTCTGAAGACTCCATGCCTATGACGGAAGGAGCTCATCAACCTTCCGAACTGGACGCCTCCGCCTCCTCCTCCTCCTCCTCCTCCTCCGGCGAGTCAGGGCAATCCGCCTCCTCCTCCGGCGAGTGATCAGGGCACTCAGCCTCCTCCTCCGCCTCCTCCAACAGTGAGTGATGAGGGCAATCAGACTCCATCTCCAGTGCGTGGCGGCACTCCGCCTCCTTCTAAGCCTGAGCCGGCGTGCCTGAGCAGCCAGCCTCCTCCCTCTCCGCCTCATCAACAAGGGCGGATCAAGAGACCCGCTGCCGCTCCGGCTGCTCCGGCACGTCGTAGTCCTTCACCTCCGCCTCGTAAGAAAGGAAAGACAGCCGTAGCCGCTCCGTATTCTCCAGCGTCTAGCAGCACAGCTAGAGCCGGGAGGCAATAAAAATATGTTCCTTCTCTCAAGACTCCAGAGAAGTTACCATACGAGAGGAACGTGGAGGAAAACACGCGGATCGTGCAAGCCGAAGTGGATAACTTCTTTGAAGGGGTGAAAGCAAAGAAACATCCACCTCTGGAGGAGAAGATAGATCCGGTAAAAGTGAAGCGTACTCTGGCTGCCCTGCAGAAACCGCCAAAGTCTCCGATGAAAGGCAACTACGAGCGCATTCTTACAAAGTCATTTGTGGATCACGGTCGGGAAGTACTATCAGTGGTCAACGACGAGCTGGGAAAAAAGTTGCCCAGCTCGGCGAACAAGCGAACCAATCGTTCCCCTTGCTCCAGGTGTCTAGCGATATAGTTGCTAATGTTCCGGGCGGGATGGTGCCCGGTTATAACAATCCTGAAGATTACCTACCCGATGAAGTACATTATGATTTGTTCGAGGTGGACGAACACAAATACGTGTACGGGAAGCCTCTCGTCAAACATGTAACATCTCTACCAACGATGATGTTCAGATTCCATGATTGGTACATGAAAACCTGCAGAGAGTCTGAGGGGGAAAATATTTTGTCGCTGATGGTCAGAGAGGAGCATGACCTCGTTGGACTTGAACTGTTGAATGTTCCATTTGAGGAGTTCTTCGTGTTTTTCAATCTAAAGGCCCTCGATAAATTAATGATCACTTGCTACTGCCTGTAAGTACAGTACTACTTCTGTCATTAAGTCTCTATATATAGGTCAGCTCTTTCATTGCATGTATTTTTAATTATCCTCACTATATTATGCAGATTGAAGATCGCTGAATTAAAGAAACAAAAAATTGGTGATATTGGGTTCATTAACACAAATCTCATAGATGCATATATGGTTAAATCTCAGGCCAGAGAAACCGAGGCCAAGCTGCTAAAATCATTTGTAGTAAATCAAAACAAAGCTATAATACTCTTCCCTTACGAATTCAAGTGAGTGTTACTGTCTTCTGCATATTCGGTTTCCCTTATTAGTCGAGGTAATTATAGTAGTAATGTAATTGATGAGTTATGCATGCGTGCGCAGGTTCCACTATATTCTCCTAGAGATTAAGCTTGAGCAGGGACTAGTAACCGTCTTAGACTCAAGACGAAAAGATCCCACGGAGTATGCGGACATGACTGAAATGCTAGAGAAGTAAGTTAAATCGATCATTATCGCACCATATCGGCAACTTTGTTCATTTCCTGATATCAAGTAATTGTTTTCTTTGTCTGTTGGCAGGGTTTGGAAAAAATTCACCTCAAAAACTCCATGACTGCCGAAGAAGCTGCAATTTAGACACTCGAAAGTAAGTACTATAGTAGCATGTTCCACACATCTCCTAGTGATTCAAGCGCTAGTTTCATCAATACCATTTAGCATGCTTGCTAATTATCAGTTTGATTGACCTCTCTTTCTTGTAAAGTGGTTGTGGCAGGAACAAGGGAATGATTACTGTGGATACTACATTTGCGAGTCCATCCGCCACACGGCCTGTGAGCGGGGATACTCTGACAAACAATATGAAGTGCGTAAATAATAATAATCACAATTTTATTTTATTACCATCATTTGTGTTTAGTTTCATTTATTCATATATATGTATTGACCCCCTTCTTCAAATTAGATATTTCGGATGCAGGATGAACTCTTACCACCAGATCGTATGCGAGGAAATCAAGAGGAATTGGCAGCATTCTTTCTTGACCATGTGATCGCTAAAGACGGAGAATACCATGTGGACACTGAGTTCATTTGGAATAGGAGATTATATTGTAATTAAGAGATAATTATATTGAATATATGTAGCCAGTACGTAGCGTCGGATAGATATACGAGAACTTGTTGTTCGACCAATCTCTCAGAGAAGGAGAGGTGGTCGATATCACTTCTCTTTATATGCATATGTTCATGACGAACTTCTGTTTCCTTCATTTGCTTACTAGCTAACGTGTCTAGTCCTCTCAATACGTATAGTACGTAGCGTCGACCAAGCTTGGAGATAAGAGAGGACACTTCTCTCTATTAATTAGCTAGATAACACAATATATGAAACACGTAAATTAACCCCCCAAAACCCCCAAACCCCCCCCCCCCCTTTCCAAAAAAACAAAAACCCCAGCACCTGAAACGCTGACGCGTGGAAGCCTTTTCGTCCCGGTTTATGTCACCAACCGGGACCAAAGGCCCCCCTGCCTGGGCTGCCTGCAGCGGCCACATGGATGCCCATCTTTCCCGGTTCGTGTAGGAACCGGGACTAAAGGGGGGAAGCATTAGTAACGATCTATTAGTCCCGGTTCAAGAACCGGGACTAAAGGCCCTTACAAACCGGGACAAATGCCCTGTTTTCTACTAGTGCATGGAAGTTGTGAGAGATAATAATTTTTGGATAACATTAAGGTGGAAACTTTAATACACATCTGGGTGGATTGGTTGGGGCACCTGGAGAAACCAGTGCTTGCCCATTGGGAATCCCGGAGTACCCGTGTGATTTTCCCTCAGTTCGCCACCCAGGCTGAAAGGGATTATATGATATTTCATGCCTATAAACTTCCGTGTGCAGCCACAAGCCATTATGGGCTCTGGCATAGTTGACTAAGTTGTGTGAGCTCTTGAAGAGGTGGACTAGCAGATGTACGGGAAAGTAGGTGTACTGGTCTATCCAGAGTAGAGAGTTAATGCTTCAGAAAGACTATGTCTCAATCTTTCGATCATGGATGCGGTCGAGTCTTGTGGGGAAAAGTGTGCAACCTCTGCAAAGTGTATAAACTAATCATGGTTAGCCGTGTCCCCGGTTATAGACATCTTGAGTATCTAGAAGTGGATATTATTGTTGATCTCATCACTCTTTAATAAATGAATTGGGTTTAATGATGATACTTGTTTAAGGTTGGGATTTGAGTTGGAGGAACCTTCACAAATATTGGTATAACTTTGTAGTAGATAAAATTTATTCTTTTGTTGTAGGAAAAAATTAGCTTTATGCAAAACATTAAACTTAGAGCCTCCACCAGCCAAATCTTCATGTAGATATAGTTTCTTGCATTCATTGGCTCTATAGTGTAACTCTGCCAGCTTATTCCATGTGCTGACCTACACGGCTGCAACATCTCATGTTGCCGATTTTACCGACGAATAATAAGGTGCGATAGGTCATTTTCATGCACTCAGCTATGCCATTGGAGTTGATGGCTGTAGGACCTTGAAGTATGTCTAGAGGGGGGGTGATTAGACTACTTGACCAATTAAAAACTTAACCTTTTCCCAATTTTAGAGTTTGGCAGATTTTAGCTATCTTAGGACAAGTCAAGCAGTCATCACACAATTCAAGCAAGCGTGCAAAGAGTATATAGGCAGCGGAAATTAAAGCATGCAACTTGCAAGAAAGTAAAGGGAAGGGTTTGGAGGATTCAAACGCAATTGGAGACACATATGTTTTTGGTGTGGTTCCGATAGGTGGTGGTATCGTACATCCACGTTGATGGAGACTTCAACCCACGAAGGGTAACGGTTGCGCGAGTCCACGGAGGGATCCACCCACGAAGGGTCCACGAAGAAGCAACCTTGTCTATCCCATCATGGCCGTCACCCACAAAGGACTTGACTCACTAGCGGTAGATCTTCACGAAGTAGGCGATCTCCTTGCCCTTACAAACTCCTTGGTTCAACTCCACAATCTTGTCGGAGGCTCCCAAGTGACACCTAGCCAATCTAGGAGACACCACTCTCCAAGAAGTAACAAATGGTGCATTGATGATGAACTCCTTGCTCTTGTGCTTCAAATGATAGTCTCCCCAACACTCAACTCTCTCTCATAGGATTTGGATCTGGTGGAAAGAAGATTTGAGTGGAAAGCAACTTGGGGAAGGCTAGAGATCAAGATTCATATGGTAGGAATGGAATATCTTGGCCTCAACACATGAGTAGGTGGTTCTCTCTCAGAAATGGTAAGTTGGAAGTGTAGGTTTGTTCTGATGGCTCTCTCCATGAATGAAGAGGAGGTGGAGGGGTATATATAGCCTCCACACAAAATCTAACCGTTACACACAATTTACCCAACTCGGTGGGACCGATTCAATAGACTCGGTCGGACCGATTTAGTAAACCTAGTAACCGTTAGGATTTTTGGTGGGAATGACATGCAACTCGGTAGGACCGATTCGGTTAGGGTTAGGGCATAACGTAATCTCGGTAAGACCGATTACACAAACTCGGTGAGACCGATTTCGGTAATAAGCTTTCCAGAGAGTTGGTCAGGTAAACTCGGTGCGACCGATTTGCTCTTTTCGGTGAGACCGAAATGTTACAAAAGGGAAACAGAGAATTTACATTGCAATCTCGGTGGGACCAATCTCTCACTTTGGTTAGACCAAAACGTTACGAAGGGAAATAGAGAGATTACAATCCCATCTCGGTGAGACCGAGATCCCTATCGGTAGGACCGATTTGCCTAGGGTTTGTGGCAGTGGCTATGACTTTTGAACTCGGTGGCGCCGGGTAGAAAGAATCGGTGTGACCAATTTTGGCTTTAGGTTTAGGTCATTTGTGGATGGGAGAAAGTAGCTGAGGGTTTTGGAGCATATCACCAAGCACATGAAGCAAGATGCTCATTAAGCAACACCTCATCCCTCCTTGATAGTATTGGCTTTTCCTATAGACTCAATGTGATCTTGGATCACTAAAATGTAAAATGAAGAGTCTTGAGCTTTTGAGCTTGAGCCAATCCTTTGTCATTAGTATTTTGAGGGATGCACTTTCATCATCCATGCCAGGCCATTCGTTGAGCTTTCCTGAAATAATAGTCTTGGAATAGCATTAGCCCAATGGGCTATATGTTGTTATGAATTACCAAAACCACCTAGGGATAGTTGCACTTACAATCTCCCCCTTTTTGGTAATTGATGACAACATATAATCAAAGCTTCGACAAATGATAATAAGATTGAACAACATCGTCGCTTTGAGAAGTATGTGATAAGCAAGAGCTCCCCCTAAATTTGTGCATAGTTTAAGATTTGCTTTGGACTGCAAATGCACTAGGAATTAGGCTCATGGGTTACTCTTCCATGTCACATACATCTTGGTGGAGCGCTCAAAATGATAAAGATTGAATACATGCCCTCATCACCAATCAAAATGAATGATCACATATGGATAAGATAAGATAATATCATCAAACATGCATAAGTGTAGCTTATGATCAAACACATGATCATCAATGTCTCACAAAACAGCATAGTATCTCAAGCAATCAAAAGCAAACAAGTTTAACCACCAAAGCAAGACAAGGGAGAACAAAAGCAACACACTCTCTCTCTCTCTCTCGAAGCCTATGATCTATACATTTTTCTCCCCCTTTGGCAACAAGTTACCAAAAAGTTCATAGAAAATGCATAGTGCTAGATCGACTCTCAGGCTTGATCTTCAGGTGGTGGTGTCCGAATAACTCCAAGAACGAAGGCTTCAGTTGAAGTGGATGGAGCTGGAGGAGTTGATGCTGGAGCTGGTTGCACTGGAGCTGTAGGAGCTGTAGCTGGTGCAGATGATGTGGCTCTGGTGTTTGTCACAGGCACAACAGTTGACCTCTGAGCTCTAGGCACTCCGGCAAACACATTAGTGGTAGTCTTGCCCTGCCTCTCCTGCAAGTCATCCTGTAGCTACTCCACGACTAACTGAATCTCAGTTACTTTGACATCTAGATCATGGAATTTTAGTTCCATGATTCCTTCCAAGCTCTCCTGATTTCGAGTGAGGTGGCCAATCCCTTCTCAGTCCTCAGAGTTGATGCTATCAAGTAACCAAGCTGCTCCTGCTTGTTCTTCAAAAAGTACTCAGATGCCTCCTCTTGAGTTGGCATCTTGGCAGCCTTCTCTTTCCTTGCCTTCTCCTTCTTCTCTTGAGCTTGTACTGATGATGGATCATTCTCTTTCATGACAACCTGATTGTCCTCAAAGTCTGGATAGAGAGGAAAATGTTCCTTATCCAATTGATACTTGCCTGTGCCCATCTTTGAGTTAATCAACTCCTGAATCTGAGGGGCATATCCACAACTCCTCTTTTGATCAGCTGCAGTCCTCTTAATGGTCTCTACCATAAGGCTCATTACCTTGAATTTTTGTGGCACATCAAACAAATGCAACATGTTGATTGCATGCCCTCTAATCATGTTATGGTCACCAGACTTAGGCAACAGAGTGTGCCTTAGGATCCAGTTGATAGTTGGCAGCCCTGACAGAAGAAAGTGGACTGATCCAAACTTATGTGTCTCAACAGCTTTGTCAAGGATCTCCTTGTACATGTGTGCCATGGAATTGTGGTCCATCTTCTTCTTCGCATAGCTATCCAAGTCATCTTCATCCTCCTTTGGGGCATTGATCAGTTTTGCCCACTCCTCAATAGTTGACTGGTACCTTGTACCTTCAGACATCCAAGTTATCCTCCCATCTGGATAGAAGTGTGCTGTGGAGTAGAATTGCATAATGAGTTCATCATTCCAGTTGGTGAGCTTTTGCCCAACAAAATCTGCAACTCCACAAGCAACAAAACTGTCTTTAACTCCAGGATAGTGTTCTTCATTGTCTTTCATGTAGGTCCAGTCGACCCACCTCATATCACACACTATGGCTTCTTGTCCAACAAGATTGTCTCATAGAAGTCCTGATGTTCCTTTGTATGGAACCTGTAATCAACAGCAGTTCTCCTCCTTGTGGCATATGGATCTGTCATCCTCCATAGCCTCAATCCTGAGTCTTTTCTGATCCTCATGTCCTCAGCCACAGGATGGGCATCATTGTGGTCTGGTATCTTGGGCTTGAGCTTCCTCAGAACTTGTCCTTCTTCATCTTCCTCATCAGCAACATTAGGCACTGGGCCTTGTTCTTCTCAGTAGCTGGGATACTCCTGGTATTCCTCTTTGGTGCAAGCTTGGGCTTGGGGGCAGCTTTGGGTGCTTCCTTGGGCTTTGATGTTGCAGCCCCTGATCTAATAGCATCACCCATAAGCTTTTGTGCTTTGTGTGCTGGTGCAGCAACCTCTTCTTCCTCTTCAGAGTCTCTCCTCATTGAGGGATATCCAAGAACCTGGGCAGTAGTGGTTCTGGCTCTCTTCTTCTTCTTATCCTGAGCACCTTCATCTTCTGATTCCATGGTAAACTTCATAGTTTCTCCAGTGGGAACCTTCTTGGGTTTGGAAGTTGTGACTCTCTTTGCAGGTGCTTCTTTGGGTTCAGACACTTGAGTAGATCCTCTAACTTTCAGCATAGGTGTCCTCTTGGAAGGAATCTTCCAATTGAGTCCAGGCTTTGTGTTCTTTGCTGAGCCATACTCCTTTTTGATCACTACCTTCTTGGAAGTAGCCTCATCCTCTTCTGCTCTATAGTCCTCATCCTCAGAATCTGAGGTTCTCTTCTTCCTTGTCATGGTGGCAGCTTTAGGCAGATTGCTAGGAGTGCTTCTGCTGCCATCATCTGAAGAACTGGAGGGACTAGTGCCCTCACTCATGTGAACCTGCTCTTCTGACCTGTTTTGGCTGTCACTCTGGTCTGACATGCTGCAAACACTGACTGCTGACCCTATGAATAGTTATAGATGAGATAGAGTGGATGAGCATCACAAAATGCAAAGATTTTTGCAAAAGAATGATTCAAAAATTAAGTTTTAGTTTTCCACAGAAAGCATTTCGGATCAACCGATTTTCAAACTCGGTGATACCGAAGCAGTTTTGGAACCTAAACTGATGAACTCGGTTGGACCGAGTCACAGTTCGGTGGCACCGAGACTGCTAGGGTTTCACAAAGTCCTAAAATCGGTCTCACCGATTAGCAATTCTCGGTCAGACCGAGAGTTACTAGTGCAATGGCGTTAGCCAAATTAGTGGGACCGAGTTTTTCAACTCGGTGGGTCCGAGATGGTTTTAGCGGAAACCTAACCCTAAATTTTCGAATCTCATCTAATCTACGGATTGCATTGACTGGATAGGAGTCTTTCAATCGTGGCAAGAATCATTAAGAACGCAATGTGCTAGGAATCAGACGAGGATAGCACAGTGATCGAGTCCATACCCTAGCTTGGCGATGAACTCGCTACGGCGGCAACGACGGGGGTGAAATCCGTTGACGGCGGCGGAGACCAGCGACAGGAGGCGGCTGGCGATGAGGAGACGATCCGGAGACCCTGGAGGCAGAGCAAGCTATTGCGCGAGCGAAGAGGTTCGGTGAAATTTCCAAATTTTTGCCCGTGACTATATATAGCCCGACCCTGTCGGTGTGACCGAGTGGAACACCTCGGTGGCACCGAGATGCATAACTGTGTACAGTTACAGCAACTCGGTGTGACTGAAAAGTTCAAATCGGTTGCACCGAGATTGAAAACCTAGATCGACTTAGTGATCTCGGTAGGACCGAAATGGAGGAATCGGTCAGACTGAGAATCACAATGAAGTTTTGGAAGTTTAAGTCTATGACGAATCGGGGACTCCGAGTGCTCCTCACACAGAGTGGTTCAAATCTGACTTGATCAAATTTTGTGATGTAGCATGAATAGAGTTTGAGACGAGAAAAGCATAGATAGCTAGAGAAGGTTCTTAGGCATTCTTGTCCATCCACTTGGCAAAAAGAAAAGAAGCCAATCAATCCAACAAGTGGATGTCCTTGAATGAGTAAAATATGCACCAACATGCTCACACAATAAGATGGCAAATGAAATATGTGGCAAAACATGCACAACCAATTCTAGCATCTATCAAACAATTGGCGATGACTAGGTCATCTATATATGAGTATATTGACTTAGGAGTCAAATGAAAAACATTTGATCATAGGTCATACTCATCATTTAAGCTCAAGTGGGGTTACCACTTTTACATAATGCATTGATGTGTTCACACCATTAGAGTTGCTTTGACTCAATTCTTAGAGTTAAGCTCCCCCTAGATGTGAGATCCCCTTTTAGAGGGATGAACTAACCTTGGGTTTTGTCGATGATGACTTCATGTAGGTGTTGAAGATGTGGATGCTCAATGTTGATGTAGATCATTTGGAGCAATCCTTTGGAGTGAGTTGCACTTTCAAGTTACCTACATGGGTTAGTCCCACAAGGAACAAACAAGAATATCCATAGACATAGAGTGATGCACACACAAGATGATGTCCATGAAATCATTAGGTTACCTTGTCCCTTGCCTTACCAACATGAGGGTTTTGACCCCTTGAACTAGTGCTAGATGTGGAAGTTGATTGTACTTGTTCTTGCCATAATGATATGAGTGAAGAATGTTGGCGGAGTCACCCTCAAGAACTCTCTAGTTCTTCTTCTTCGGGATCCACATCATCTTGATGGGAATCCTTGGAGTTGTAGTTGTACTTGATGAAGTATAACTTGATGTAGTCTTGGGAACCCACTTGACCGAGGCCTTAGGTGCTTCTTCAAATGCATCAATCTCTTCTTGAAGCTTGTCCTTGCCTTTGTTCTTGTGGTCTTGTGGTGGAAGATCATCTTGTGCTTGTGTTCCTTTGAAGGAAGTAGGATCATACTTCTCTTGTTGAGGAACAAACTTCGTCTTGGGGTATTGATCTTCTTCCCACTCAACTCCATTGGCATTGAACTTTAGTTCAAAACCAACACCTTGATTCTTCCGGTGCCTTCCTTGCTTGCGTACAATTTTTTCGAATTGCTTACTCCCGGCAAGGCTCTTGTAAACACCTTTCTCTATGATTCCCTTCAATAAGCTATTTTGTTGCTCAAGTGTAACTTGGCTAAGAGAATCATTAGTGGAATCAAGAGAACTAATAGAAGCAACAATATTGGATTTGACATTGTTATTGTTACTACTAGAGGAAGGATCCTTCTTGTACTTGTTACTAGACTTGACTTGAGGCATGTAAGTAGATAAGAATAAACGCTTGGCAATGTAAGAAGAACTTTTCTTACGGAGATCATCATTGATTGCCCTTAAGAACTCATGCTCTTGCTCAAGATTGAGATTTTCAAAGCGTAACTTCTCATGAGCCCTTAAAAGTTCTCGATGATCTTCGAAGATAGTTTCATGAGCTAACTTAAGAGTGTTTAGTTCTTTAGTTAGAAGCTCAATCTTCTCCTTATCATTGTCATTCGTTTTATCTTGTTTAGCATGATTAATTGACGTTTCATCATAGTATTCATCACTAGAGTTGTCAACAAGTAAATCATCATCCACAAGCAAGTCATCTTCATCACTATCAAAATCAACATACTCAGGATGTGTTACCTTTGGACCTTTGGACATGAAGCATCTTCCAATTCCTTCATTTGGTGAATCAAATATGTCGTAGGAGTTGGTTGACACAAGTGCTAGACCGGCAACACCTTCATCTTGAGTATATTCGGAGTCGGAGTGATAGCTTCTCTCGGAGTGATTGTCGGAGTCGGAGCCGGATACCCATTCACCAACATGAGCTTGATGTCTTCGATTTGTGTAGCTCCTTGATGACTTGTCCTTCCTTTCCGAATCCTTGCTTCTCCGTGAGGGTCTTCGTTCATAATGATCATCTCTACTCCTCCTCTCTCTCGATGGTGATTCTTCTCTTTTGCTTCTTATTTTTGGAGAATCTTCTCTTCTTTTGTAGGGTGCCGTACACTCATTGGAATAGTGTCCGGGTCTCCCACAATTGTAGCAATTTCGCTCTCGACTAGAAGATCTTTTGTTATTGTAAGACCTTGACTTGGAGCTTCTTTCTTTGCTTCTACTCTTGTAGAATTTGTTGAAGTTCTTCACCATTAAGCTCTTTTCTTCATTAAAGGTTTGTTTCTCACTTGATGATGTGGGGGCTTCACTTGAGGCTTTGTAAGCACCACATGACTTGTTGTGAAGTTCCTCCTTATCCTTGAGTGACATCTCATGAGCAACAATTCTTCCAATGACTTCCGTTGGCTTGAGATCTTTGTAGTTTGGCATCATTTGGATCAATGTGCACACGGTATCATACTTTCCATCCAATGCTCTTAGGATCTTCTTGATGATGAACTTGTCGGTCATCTCTTCACTCCCTAAGAGGGCAATCTCATTTTTGATAAGTGCAAGCCTAGAGTACATTTCAGCGACGCTTCACCATCCTTCATTTTGAACTTGTCAAGCTGACTTTGGAGCACATTCAACCTGGATTCCTTGACGGAGTCGGTACCTTCATGCATATCAATCAAAGTATCCCAAATTTCCTTTGCATTCTCAAGACGGCTGATTTTGTTGAATTCTTCGGGGCACAATCCGTTGAAGATGATATCACAAGCTTGAGCGTTGTATTGCAGCATCTTCAATTCTTCCGCATTAGCTTCACGGTTCGGCTCTCTCCCATCAAATAATTCACCTTGCAAGCCAATACAAACAATTGCCCAAACGACGGGGTTATGTCCGAGAATATGCATTTTCATCTTATGCTTCCAACTAGCAAAATTAGTACCATCAAAGTAAGGACCTCTATGGTGATAATTTCCCTCACTAGACGCCATACTCTCCTAGGTTGTGAAACCAAGGCTATGACCAGCAAAAGCTATGGAAATCAAAGCAAATGGAGACCAAAGCTCTGATACCACTTGTAGGACCTTGAAGTATGTCTAGAGGGGGGTGATTAGACTACTTGACCAATTAAAAACTTAACCTTTTCCCAATTTTAGAGATTGGCAGATTTTAGCAATCTTAGGACAAGTCAAGCAATCATGACACAATTCAAGCAAGCATGCAAAGAGTATATAGGCAGCGGAAATTAAAGCATGCAACTTGCAAGAAAGTAAAGGGAAGGGTTTGGAGGATTCAAACGCAATTGGAGACACGGATGTTTTTTGCGTGGTTCCGATAGGTGGTGCTATCGTACATCCACGTTGATGGAGACTTCAAACCATGAAGGGTAACGGTTGCGCGAGTCCATGGAGGGCTCCACCCACGAAAGGTCCATGAAGAAGCAACCTTGCCTATCCCACCATGGCCATCACCCACGAAGGACTTGCCTCACTAGCGGTAGATCTTCACGAAGTAGGCGATCTCCTTGCCCTTACAAACTCCTTGGTTCAACTCCACAATCTTGTCGGAGGATCCCAAGTGACACCTAGCTAATCTAGGAGACACCACTCTCCAAGAAGTAACAAATGGTGTGTTGATGATGAACTCCTTGCTCTTGTGCTTCAAATGATAGTCTCCCCAACACTCAACTCTCTCTCATAGGATTTGGATCTGGTGGAAAGAAGATTTGAGTGGAAAGCAACTTGGGGAAGGCTAGAGATCAAGATTCATATGGTAGGAATGAAATATCTTGGCCTCAACACATGAGTAGGTGGTTCTCTCTCAGAAATGGTAAGTTAGAAGTGTAGGTTCATTTTGATGGCTCTCTCCATGAATGAAGAGGAGGTGGAGGGGTATATATAGCCTCCACACAAAATCTAACCGGTACACACAATTTACCCAACTCGGTGGGACCGATTCAACAGACTCGGTCGGACCGATTTAGTAAACCTAGTGACCGTTAGGATTTTCGGTGGGACTGACATGCAACTCGGTAGGACTGATTCGGTTAGGGTTAGGGCATAACGTAATCTCGGTAAGACCGATTGCACAAACTCGGTGAGACCGATTTTGGTAATAAGCTTTCCAGAGAGTTGGCCAGGTAAACTCGGTGGGACCGATTTGCTCTTTTCGGTGAGACCAAAATGTTACAAAAGGGAAACAGAGAATTTACATTGCAATCTCGGTGGGACCGATCGCTCACTTCGGTTAGACCGAAACGTTACGAAGGGAAACAGAGAGATTACAATCCCATCTCGGTGAGACCGAGATCCCTATCGGTAGGACCGATTTGCCTAGGGTTTGTGGCAGTGGCTATGACTTTTGAACTCGGTGGCACCGGATAGAAAGAATCGGTGTGACCGATTTTGGCTTTAGGTTTAGGTCATTTGTGGATGTGAGAAAGTAGCTGAGGGTTTTGGAGCATATCACCAAGCACATGAAGCAAGAGGCACATTAAGCAACACCTCATCCCTCCTTGATAGTATTGGATTTTCCTATAGACTCAATGTGATCTTGGATCACTAAAATGTAAAATGAAGAGTCTTGAGCTTTTGAGCTTGAGCCAATCCTTTGTCATTGGTATTTTGAGGGGTCCACTTTCATCATCCATGCCATGCCATTCATTGAGCTTTGCTGAAATAATAGTCTTGGAATAGCATTAGCTCAATGGGCTATATGTTGTTATGAATTACCAAAACCACCTAGGGATAGTTGCACTTTCAATGGCTCATTTATCTTCGAAGCTTCCACAACTATTTAGTTTAGATGGCCTTCAGCCATATCATTTGTGTAACAGATACTCTTTATGAGGACCTCGATGTAATAAGTGTGTGATTGAACTCTGTTATAATTCCTCGAGTATTGTGTGTGTCAGCATGCCGATCCAGGGATGACACTTAAGCACAGAGACTTTGGTCCATTGGGACCGTGGTCGTTACAAGATGGTATCAGAGCACACGCTGACTGTAGGACGCGACCACTAGGAAAAGCCACATGATACTCTTCTCTGCTCATTTCTAATTCTCCTCTATTTCTACTCTATAGATGGCGGACCCCAGCGGACCCCAGGAATAAGTTCACTCAGCCGGATGACGACACCCATTTCGGACGACACATGAAGGAAGTCATGAAGTACCTGAATATTGGACTACCAAGCTTCACTAGAGCTTTCACTTCAACTACCAGAAGAGGAGCACTGGAAGATAAAAGTTTGTGTACCTGGGAGAACGTTTGCCCCAACAAGGGAGCCCATTGATTTTACCTTGGATGCACCAAGTTGGAACTTGGGAAAGAGCATGGCAGCCCACATCACTATTGGATGCATTTGTGAGGTTTACCAAAAGGAGCTTGAAGACACGGTCTATCAGATATATGGACGCCGAGACGCGAAATGGGAGATGATTCGTACGAGGAAGGATGGATCAATTGCAGCATATATTCAAGAGATGGATCAACACATTCATTGATACGAGAACCAGATGTGTGCTATGATGAAGAAGACTAAGAAGCTGATTAAGAGGAATATCGACCTAGAAGAGGAACTCAAGTCAACATGCGATGGATATGAAGAAGAAATTGATGTGCTACTGGAGAAGCATGAAGAACTGAAGAAGAAGCTAGGAATACCTGTGATGAACCAGAAGCAAGAGCCTGAAGAGGAGATCCGTTCATAGGACTACATCATATTGGTCGACACCGACATGGACAGTGATGCAAATGATTGCAGTGATGATGATTATGAAGATGAAGCTGGAGCTCATATTATGGAGTCTTCCACTGATCAAAATTTCTAGACGACCACCATGTTACTAGTAGTATTCTTCCAAAGTAGTTAGATCGATCGATTTGTAATCATAGTTAGATCCTTTGTGTGAACCTTGTTTGATATTGAGTGATGTGAATTGATTGTATTTGCCTCATATGCATGTGGGTAGTGAAATCTCTCTTAGATCTTATTCTATTCTTTTTTCTCACCCCTCTAACCCGTCAGATGCCTCCGAGACATGACACCAGATTCATTTTCCCGCCGGAGCTCACCCAGTTGATCCAGCAGCAGAATGCCTTGATGCAGATGTTAGTCCAGAACCAGAACCAGAACCAAGGCAACAACAATAACAACAACCCACCACCACCATCCCCTGTTGACAACCTAGCCCGCTTTCTGAGGTTGAATCCATCAGTGTTCTCTAGCAGCACCGAGCCGATTGTTGTAGATGATTGGCTCCGCAAGATGGGAAGAGAGTTGACCACTACTAGATGCACAGATGCGGAGAGAGTGCACCTTGCCGCACATCAGCTTGATGGACCCGTAGCGTCTCGGTGGGAGAATTTCAGCACCACTTACCCCATAGCTACAGTTACATGGGATCAGTTTGAGCAGGCCTTCCGCACTACACATGTTTCAGGTGGAGCCATGAGTTTGAAGAAGCGTGAGTTTCGCAACTTACGCCAAGGGAGTCGTACAGTGGGGTTGTATGTGGATGAGTTCAGCAAGTTAGCACACTGTGCCCCTGATGATGTGGCCACAGACACCGCGAAGTGGGAGAAGTTTCTTGAGGGACTCAATGATGAGCTAAGCATGCAGTTGATGATGGCAACTTTCAACAACTACTAGGAGCTGGTAGACAGGGCCATCATGATAGAAGGCAAGCATCAGCAGATTGACAACCGCAAGAGGAAGTACGGACAGGGGAGGTACACTTCTGGAGCTCAGCAGAAGCCTCGCTATTCCCCATACTCGCGAGGACACACTCATAACTATGGAGGGCATAACCATGGAGGACATTCGCACAATGGAGGAAGTTCACACAACCACAGTGGCCCTAAGAATGGCAATGGGAATGGAGGAAGCAACAGTCAGAACAGTTCCAACCCTGCAACACCCGCCAAGGATATGAGTCACATTACTTGTTTCAAGTGCAGGAACACCGTACACTACGCCACTGAATGTTCTAAAGCAAAGAATGGAAATGGAAATGCAAGTTCTGGAAAGAAGCCCAACCGTTTCACCAGAGGTCAGGTGAACCACGTCAGTGTGGAGGAGATTGAGGAGCAGCCCGACACAGTTGTCGGTAAGTTTTTGATTAATGCTTTTACAAAACTTGTTCTTTTCGATACTGGTGCATCTCATTCATTCATATCAAGGGGATTTGCGGACAAGTTTAAGTTGCCAACCGTAGCCCTTAAGTCACCTATGTTAGTGAGTTCCCCAGGAGTAGAGTATATGGCTAGTCGGTGATGTTACCAGTTGCCAATAACCATAGGTAGACATGTTTTCCCCACTGACCTTATTGTCCTGGAGTCACAATGATTGGATGGGATACTCGGCATGGATTGGCTATCCAAGTTTGAGGGAAACATTGATTGCGCCAGTAAATCAATTCTTCTCACCACCCTAGAGGGAAAAAGGAATAGGTACGTGTCTAGGCATGCGCCGAGGAGGACTCAGGTGAATTCCCTATAGGGAGTTGTTCAGGAGGAAGTACCAGTGGTGAAGGATTATCCCAATGTGTTTTTGGAGGATTTACCAGGCATGCCACCAGATCGAGATATTGAGTTTTTGCCAGGCACTGGACCAATATCGAAGAGACCGTATCGGATGCCCGCAAATGGTCTGGAAGAAATTAAGAAGCATATTAAGGAGTTAACGGAGAAAGGTTATATTTGACCAAGCTCATCACCTTGGGGAGCCCCAGTGCTTCTAGTTGAGAAGAAGGATGGATCTTTGAGGATGGTTGTTGATTATCGTGCGATGAATGAGGTGACGATCAAGAACAAATACCCTTTGCCAATGATCAATGCTTTGTTTGACCAGCTACAGGGAGCTAAGGTTTTCTCCAAGATTGATCTTCAATCAGGTTATCACCAGCTGAAGATCCGAGAGCAAGATATACCTAAGACAGATTTTACCACGAGGTATGGGCTACATGAGTATAGAACTATGTCATTTGGTTTGACTAATGCCCCTGCCTATTTCATGAGTATGATGAACAAGGTGTTCATGGAATTCTTGTATAAGTTCGTTGTGGTTTTCATTGATGATATATTGGTCTACTCGAAGAATGAAGAAGAACATAAGGAACATTTGCGCTTGGTTCTCGAGAAGCTCAGGTAACATCAATTGTATGCGAAGTTCAGCAATGTGAGTTTTGGTTGAAGGAAGTTGGGTTTCTCGGACATGTTTTATCATGAGAAGGAATAGCAGTAGACCCTACCAAGGTTGCATATGTCCTTGAGTAGTTGGCACCCACCTCAGTTGGAGAGATCAAAAGTTTTCTTGGACTCACAGTTTATTATCGGAGATTCATTGAGAATTTTTCCAAGATTGCGAAGCCCGTGACGGAGTTATTGAAGAAGGACACCAAGTTTAAATGGACTGATGAGTGTGAGGCCAGTTTTCAGGAGTTGAAGAAGCATTTGGTTACAGCCCCAGTGTTCATTCTCCTAGACATACGCAAGGATTTCCTAGTTTATTGCGACGCTTCACGTCAAGGACTTGGAGGTGTTCTTATGCAAGATGGAATAGTTGTTTCATATGCCTCACAACAGCTTCGACCTCATGAGTTGAATTATGCCACGCACAGTCGTAGTGCATGCGCTCAAGACATGATGACACTTTCTCATCGGTAACCATTGTGATGTTTACATACATCATAAGAGTTTGAAGTACATCTTCACGCAGAAGGAGTTGAACCTGAGGCAAAGGGGATGGTTGGAGCTAATAAAAGTTTATGATTTATGATTGCATTATCATCCAGGAAAGGCCAATGTTGTAGCAGATGCGTTGAGACGCAAGAGTTATGTTAACACGCTCATAACTGGAGGATTACCGCGGGAGTTAGCCGATGATCTCCGAGAACTACGCTTGGAGATAGTTCCGAGAGGTTATGTTGCAGCATTGGAAATTTAGTCCACTTTGCTAGGAAAGATCCGAGAAGCCTAGAAGACGGACAAGGAAATCGCAGAGATAAAGTAAAGGATGAGTAAAGGAAAGGCTAAAGGTTTTTGTGAGGATGAGCACGAAACTTTATGGTTTGAGGATCGTATGTATGTTCCTAATGACCCTGAAATCAGGAAGTTGATTCTTCAGGAGGCTCAGGATACGCCTTATTCGATTCACCCAAAAAACACCAGGGTGTATCTGGATTTGAAGGAGAGTTTCTGGTGGACAGGAATGAAGAAGGATATTGTTGAGTATGTAGCAGTATGCGACGTCTATCAGAGAGTTAAGGTAGAGCATCAGAAACCAGCACGGTTACTTCAGCCTTTGCCGATACCCGAATGGAAGTGGGATAAACTTGGCATAGATTTTATCACCGGATTACCCAGGACCCGTTGAGGCTATGATTCTATCTAGGCTGTAGTCGATCTCTTAACGAAGGTAGCCCATTTCATCCATGTGAAGACAACTTATACGAGTGATAAGTTGGCGAAGATATACATGACCAGGATCGTATGTCTGCATGGAGTTCCGAGGACCATCATATCAGATAGAGGAACGCAGTTTACTCCAAAGTTTTGGAATCAGGTGCACGAAACTTTGGGTACCAAGCTAGAGTTCAGTATAGCCTTTCATCCACAGACAGATTGACAGACCGAGAGAGTCAATCAGATTTTGGAAGACATGTTGAGAGCTTGTGCGCTAGATTATGGATCTAATTCAGATGATAATTTACCATATGCAAAGTTCTCCTATAAGATGGCCCCTTTCGAAGCTTTGTACGAAAGGAGGTGCGAGACACCATTATCATGGGATGAAGTTGGAGATCGACAGTTGTTCGGACTAGACATAATCAGAGATTCTGAGGAGAGGGTTAAGTTGATTCGAGATAGACTCAAGATAGCCCAGTCTAGGTAGAAGAGTTATGCAGATACCAAACGAAAGGAGGTAGCCTACGAAGTCGGAGACAAAGAATATCTCCGTGTGTCCCCACTTAGAGGAATTAAGCGATTCGGAGTCAAAGGGAAGCTAGCACCACGATTTGTGGGACCCTACAGAGTTTTGGAGCGCATGGGAGAAGTTGCTTACAAGTTGGAATTACCCGAAGGATCAGGAGTTCATGATGTGTTTCATGTTTCCCAGTTGAAAAAGTACCATGCAGAGATGGCTGGCATTCCTCTGAGAGATACAGTGCCATTGGAGGCGATTCAGTTGGAGAGCGATTTGACCTATGAAGAGAAACCCGTTAAGATTCTCGAGTTTTCCAGCCGAGTTACTCGCAGCAAAGCCATCAAATTTTGCAAACTTCAGTGGAGCCACCATACCGAGGAGGAAGCCACCTGGGAGCGAGAAGAAGACCTCCGCAAGGACCACCCACACCTTTTTGCTGACCAACCCGAATCTCGAGGGCGAGATTCATCTTAAGGGGGGTAGGTTTGTAGCATCCCAATTTTCAATTTGGATGTTATACATAGATCATTAATATGCATACATGATTTATTGCATTTTGTTGTTTAGTTTTGGTTGCATTTTGATCCGAGAGGCCTTAAGCAACTCAAGGACCAATTTGAGAGAGTTGGAGGTTTCACAAAAAATCCAATTTTGATTTATCAAAATTTGGTTATTAGATCAAATTGTTTTTCAAAATTCTTTTTCTAAATATTTTAAAAATAATGAGAGAAGATGAAATGACTTCTTCAATTTAGTAGAAAAAAATATTGGAAATTGATTTTTAAATTTTTGAGAGTTTATTTGATTTTATTTGTTAGTTTATTAATTAGTTAGCTGAGTAATTAGAACTATAATGTTTGTTTTTAGTTTAGGCATTTAAGTCGAGAAAAATGTTCATGAGGTCACTAATAAGGCTATTTAGCTACGTGATTTTTTATGGAATTTTTTGGATTATATTTATATTTGTTTTAAGTGTTTTTAGTCTTTGGAATTTAAAAAAAATGCACGCCGCCGAACTGGGCCGGCCCAGCTCAAAGCAGGCCGCGGCCCAGCTGCGCCACCACCTCTGCCGCCGGCTCCCGAGCGGAGTCCACCGCTGCCACGACCGGGAGTCCGACCCGGACTCGTCGCCGCTGACCCCCTGCACAAGTTGGACCCCCATACGCCTTTATATAGCCGCCCGCCCCCGCCGCCTCTCCTCATCTCACTGCCGCAAGCCGCCGAGCGCCGCCGAGCGCCGCCGCCTGTTGCCACCAGCGCCACCGCCTATTGCCGCCCGCGTCGCCGCCTGCTGTCGCTCGCGCCGCCGCATGCTGCCGACACCGCCGTAAGCCGCAGCCCCGCCGCCGATGCCCCGCCTCGCCGGAAGCCGCCGATACCGCTGTTGTTGACTCCGTCACCGAACCGGCCAAAGACCAGTAAAAACCAATCGGTTTTGCTACGTTTTTTTCGGTTTATATATTAGATCGGTTTATTTTTTTAATTCACTTAATTAGCAAACATTCACCCGTTTAGATCTGTTAATGAACAAATTCACTCGTTAGTCTCTGTTAGCGGACGTTCATCCGATAGAATTTTTTTTAGTTTAATTTTTCGGCCAGGGACGTATCTGTGAATAGTTTTATCGCAGATTAGCCCCTGATCTTCAAACTAGCGTCACTTTTTGCTCGTTTGTCCAAATTTGACGAAACAAATGCCTAAATCTTTAGAACGATCCCCTCACTCCAGTAAACCAACTTGAACATGATTTTGGCAATTTAAAATTTGAGTTTAGTTTAGATTAGTATTTGATCTTGTTTTGTTTGTATCTTGAGTTTCGTAGCTCCGTTTGAGTTGATTCTTTTTGCAAATCGTAGCTAATCACATGTACCTATTACTAAGATCTAATCCACATAAAAATAGTTCTATTTAAATTTTTTTTATGTTTTGATTAGTTATTTGCTTGTTTTGATTTTTATTTGGATCTTTTCTCGATTTCTCTTTGCATCGTTTGCTTGATTGCTTATGTATGTTGTTGTTTGTCTATGCTAGATTTTTCGGAGTGCGAAGCTTGTTACCACAAATCTCTGGAGTTTTCCAATCGTCAGCAAGGCAAGTTACACATTGATCATACTCTTCTATACGTAGTTTTTACTATGCATTAGTTTTGCCCCTCAAATATTTGCATGAGTAGGATTTTGGAACGTGTGGTTTGGTTGTATTACTTGAGGTAGGAACCTAATACATTTGATCACCCTAGGAATATACGTTGTGCTCATTTATTGCTTAGCCATGCTCATAGATGGGGATTGGGTCCGGATGTACATGGAAGTTGTGAGAGATAATGATTCTTGGATAACATTAAGGTGGCAACTTTAATACACATCTGGGTGGATTGGTTGGGGCACCTGGAGAAACCAGTGCTTGCCCATTGGGAATCCCAGAGTACTCATGTGATTTTCCCTCGGTTCGCCACCTAGGCTCAAAGGGATCATATGATATTTCATGCCTAGAAACTTCCGTGTGCAGCCACAAGCCATTATGGGCTCCGGCATAGTTGAGTAAGTTGTGTGAGCTCTTGAAGGGGTGGACTAGTAGATGTAGGGGAAAGTAGGTGTACCGGTCTACCTAGAGTAGAGAGTTAATGCTTCAAAAAGACTATGTCTCGATCTTCCAATCATGGATGCGATCGAGTCTTGTGGGGAAAAGTGTGCAACCTCTGCAGAGTGTATAAACTAATCATGGTTAGCCATGTCCCCAGTTATGGACATCTTGAGTATCTAGAAGTGGATATTATTGTTGATCTCATCACACTTTATAAATGAATTGGGTTCAATGATGATACTTTTTTAAAGTTGGGATTTGAGTTGGAGGAACCTTCTCAAATATTGGTATCACTTTGTAGTAAATAAAATTTTATTCCTTTGTTGTAGGAAAGATTAGCTTTATGCAAAACATTAAACTTAGAGCCTCCACCAGCCAAATATGCATGTAGATATAGTTTCTTGTATTCATTTGCTCTACAGTGTAACTCTGCCAGCATATTCCATGTGCTGACCTACATGGCTACAACGTCTCATGTTACAGATTTTACCGACGAAGAATAAGGTGCAATTGGTCTATGTCATGCACTCATCTATGCCGTTGGAGTTGATGGACTCATTTATGTTTGAAGCTCCCGTAGTTATTTAGTTTAGATGGACTTCAACCATATCATTTGTGTAACAGATACTCTTTATGAGGACCCCGATGTAATAAGTGTGTGATTGAACTCTGTTACAATTTCTCGAGTACTATGTGTGTCAGCAAGGGATGACACTTAAGCACAAAGACTTCGGTCCATTGGGATCGTGGTCGTTACAAAGTGCGACAATATTTTTTTACCCCAACATCTTGATGCCATTCCATGATAGCATGCCAAGGTTCATGAATGTCAGACGAGTTTTGTATTTACTAGAATTACAAAAGCAATCACCTCAATGTTTGCCAGGGAGCCACGGTGTCGTGGTGTTTTAAATTCATCCCCATTTCTTGAATCGGACGTAAGCATCAACCCATGGACACATATATCATTTTACAACCCATTTTGGTGCACCGGAGCATGTGCATGTGGTTTAATTTTGAATTGTGCACCTGAAATGCCTAGAAAACCAAGTTAGTGTATAAAAATGTCCAAACGAATCCTGAATAATTCCTTTTTTTGACGACAGACCTACAGTTGCATGTTCATTGCAGATAGAAGTTCTAGCAATTCAAACACCATCCTTTGCAGTTGTGACCCCATTATGTAATTCCAATCAAGACGAAAAATCAAGTAGATCACACACAATTTATTTTCACCAATCCTGTGAGATGCAGTTGAAAATATCCTAGAGCACCGATGGTGTATAGTACGCCTATGGCTTACGCGAGAAGGTGCGTCGGCTATAGTCCACAACAGGCGTGTCAAGCACACTCGCTTACTCCCCAAATATCATTTCATTGTTCAATCGTCGCCGGTGTAATATGGGGACGTGGACTCACGTCGTGAGGGCAACTTTGACGGCCCACTCCAGAGAGAGCGCCGCTGTAGACGCCATGCATGTGCTAACAAGGTGCATGAGCGCGGCCACAATCTGTGATCGGGCGGCCAAGGCAGCCCAAACGGCCGTTGTTGCTTCTCAGGTGGCGGCAGCAACATCTGCCTCGGGGATAGCAACTAACCAGACCGGCACAACAGCTACCCGTTCCATAACAGCGGCCTTAGCCCTGATGGAGGCCGCCAATGACCATGTCGAGGCCTCCCACGCCCAGCTCATGGCAGTCACCGCACAAATCGAATGAATCTTCTCCGACAACGGTCGGCAACCCATGGCCGAAGAGTTGGCAATCGCCAAGAGTGTTCGAGCCGCCGTCCGTTCCTCCGCCACATACCTTGCGATGACGGAGCCCGTCCAAGCCCAGATCGCGGCCGCCCACGCCCAGCTCGTGGCGGCAGTTTCAAAACAGATGGCGGATGCGGATGGTAGGATGCTTGCCGAGTATGGTGAGATGGATGCCATGGAGCCCCTTCCCCAGGAGACAATCACGCGCGAGTTGGACATGGAGGAGGCGGCGAAGATCGACGAGCACCAGCCGTAGTAGTACACTTTGTTTTGTTTAATTAAGAGAGCCGGTCTTTAATTTGTTAGAGTAATGTTTAGGCCAGCTACCTTTATTTAATTGCTGAACTTGCTCGATTAAGAACTGTGGGTGTGCTATAGTCTCCTTTGTGTACCCAAATTATGCAATGACGTGGATGACCGCTGTAACAGGGAAATTGGAACCAAAAATTTTGACGTTCAAACTCATCACACACGGGTTAAGCTATCTGAATCGTTTGTGATGTTCACATATCGTGCACAGTTTTGAATAAGGGACCTTGTATGATGACAGTTTGCGCGCCAGTTTTTTCGCTGAGCTGATTCAAAATTTCCAGCTTCTGTGGAAATATCTACCTCCCCGCCCCTCCCCCTTACCAAAAGCCACATTTCCCCCGTTTCCGCCTTCCTTTCCAAGTTTAAACCTTCACTCCTTGCTTGTAGCGTGATATGCTCCAACGTATCTATAACTTTTGATTGTTCCATGCTATTATATTATTTGCTTTGGATGTTTAATGGGCTTTAATATGCACTTTTATATTATTTTTGGGACTAACCTATTAACCGGAGGCCCAGTGCCAGTTTCTATTTTTTTTGCCTATTTTAGAGTTTTACAGAAAAGGAATACCAAGCGGAGTCCAAATGGAATGAAACCATCACGACGATCTTTCTTGGACCGAAAGCAATAAACAAGACTTGGAGTAGAAGTCTGGAATGCCACGAGGAGGCCACGAGGAAGGAGGGCGCGCCCAGGGGGATAGGCGCGCCCCCACCCTCGTGGGCCCCTCGTAGATCCATCGACCTACTTCTTTTGCCTATATATACTCTTATACCCTAGAAACATCAGGGGGAGCCATGAAACCACCTTTTCCACTGCCGCAACCTTCTGTACTCATGAGATCCCATCTTGGGGCCTTTTCCGACGATCTGCCGGAGGGGGATTCGATCACGAAGGGCTTCTAAATCAACACCATTGCCTCTCCGATGAAGCATGAGTAGTTTACCACAGACCTTCGGGTCCATAGTTATTTGCTAGATGGCTTCTTCTCTCTCTTTGATTCTCAATACAAAGTTCTCCTCAATGTTCTTGGAGATCTATTCGATGTAATTCTTTTGTGAGATGTTTGCCGAGATCTGATGAATTGTGGATTTATGAATAAGATTATCTATGAATATTATTTGGTTCTTCTCTGAATTCTTATATCCATGATTTGATATCTTTGCAAGTCTCTTCGAATTATCGGGTTAGTTTGGCCTACTAGATTGATCTCTCTTGCAATGGGGGAAGTGCTTAGCTTTGGGTTCAATCTTGCGGTGTCCTTTCCCAGGCATAGCAGGGACATCAAGGCACGTATTGTATTGTTGCCATCGAGGATAAAAAGATGGGGTTTATATCATATTGCTTGAGTTTATCGCTCTACATCATGTCATCTTGCTTAATGCGTTACTCTGTTCTTATAAACTTAATACTCTAGATGCATGCTGGATAGCGGTCGATGTGTGGAGTAATAGTAGTAGATGCAGGCAGGAGTCGGTCTACTTGACACAGTCGTGATGCCTATGTTGATGATCATTGCCTTAGATGTCTTCCTAATTATGCCCTTTTCTATCAATTGCTCAGCAGTAATTTGTTCACCCACAGTAATACATACTATGTCTAGAGAAGCCACTAGTGAAACCTATGGCCCCCGGGTCTCTTTTCTATTATATCACATCTCCTTTCCATTATATCACATCTCGTTTACTATTTTTCAACCTTTACTTTCCAATCAATACAACAAAAGTATCAAAAATATTTACTTTACTATCTTTATTAGATCTGTCTTTTGCGAGTGACCGTGAAGAGATTCAGAACCCCTTTATCACGTTGGTTGCAAGGTTCTTGATTGTTTGTGCAGGTACCCTTTCCTCTTCAAGGGAAAAACCAATGTAGGCTCAAGAGGAAGCAAGAAGGATTTCTAGCACAGTTGCCGGGGAGACTTGCGCCAAGTGAAGACAAGATTTGATCTCCCGTCAACTTGAAGATTTCTGGCATCGTTGCTAGGGAGATCTATGTCAAGACAAGCCATACGAAGTACCCATCATAAACTCTTCTCCCTTGCATTACATTATTCGCCATTCGCCTCTCATTTTTCTCTCCCGCACTTCTAAAACAATTTTCGAAAATAGTTGCCTTTTCTTCGCCCTTCTTCCGTTCGAGCTTTTCTTACCTTGTGCCTTCTTTTTGCTTGCATCTTCGCTTGCTAAAAGTTTATGGATCCACATCCACTTGCTAATCTTTTTAAGAGATCTAATTATGATTAACCAATTGCTAGTGAGTTTTGTGCACTAGATTATCTTTATGAATTTTTGCTTGGAATTCGTGAATCTGAAAATTGTGATGAAGAAATTTATTAAGAGATTCACGATAGCTCCTTGAATAAAAAGCATGATTGCAATGATTTTACTATAAATTCCGTTGATGTCAATTGTGCTAATAATATGCAAAACCCTAAGCTTGGGGATGTTAGTTTTGCTATGTCTACTATTTGTTGCAATGATCATGATTGGGGTGTTTCTTTTTATGATCTTGAAAATTTATTTAAGCCCCATGATGCATATGAGATTGATAATAGTGTTTGCAATATATTGAAAATGTGTTTGGAAGAGTGTCAACTTTAGATCCCACATATTTGGAGAATGTTCAATCTTATGAAATATTTGATAAAAGTGGGTTAGGAGAGGTCATGCCTTCAGTTAATGTTAATCCCACTATTTTGGAAGAGTGTCAACTTCGCATGCATGTGGATCATGTTGAAAATATTTTATGCGATAGCTATTTTGTTGAATTTTCATATGATCCCACATATAATTATTATGAGAGAGGAAAATATGGTCGTAGAAATTTTCATGTTACTAAATTACCTCTCTTCATGTTGAGATTGCTATTGTTTCTTTATGCTTCCTAGCATATGCTAGTTTTTGCTTGCTATGATAATTTGTTTGCCTATAAGACGCCTATGCATAGGAAATATGTTAGACTTAGATGTGTTTGTAACATCATTTCATGATGCTCTCTTTGCGCTTCAATTCTTGCCTTTCATGTGAGCATCATCAAAATCTGAATGCCTAGCTAGGGGCGTTAAACGATAGCCCTAGTTGGGAGGCAACTCAATTTTATTTTTGTTCTTTACTTTTTGCTCCTTTTTAGTAATAAATAATTCATCTATATTCTGTTTATATGTGGTTTTTTGTTTTAATTAGTGTTTGTGCCAAGTAGAACCTTTGGGAAGACTTGGGTGAAGTCTTTGCGATCTTTCTGTAAAAACAAAAACTTTTGTGCTCACGAAAATAGCTGTCATTTTTTACTGGAGAGTGATTTTAGGTTGATTCTTTTTTAATATGATTAATAGACAAATTCCTCACGTCCACAAGTTTATTTCAGAATTTTTAGAGTTACATAAGTATTCAAAAGTTACAGATTGCTACAGACTGTTCTGGTTTGGACAGATTCTGTTTTTCGTGTGTTGTTTGCTTATTTTGATGAATCTATGAGTAGTATCAGGGGGTATGAACCATAGAGAAGTTGGAATACAGTAGGTTTAAAACCAATATAAATAAAGAATGTTCATGACAGTACCTTAAAGTGGTGGTTTATTTTCTTATACTAATGGAGCTCATGAGATTTTCTGTTGAAGTTTTGTGTTCTGAAGTTTTCATGTTTTTGGGTAAAGATTTGATGGATTTTGGAATAAGGATTGGAAAGAGCCTAAGATTGGGGATGCCCAAGGCACCGCAAGGTAAAATTCAAGGACAACCAAAAGCCTAAGCTTGGGGATGCCCCGGAAGGCATCCCCTCTTTCGTCTTCATCTATCGGTAACTTTACTTGAGGCTATATTTTTATTCACCACATGATATGTGTTTTGCTTGGAGCGTCTTGTATGATTTTAGTCATTTATTTTTAGTTTACCTCAATCATCCTTGCTGTACACACCTTTTGGGAGAGACACGCATGAATCAGAATTTATTAGAATACTCTATGTGCTTCACTTATATCTTTTGAGCTAGACAATTTTGCTCTAGTGCTTCACTTATATCTTTTTAGAGCACGGTGGTGGTTTTAATTTATAGAAATTATTGATCTCAAATGCTTCACTTATATTATTTTGAGAGTCTTTTAGAACAGCATGGTAATTTTCTTTGGTTATAAAATTACTCCTAATATGATGGGCATCCAAGATGGGTATAATAAAAACTTTCATATAAAGTGCATTGAATACTATGATAAGTTTGATTCTTTATGATTGTTTTGAGATATGAAGATGGTGATATTAGAGTCATGCTAGTAGAGAAGTTGTGAATTTGATAGATACTTGTGTTGAAGTTTATGATTCCTGTAGAATGCACGCATGGTGAACCGTTATGTGTTGAAGTTGGAGCATGATTTATTTATTGATTGTCTTCCTTATGAGTGGCAGTCAGGGACGAGCAATTGTCTTTTCCTACCAATATATCCCCCTAGCACTACTAGGGAAAACCTTATGCACAGAACTTTAGTTGTAGCACGTGTCAAGAAACCTCGCTAGTGCTAAGTAGCAGTAGCGCGCTGGCGTAAACCGCGCTACAGATACAATTGTAGCAGTAGCGCACCCGAAGATAAATGCGCTACTACTAAAATTCCAACTACCTAGCCGATAGGCTACACATAGTAGTAGCGATGCACGGCAAACAGCGCTACCGCTACATGCTTTGTAGTAGTGTGTTTACCAAGAAAGGCACTACTGATAAAGGAATTAAAATTAAATGGAAAGCAAATGGAAAAATTAATGAAAATGAAAGAAATAGAAAAAGGAGAAAGGAAAAAAAATAAAATGTAAAGAAAAATAAATGAAAAGGGAAAAAAGAGAAAGGGGTATCAGTAGCGCGTATCAAGGAACGTGCTATAGGTAACTTAGCAGTAGCGCACTTACCGGAAAGCGCTACTGCTACTTTCGACTTAACCGCACAATTCGTTCTTCCCCATGGCCACTTCCACAAAATCCTAACTCCTCCGCTGTCGCTGCCGCCGTCGCCCGTTGGCTGCCGCGCGCTCTCCCGTTGCTCTCCGCCCACCCTCGACGCCGCCCCCAACCTCGGATTCGACGCCGCCCCCGACCCTGACCTTGACACCGCCCGCGACCTTGACGCCGCCCACGACCCCGACCTCGACGCCGCGCTCCGTCGCGTGCCCGAGCCCAAACCCCGACCTCGACGCCACCTGCCCCTCCCTCGCTGCAGGCACCCGAGGTGAGCACGCCTGCTTCTCCCCCTCCCCTACCTCTGCCTAGGGTTCTTCAGATTTTAATTGCATCAAATTAGTTAGGGTTCATCTGTTGCATCAAATTTTGCATTATCCGCTACCACTTTCCACCCCTAGGTTCATTAAATTAGATTATAATTACGGTAGTAGTTCCTAGGTACTAATTAGTTAGTAAGAACTAGGTACTAATTAGGTACTGGTTTATTTTTATTTATAGTAAGTTTATTTTTAGTAAGAACTAGTTGAATTAACAAGTTGAACATGTCACATTTGTTGTTATTTTTTAGCTAAAGAAATTTTTCCCGCATCGACATCGACGATGCCTATCCCGCATCCTCGTCGTCGACTCGGCAGAGGACACCTTCTTGATCAGATGGGCCATGTCCGGGATTGGGCTCCGCCGGGCTGGTACTGGGAGGCGCTACCTACCGGGGGCGTAGCTTGGTGACGAGTTAGCCTGTTGTTGACCCGAACCTTCTTTGGTGGCGGTCGCGTGGGCCAGTGACGGTCGAGAGGCTTGAGGACCCCGCAGAGGTGGTACATCACCGTGTTAGCGAGGAGGACGTGCACGTCCGTTGCTACTTGGTTGCGCTGGAGCACAGGTTCTCCAGTACCTGGAAGGTTCTCCAGGGATCCCACTAGAGCTATGATCCTGTGATGGTTCCTTCTCTTTGGGTGTCCACCGCCTGCGCCGATACCCATCGTTCGCTGGGGTTTTAGTTGTATTAGTGATGTTATATGTATGTTACTATTCGGGATGTATTAGTGATAATATTCGATGATGTACGGACGTAAGAGACGATTTACTTTTGCTTATTGAATGCATGCTAATTTGAATACTCATTTATTTGACGATTTGGTCTTGCTTATTGAATGCTCATGTCAATATGAGTCCTATAAGATATTTTGAAATGTATATCTTGTGTTCCTCAAATAGGATATGTGCTTGCCCAAGTGGCCTATGTTTTGCAGGTTACACCTCCGAGTGGCCTATGTTTTGCCAGAGTGTTGATTCATTTCCGTTCCGGCAAATTTCACGCGCTCGATATGTCCTATTTTAGCAAAGGTCATGCCGGATTTTTCCATGAATTTTGGCATGACTTGTGCCAAAATATGTAGGAAATATCGAGTGCCCCAGATTTGTGTGTTGAGTATCCTAGTAGTTGTCTTCGATCGATTTTCAATTAATGTTTCAACTATGAACATTGGAAATGTCTGACGACGAAAAGGTTTTCGGTATTTGCAAATACTGCGAAGACGAGCGCGGCCTGTGTGACAGAATCTTCCTAGATGATGATAGGCACTTCAGCATCAAGCTGGACGAGAATTTCGAAGTGGATAGAGTAAGTCACAACGACAAGTCTTTTTTCGTAATTAAGCATGACATCTGCTTCATTTGCTTCAACTTAAAAATAAATTATTAATTAATTAATTAATTAAAATAAAATAAAATAAAATAAAATATTAATTAATTAATTAATTAATTAGTGGATTAATTAAGTTAATTAATCATGTTTAATTAATCTAATTAACTAGTTAGTTTACTTAAACATTAATTAGTTTAACCTAAACCCTAATCAACCTAACAGTGTATGACAGGTGGGTCCCACTGGGCCCACACGTCAGTTTGACTAGTCAACACCTCTGTTGACTGCTGATGTCATGCTGATGTCATGATGACGTCAGCAAACACTGTTATGGATAATGTTGAATTAAATTAAATTAATTAGAATTCTAAAAATGATTTAAATCTTTTAAAATTAATATAAAATAAACCGTAGCTCGGATGGAAAAACTTTGTACATGAAAGTTTCTCAGAACGACGATACGAATCCAGATACGCCGCCCGTTCATCCTCCATGCGTCCCTAGCATAGTGAACCAGTAACATTTCACCTCCGGTTCATTTGTCCGAAAACGCAAAACACCGGGGATACTTTCCCGGATGTTTCCCCCTTTCGCCGGTATCACCTACTACCACGTTAGGGCACACCGAACACCGCATATTGTCTTGTTACGCTTTGTGATGCTTTGATTGCTCTGTTATTTATTGTGTTCCCCCTCCGTTACTTCTTTCCGGTAGACCCCGAGACTGCCGGCGACCCCAGTTCGACTACGGAGTTGACGACCCCTCCTTCTTGCCAGAGCAACCAGGCAAGCCCCCCCCCCCTTGATCACCAGATATCGCCTATTCTTCTCTATACTGCTTGCATTAGAGTAGTGTAGCATGTTACTGTTTGGTTACTCCTATTCTGTTGCATAGCCTGTCATTGTTGCTACAGTCATTGATACCTTACCTGCAATCCTAAATGCTTAGTATAGGATGCTAGTTTATCATCATTGGCCCTACATTCTTGTCAGTCTGCCTTGCTATACTATTAGGCCGTGATCACTCGGGAGGTGATCACGGGTATATACTATACATATATACATACTACAGATGGTGACTAAAGTCGGGTCCGCTCGAAGAGTACTCGCGAGTGATTCACGGATTGGGGGCTGAAAGGACCTTTATCCCGACGGCCCTCTGTGTGGATCTTTGTGGCGGAGCGACGGGGCAGGTTGAGACCACCTAGGCGAGAGATGGGCCTGGCCCTGGTCGGCGTCCGCGGTTGCTTCATAATAACACGCTTAACGAGATCTTGGTATTTGATCTGAGTCTGGCCATTTGGTCTATACGCACTAACCATCTACGCGGGAGTAGTTATGGGTATCCCGGCGTCGTGATATCAGCCGAAGCCTTCGTGACGTCAGCGACTGAGTGGCGCGCGCCGGATTGGACTGGAACGCCACTAGGCTAGGTCTGCTTCCGGCCGCGTTCGCAAGGTGCAGGTGTGCAAAGGGCGATGGGCCCAGACCCCTGCGCCATAGGAGTTAGACCGGCGTGCTGACCTCTCTGTTGTGCCTAGGTGGGGCTGCGACGTGTTGATCTTCCGAGGCCGGGCATGACCCAGGAAAGTGTGTCCGGCCAAATGGGATCGAGCGTGTTGGGTTATGTGGTGCACCCCTGCAGGGAAGTTAATCTATTCGAATAGCCGTGTCCCTCGGTAAAAGGACGACTCGGAGTTGTACCTTGACCTTAGGACAACTAGAACCGGATACTTAATAAACCACACCCTTCCAAGTTCCACAGACAACTCGGTGATCGCTTTTCCACAGGGCGACGAGGGGAGGATCGCCGGGTAGGATTATGCTATGCGATGCTACTGGAGATGCTACTTGGAGATGCTACTTGGAGATGCTACTTGGAGGACTTCAATCTACTCTCTTCTACATGCTACAAGACGGAGGCTGCCAGAAGCGTAGTCTTCGATAGGACTAGCTATCCCCCTCTTATTCTGGCATTCTACAGTTCAGTCCACTGATATGGCCTCCTTACACATATACCCATGCATATGTAGTGTAGTTCCTTGCTTGCGAGTACTTTGGATGAGTACTCACGGTTGCTTTCTTCCCCCTTTTCCCCATTTCCTTTCTTTCTGGTTGTCGCAACCAGATGCTGGAGTCCAGGAGCCAGATGCCACCGTCGACGATGACTCCTACTTCACCGGAGGTGCCTACTACTACGTGCAGTCCGCTGACGACGACCAGGAGTAGTTAGGAGGATCCCAGGCAGGAGGCCTGCGCCTCTTTCGATCTGTATCCCAGTTTGTGCTAGCCTTCTTAAGGCAAACTTGTTTAGCTTGTGTCTGTACTCAGATATTGTTGCTTCCGCTCACTCGTCTATGATCGAGCACTTGTATTCGAGCCCTCGAGGCCCCTGGCTTGTATTATGATGCTTGTATGACTTATTTATGTTTTAGAGTTGTGTTGTGATATCTTCCCGTGAGTCCCTGATCTTGATCGTACACATTTGCATGCATGATTAGTGTACGATTGAATCGGGGGCGTCACAAGTTGGTATCAGAGCCGACTGCCTGTAGGAATTCCCTTTTCCAACTCCTTGGCCGAAGTTGAGTCTAGTCGATGAAAATTGTTTTACTAACTTGGCTGTGCGGCCCATGGGCCCACGTCGCCAATTGGGTGGTATTAGGATCTTTTACTCCTCGTCTATACTCTGGGACTCTGATCTCTCTTTTATTCGGGATAAATGTATTTTGCTAAATCTAACATTAGGATCTCGTTATCACTTTCACCCAGAGAGCACCTTATTACCGATGATCGTCTGCTGCACCAGATGACCCTGAGATACTCTCCGCTGTTAACCCAAGAACTTGTGTTCATCGCGTTTGCAATTCCCCTTGCACCGTCAACCCTTATGATAACTACATGCAGTTGTCATTCTTACATTCATCCCCAATTGGTCTTGTTATTACAAGATACCCCGAAATACTTGTCGATCTTTTGTTAATCCTTTGTGCCTACTGCCTTGCAGTTCAGTGTCGCCTGAATACACTTACAAATTAATCCTCACACTTACCAAGGATTTGTTTCTCCCCAGTTTTTCAGTTGTTTCACAAAATTCTTCGTAATACCATTCGATCTTCCGAAAATCCTCGACCGCTTATTGCTCTTGAAATTCTTGCTTGCATGCATTATGGTTAATCCCATAATTCTCGAAATCCTATATTGGCATCCTTTGCCACTATTATTTCGAGTCCCTTGATTCAATATGTTGCGAATGCCCGCAACCCTCAATCAGATCCTAGAATTCTTCCTTCCGGCTCAGACGCCATTTTAAACATGAGGTGGATCTCGACCAATCAAGTTGCCGGCGATTGTAACCCCCTATGTCTATTCGGCTATCCATCTTTGATTAGAGCGTCTGCTTCTGATCCTTCGTTTTGGAAATCATAATTCCTTTGTTATGTAAGCATCGAATTATTCCGATGTTCTATAATCCGATGCATTTGTATTATTTCTTCCTCTTATTGAGTACCGATACTCACATCAGCTCAGTTGTGGACCGCTAGAGCCATAGCAGGGTTATTATCCGTTAGTATCCTCCACATTGAAAGTTCTTGTGGGTTATCCCATGATACAGAATGCCTTGGTAAATTGTATCCTCTGCTTTCTCAACCATGCTCTAATTCGAGCTTGAGTTATTTACTTTTGAACTTTGTAGTATATGTTTCCACGATACCCCGATGGGTTGGACCTATGCCTTCCTTAACATGTGTGGACTCGAAAGTTTTCACGAGTCCTACTCTTCTGGTATTTTGCCAGATAAAATTTCAACACTACAACTTCTTCGAAAATGAGAAGTGAATGAAAGGTTATGCATTGGAGAAGTGGGAATCGACCTTGAACTTTGTGTTCATGCCCATGGACACGATGTAGATCGTATCATTAAAGCTTCTCTTAAATTAATTATTCCTTTGGTATAAGTTCATCTTATATCTGGGATTTGGCCTTTTGCAATCGTGGTTCCAACCATGTTCTCCTTTAAATACCATTTCTTGTGCAAGTTTAAGCACTTGTCTTCTGCGGAGTAATACCCCAGTCCAACCTCTACTTTGATTTGTCTTCGAGTATTACCCCCCTGGTATCTCAAGATTATCACGGAACTACATAACTTCTTATGAGTTCTTCATCAAGTGCTACATTCTCATTGATTCCAATTTTTCACGGGCTCTGAGTTATTAAACACTCAAAGACATCGATAACTGACTCGAGTCCGCATCGCGGTTAAAGAACTCTTGGTAACCTTCATTACTTACGAGTTTGAACTCAATCACGTCATTCCTAGCCTGTTTGGCTATATCCTTGTCGTGCCGATTTTAACTGTGCTACCTGGTCCTTCTTCCCAGAGCACAATTTTTGACGATGAGCTAAGCTTATGTCGATCTTCCTCATCATATCATTTCGCTTTCAACAGCAAGCTTGCTTTGGAGTTTGTGTCGTACCCATGGTTTCAATAACCTTTTGCTTCATCGTTCCTTTGACTTGATGTCATCGCCAATTGATTACATCTTCATGAATTCTCTCGACAAATGTGTCGTGCTCATCATCAGTATTCTGAGATCTTCCAGGATATCAATGGAATTCATGATGAGAAAGACAATCCTTCCCTCGATGATTAGTGTTATCATCGACCACTCTACTACCTTTCCTCCAACACAAACTTGTTCTTGTTTTGTGTTATACCTTGAGTTCCTTACTATCCAGCAATTGTTCTTCTTTACATTGGAGTATTACCATCTTTTATGTCAAGAATGTCGTGAGAGTTTCACCACCTCTTAAGGAATTCTTGATACAGTGATGCTTCTCACCATCATAATTCTTCTCTTGGTCCCCGTGTTGAGTGAACTCTATTATGAGAATTTAATATCTCTAGCAACCTTGCTACTTCGGAGTTAATGGACAATAATTCCAATGTAGTGTGCTGGTTGCTAAATTTCCATTCCGACGTTGGTCATGCAACCCAGCCCATATTTCGGGTGCCCCTTTCAACCAATATTTATTTGTGTATGTTTTCATCGAGCATACATCGTTATATCGTTTGATCTGACAAGTGTTGCCACCTTGTTCACATCATTGTGGAAATCCATCTTTTGTTAATCTCGATGAATAGTCGCTGAGTCCATCAGCCAACTCCTCGTCTTCTCCTTGGTTTATTGTTGAATTCTTGTTTCGGAATTCGCTTCCATAGTTCATTTTCCGAGAATCTTACAATGTCATCTCGTCAATTTGTGCCGCGCCTTTTTCTTCTCAGGCATCCTGAGTCTGAGGTATCCTGACCCCAATCAGATCTGAATCTTGGTTAGATATGATGGTTGGAACATATGTCCAAGAGTTATATCATTGGTCTTTATATGACCCGGTAAGGTGATGTCATCCTAGCACACATGACCGGAGGACCTAGTGTTATAGTTTCCTTTTTAACAAGGTTAACCATTTTCCATGAGGAAATTGAATGCCTTGTTTAATAAGTTTATCTTGATGGATCCTTTGTGTATCCAAAGTCCGACCTTTGCTTGAAGACCATGTCAATGCTATCTCGAAGCATGTCTGTGGTACTCCGTTCATCAACAAGAACATTTGAAGCACAATGCTAAATTCTCTTTATCAATTATCCAAGCACAGTCGTATGGGTAACGTCATGAAATTCCTCTCCCTCTACCTCAATGGTTCTCTACTTTCTATCATGTCATGGATATCATGCCCCGCTTGTCCTTGGGAAGGTTATACCCCTGAAATATGTGTGTATACACATTTTCCTCCCCGTTGTTCTGATTAAACCTGGTAATCACCTTTCCTTTCCATTGTTTGGTTTAACACTTCTTGTGATCTATATGATCTAAGCAGTAATATTCTCCTGCTTTTGTAAACACCTCAGTGTACAATTCTGTTAGAAAGACCCTGTTACTTTTGATTGATGACATTCCGGCAACCACCAATGGACGAGAACTTTGCCAATTGGTTCGCCTCATTCAACAAGTAGGAAAATTGCTCTCTTCGTTCCCCGTCCTTGGTACCGACATTGTTGCCGGCATAGCTGACAAGCTATTCACTAACATGCCTCCTTGTCGCGGCTGTGTAAGATGTCACCACCCTTCCTACTTTCAACCCATATGGTGGGCCCATAAACCACAGGTCCACTGGATCAAAACCTGACTCTTCTTTACAACCTGGATTCTAATGTATCCTTTGCACCTGGCTTTGTATGTGATTGATGAGCTAAATTCTATACCATTATTCATCCTGGAATCAAACACCATGTTATTCTCGTTGTTCAAGCCCCCATTCCAGCTTCTGTCTAGGCATCGAATGATTTCCTACCCATTTGAAACTTTGGTACCATCATATATTGCACTCAACGAATTCACTGAAATACAACTCGTGGGGTACCTTGTGTATTTCCCATTGAGTTCACCATCTGATACCCAGCTTTCTGGAGATGCGTTCTTCTGGAGTATTTCCCCCTGGTCGCGTTCGTAGGACGATGGAGATCCTGAAGAAAGGATGATGACTTGATCATGGTGACTTGAAGCAGAGAAATGAAGACATCAATGAAAGGGATCAACCTCTTCGAGAAGAACAACCAACACCGAGAAGACTCGTTAGAATTTCGTAACCAAATCCCTTCCACCTTACTACCCCTCTTAAATATCGGGACGAGATTTCTTGTAGTAGAGGAGAATTATAACGCCCGGATAATCATGCTATAGTAATCCCATGCTAATCTAGCCACATCACCTCGGTTACTGTTGCTAACCTCGCAATGATTCGAAACCGTTTAAAAATTTAAATTCTAAATATGTCAAACAACAAAAGTTTTCAAAAATTGAAACAAAATGTTCGGGGGGTGCCAATCATTGCGTAGGTAATTATGGTGAAGTGAACACAATTTTAGAAAATGCCTAAATACTTTAAAATGAAATAAAACACAAAAGAAAAATAAAGAAAAGAAAGAAAGAAAGAAAGGAAAAGAACCCCCCCGGGCCAGCCGGTCCAACTGGCCAGCCCATTCGGCCACCGGCCCAACTGGGCAAAGGCCCAGCCGGCCACTCCCTCTCCTTATCCCCTCACCCCGTAAACCCTAATCCACTCCCCGCACCCACACCCCACTCTTCCCACGACGCCCCCCTCCTCTCTCCCGATCTGGATCGGGATCCAGAGGAGGCCGACGCCGCCCGACGCCGCCCTGTCCACCCCTCCTCCCCGGTGCCGCCTCTCCATCGCCGCCTCGACCCCGACCCCGTCGCCCTCGCTCGCCGCGACGACCGCACGCGGGCGCCTCGGAGCTCGCCGACCCCGCCCCGCACCAAGACGCCACCTCGCCGGCCTGCCTCCTCTACGTCGCCGTCGTCCCCATCCTCCTCCCCAAAGGCTCCACCGAGCCTCACCAACCCTCTTCTCTGCAACGCCGGTGAGGCCACAGCCTCCCTCTCCTCTTCTCCCCCTCTCTGTTGCACGTCACCGGCCCGCACCCCGTTCGCCCCTGCTCGACCCAGAGCGCGCGTCCATGCGCTCCCGTGCGCCCTCGCGCACGCGACTAGCGCCATCCAGCCGCAGCCACGACGCCCGTCCCCCTGCTGCCTGCGCCCGCCGCCGTGTCTACCCTGCGACACCTGGCCGCTTCCGCCCGAGTCGCCGCCGTCGTCCGGGGCCTCATCCCACTCCCGCTGCGTCCGCCGTCCGCTGCGGCGGCCCTCTCCGCCACCGCGGCCGCCCTGGCCTCTGGCCTCGTCCCGCCGCTCCCTGCGGGCGAGCGCCCCCACAGCCGCCCATCGCCCCCATCCCGTGTGGACTCGGGCACGTGCCCGCAGCCCGTTATGCCCGCTAGGCCTCTAGGCCACTGACAAGGGGGCCCTGCCCCAGAACGTTTAAATAAAAAAAAGGAAAATAAAATAAAATAAATTATTAATTAATTAGTGGATTAATTAAGTTAATTAATCATGTTTAATTAATCTAATTAACTAGTTACTTTACTTAAACAGTAATTAGTTTAACCTAAACCCTAATCAACCTAACAGTGTATGACAGGTGGGTCCCAGTGGGCCCACACGTCAGTTTGACTAGTCAACACCTCTGTTGACTGCTGATGTCATGATGACATCAGCAAACACTGTTATGGATAATGTTGAATTAAATTAAATTAATTAGAATTCTAAAAATGACTTAAATATTTTAAAATTAATATAAAATAAACCGTAGCTCGGATGGAAAAACTTTGTACATGAAAGTTGTTCAGAACGACGATATGAATCCAGATACGCAGCCCGTTCATCCGCCACGCGTCCCTAGCATAGTGAACCTGCAACATTTCACCTCCGGTTCATTTGTCCGAAAACGCGAAACACCGGGGATACTTTCCCGGATGTTTCCCCCTTTCGCCGGTATCACCTACTACCACGTTAGGGAACACCGAACACCGCGTATTGTCTTGTTACGCTTTGTGATGCTTTGATTGCTCTGTTATTTATTGTGTTCCCCCTCCGTTACTTCTTTTCGGTAGACCACGACACTGCCGGCAACCCCAGTTCAACTGCGGAGTTGACGACCCCTCCTTCTTGCCAGAGCAACCAGGCAAGCCCCCCCCCCTTGATCACCAGATATCGCCTATTCTTCTCTATACTGCTTGCATTAGAGTAGTGTAGCATGTTACTGTTCGGTTACTCCTATTCTGTTGCATAGCCTGTCATTGTTGCTACAGTCATTAATACCTTACCTGCAATCCTAAATGCTTAGTATAGGATGCTAGTTTATCATCATTGGCCCTACATTCTTGTCAGTCTGCCTTGCTATACTATTGGGCCGTGATCACTCGGGAGGTGATCACGGGTATATACTATACATATATACATACTACAGATGGTGACTAAAGTCGGGTCCGCTCGAAGAGTACCCGCGAGTGATTCACGGATTGGGGGCTGAAAGGACCTTTGTCCCGACGGCCCTCTGTGTGGATCTTTGTGGCGGAGCGACAGGGCAGGTTGAGACCACCTAGGCGAGAGGTGGGCCTAGCCCTGGTCGGCGTCCGCGGTTGCTTCATAATAACATGCTTAACGAGATCTTGGTATTTGATCTGAGTCTGGCCATTTGGTCTATACGCACTAACCATCTACGCGGGAGTAGTTATGGGTATCCCGGCGTCGTGGTATCAGCCGAAGCCTTCGTGACGTCAGCGACTGAGTGGCGCGCGCCGGATTGGACTGGAACGCCACTAGGCTAGGTCTGCTTTCGGCCGCGTTCGGAACATGCAGGTGTGCAAAGGGCGATGGGCCCAGACCCCTGCGCCATAGGAGTTAGACCGGTGTGCTGACCTCTCTGTTGTGCCTAGGTGGGTGAGGGAGTCCTGGACTAGGGGGTGTCCGGACAGCCGGACTATCATCGTCCGCCGGACTCCAAGACTACGAAGATACAAGATTGAAGACTCCGTCCCGTGGCCGGATGGGACTTTCCTTGGCGTGGAAGGCAAGCTTGGCAATACGGATATGTAGATCTCCTACCATTGTAACCGACTCTGTGTAACCCTAGCCTCCTCCGGTGTCTATATAAACCGGAGGGCTTTAGTCCGTAGGACACAACATACATTACAACAATCATACCATAGGCTAGCTTTAGGGTTTAGCCTCCTTGATCTCGTGGTAGATCCACTCTTGTACTACCCATATCATCAATATTAATCAAGCAGGACGTAGGGTTTTACCTCCATCGAGAGGGCCCGAACCTGGGTAAAGACATCGTGTCCCTCGTCTCCTGTTACCATCCGCCTAGACGCACAGTTCGGGACCCCCTACCCGAGATCCGCCGGTTTTGACACCGACATTGGTGCTTTCATTGAGAGATCCTCTGTGCCGTCACCGATAGGCCCGATGGCATCTTCAACCAACAACTCTGTCCAGGGTGAGACTTTTCTCCCTGAACAGATCTTCGTATTTGGCGGCTTCGCACTGCGGGCTAATTCGCTCGGCCATCTGGAGCAGATCGAAAGCTACGCCCCTGGCCGTCAGGTCAGATTCGGAAGTCTAAACTTCACGGCCAACGTCCGCGGAGACTTGATCTTCGACGGGCTCGAGCCACAGCCAAACGAGCCGCACTGTTACGATGGGCATGATCTAACTCTGCCGCCGGACAGTGCCGTGGTGGCCGCACACGAATCCGCTTCGGCCATTAGTCCGGAGCCGATCGCCCAGACCGAGGATCGGTGGATGGACACCGCCTTGGGGGCTTCAACTTCCACGGCGATGGAGCCGAACGCTAATCTTGTCCCCCGCGAAACTCGTGATTCCGAGGTTCCGGACTCCTTGCCGGACTCCGAACCTCCCGCGCCCCTATCAATCGATTCGGATTGGGCGCCGGTTATGGAATTCACCGCCGCGGACATCTTCCAACACTCGCCCTTTGGCGACATCCTAAATTTGCTAAAGCATCTCTCGTTATCGGGAGAGTCCTGGCCGGACTATGGCCAGGATGGTTGGGGTACGGACGACAAAGAAATTCAGAGCCCACCCACCACCCACTTTGTAGCCACTGTCGATGATTTAACCGACATGCTAGACTACGACTCCGACGACATCGACGCTATGGACGACGATGCCGGAGACGAACAGGAACCAGCGGCTACAGGGCAATGGAAGACCACCTCGTCATATGACATATACATGGTGGACACCCCAAAAGATGGGGACAGCGAAGAAGTAGCGGAGGCAGACTCTTTAAAGAAGCAGCCCAAATGCCGGCGTCAGCGGCGCCGCTCTAAATCCCGCCACAGCAAGAATGGAGATTCCGGCACAGGAGATAATAATACCCCAGACAATCCCCTCCAGCAAGACTCAGCGCAGGAGGATGCAGAAGCAAGCCCTCACGAGAGGGCGGCAGACGAAGAGGTTGAGGATCATAACTATATGCCTCCCTCCGAAGACGAAGCAAGCCTCAACGATGACGAATTCGTCGTACCTGAGGATCCCATCGAACAAGAGCGTTTCAAGCGCAGGCTTATCGCCACAGCAAACAGCCTAAAGAAAAGGCAGCAACAGCTTCAAGCTGATCAGGACCTGCTGGCCGATCGATGGACCGAGGTCCTCGCGGCCGAAGAGTATAAACTCGAACGCCCCTCCAAAAGCTACCCAAGACGCAAGCTGCTCCCCCGATTAGAGGAGGAAGCATACATACCTCCATCACCAGCGCACGATACGGCTGACCGACCACCCCGTGCTCGTGACAGAGAGGCATCCAGGCCCCCAGCCAAGACCGTACCCCGGCATCGCTCCAAAAGTATGAAGCCAAGAGGGAACGCGCCGGACTTGCGAGATATATTGGAGGACAAAGCAAGGCAATCCAGATCCATCTACAGATCACGTGGGCGCCCCACGACCCATGACGAATACCGTCGCGCCGGATACAATAACCCCGGCCGGGCCGAACACAGCAGACAGCGCTCTCTCGAGCTGCGTCGTGATATTGCTCAATACAGAGGCGCCGCACACCCGCTATGCTTCACTGACGAAGTAATGGATCATCAAATCCCCGAAGGGTTTAAACCCGTAAACATCGAATCCTACGATGGCACAACAGACCCCGCGGTTTGGATCGAAGATTATCTTCTCCACATCCATATGGCCCGCGGCGACGATCTCCATGCCATCAAGTATCTCCCACTCAAGCTTAAAGGACCAGCTCGGCATTGGCTAACAGCTTGCCCGCAGAGTCAATTGGATGCTGGGAAGACCTGGAAGCCGCATTCCTCGACAACTTCCAGGGCACGTATGTGCGACCACCAGACGCCGATGACCTAAGACACATCATTCAACAGCCAGACAAATCGGCCAGACAATTCTGGACACGGTTCCTGACAAAGAAAAACCAAATCGTCGACTGTCCGGATGCAGAGGCCCTTGCAGCCTTCAAGCATAACATCCGCGACGAATGGCTAGCCCGGCACCTGGGACAGGAAAAGCCGAAATCTATGGCAGCCCTCACATCATTAATGACCCGCTTCTGCGCGGGAGAGGATAGCTGGCTAGCTCGCAGCAACAATCTCCGTAAAAATTCTGGCAATCCGGATACTAAGGACAACAACGGCAGGTCACGTCGAAACAAAAACAAACGCCGCATTAACGGCGACGATAAGGAGGATACGGCAGTCAACGCCGGATTCCGAGGCTCTAAACCCGGTCAACGGAAGAAGCCATTCAAAAGAACCACTCCGGGTCCGTCCAATTTGGACCGAATACTCGACCGCTTATGCCAGATACATGGCACCCCTGAAAAACCAGCTAATCACACTAATAGAGATTGCTGGGTGTTCAAGCAGGCAGGCAAGTTAATTGCCGAAAACAATGACAAGGGGCTAAACAGCGACGACGAGGAGGAGACCCGACCGCCGAACAATAGAGGATAGAAGGGTTTTCCCCCACAAGTGCGGACGGTGAACATGATTTACGCGACCCATATACCCAAGAGGGAGAGGAAGCATGCACTAAGGGATGTCTACACGATGGAGCCAGTCGCCCCGAAGTTCAATCCATGGTCCTCTTGTCCGATCACTTTCGATCGAAGAGACCATCCGACCAGCATACGCCATGGAGGATTCGCCGCATTGGTTTTAGACCCAATCATCGATGGATTTCACCTCACGAGAGTCCTGATGGACGGCGGTAGTAGCCTGAACCTGCTTTATCAGGATACAGTGCGCAAAATGGGCATAGACCCCTCAAGGATTAAACCTACAAAGACAACCTTTAAAGGTGTCATACCAGGTGTCGAAGCCAACTGTATAGGCTAAGTAACACTGGAAGTGGTCTTCGGATCCCCGGACAATTTCCGGAGTGAGGAGTTAATCTTCGACATAGTCCCGTTTCGCAGCGGCTATCACGCTCTGCTCGGATGAACCGCGTTTGCAAAATTCAATGCGGTGCCGCATTATGCATACCTCAAGCTCAAGATGCCAGGCCCTCGTGGAGTCATCACGGTCAACGGGAATACGGAACGCTCCCTCCGAAGGAACATACAGCGGCTCTCGCGGCAGAAGTACAGAGCAGCCTCTTAAGGCAATTCTCGAGTCCGGCCATTAAACGGCCGGATACAGCAAAACACGCCCGAAGCAATACCAACCAAGACCACCTGGCGCGATCAGAGCACGCGTAGCAATGCGTCCCCAACCCCCGCCCGCGCGTGATTGCAAGAATAACCCTCCGCGTACATCATTACGCTTTGGAGGTACCATGGGCGCAGGGGAAGGGGCGCGATCGCAATGGACCCAGAGTGCAGTTCGACCACACCAGGGGCTCGCAAGTGTGCCTCCCTTTTTATTATTATTTTCCTTCTTTGTGTACACAGGACTCCGTTAACCAGAGGCCCTGTCCGGCGGTGAACCTGCCGAACTCATGATGCAACAATCAGGGACGAAAGAAGGCTGCAACGAACACTCAGGTGGTCTCAATTACGAGCATTAAATTCAATTATATACACCAAGTCCGTAGCTCACCCCTGAGGGGGGACATGTTTAATTAGTCCAAATCTCTTGCTTACCGCACTATTTGTATCAGTCCGCACTCATAGCAGACTTTCTTTCATAAATAATGCAGCACCTTTTTGACTGCAATTACATTACCTTTTATATATATATATGCTCATTACATGACATCTTGCACCCGTATATTTTGGTACGGCCTAATACGCCAGGGGCTTATGTTCCCCACACTATGGTGTGATAAGTCCGAACACTTTCATAAGTGCGGCACCCCAAACTTATAGCATTATATGAATCGGCTCCGAATCATGTCTTGGGTCAATAGTTGGGTTTGCCCGGCTCCCACGTTTTGGTGCCTTACGTTCCGTTCTGTCGGCTAAGGTGGCACTGGGAGAACCACTGCGACTGCGCCCCGGTTGAGCCGGGCGAGCGCCCCAGTGGAGAAAGCTAAAACTGACTGGCATGATAAGGCGAGAGACTGGTCGCTATTCGAGAGGTCTTTTCGGGTCCTTAAAGACTCACGCCTCTTCGAGCGAAGTTCCGGACCATGTCCGACGAAGGCGTGGATAGCGCCCCAGATTCGGTCTTCCGAATACCAGGGGCTTCGCCAAAATTTAAAATTATAGAATTCTATGGCTAAGTGAGAGTGTTCAAGCATTATAAGTCCGGTTGCCTTGTTCGTTGTGTTGAGCGCCTCCCTAGATGGACCCAAAAATGGGAACAAGAGTGCTCAAGTTTATCCCGAACACCCCAGCACTCGTGGCTTGGGGGCTGAAGCCAACGACTTGCCATCTCTCAGATTTTATAAACGGCTGCACAGAAGGTAATATTTTAAATTAAAAAAGCGTTGCTCAAGACGCACATGAACAAAGTTTCAGCGCAGAGGATAATACATAGCAAGTTTACTCAAAGATTACATTTCTGGGGCACTCATCCGCAATATCGCGGGCTGCCTTCAGGACAGTTTTATAATACATTTCGGGCGTGCGATACTCCTTGCCCGGTGGCGGTGGGTCCGTGAGAAGCTTCTCCGCATCCAACCTGCCCCAATGCACCTTTGTGCGGGCGAGGGCCCGGCGAGCACCTTCAATACAGGAGGATCGCTTGATGACCTCCACCCAGGGGCACGCATCCACCAGCCGCCGCACGAGGCCGAAGTAGCTCCCAGGCATGACCTGTTCAGGCCACAGCCAGACTATAAGGCCCTTCATGGCCTCCTCAGCTACCTTGTGGAGTTTGACCAGCTACTTCAGCTAGTCGCTTGGGGGCACCGGATGGCCGGCCTCAGCGTACTGAGACCAGAAGACCTTCTCCGTCGAGCTCCCCTCCTCGCCACGATAGAATGCCGTGGCATCGGACGCACTACGCGGCAGATCTGCAAACGCCCCTGGAGAGCTCCGAATGCGGGTAAGTGTCAGGTAGTTTACATTAACATGCCTGCTTTGCATGAAAAATGCCTTACCCGCCGCTATCTTCTTTACATCTTCAACCTCCTGAAGGGCCTTATGGGCCTCGGCCTTGGCGGACTTGGCACTTTCGAGAGTCGAGGCAAGCTCGGACTCTCGAGTCTTGGAGTCACGCTCCAAACTCTCATGCTTCTCTACCTCGTGACCACCTACCTCGTGACCACCTCGGACACCGTTTCGCATTGATTTTACTTCCCAAAAATCATAAATATTGCAAAAAAATCTCCGTCCGTTTTTATCCCGTTTGGACTACGTTTGATATTGGGTTTCTGTGAAACAAAAAACATGCAACAGACAGGAACTGGCACTGGGCACTGGATCAATACGTTAGTCCCAAAAATAATATAAAAAGTTGCCAAAAAGTATATGAAAGTGAATAATATTGGCATGGAACAATCAAAAATTATAGATATGACGGAGACGTATCAGCATCCCCAAGCTTAATTCCTGCTCGTCATACAAACAACCATACATATCATTCACACAGGTACGGGTCTCACAACCCAGCATTCAAGTCATACAAACATACAAGACATAAGCGAAAGCAACATGTCTGGGTACAGACATCTAGAAAGTAAAAGGCTTGAAGAAGCCTAACTAACCTACAAGGGTCCACCATGTGCTCAGGATCAGCACCTGGGCCTCAGGCTACTCGTCGACATCAAGATCTACGTAGAACCCATCAGAAGGGGTTGCAGCATCTTCTGAAAATGTAAATAAGCAAACATGAGTACAAAGATACTCAGCAAGACTTAAATCAAATCCTACATACATGCACATTATCAATGAAGGGATGGTGGGGTTATTGCAGCAAGCCAGCTTTGACTCTTGGCTAAACTATCTTACGAGACTCCAACTTGTAATTGTTTTGCGCACTCGAATCCACTACACACCACATCAATACACTACCGGGGATCCACCTCCGACATCCTACGGAAGGGCCATCCACGGCACTCATGCTTATCTTGAGGCTTTTAGTAGTTTCCATTTAATTGTCTATGAACTGTATAGGCAACCAAGTAGTCCCTTACTACGTAAGCAGCTATTCGAATAGATGATGTTAACCCTGTAGGGTGTACTTCTTCATACATGTTTCCACCACTTAGTGTCCGCACACGACATGTGCTCGGCAGACTTCAAGCAAAAGCCGACGTGGGTGTAGACCACGACCTACCTAAACACTCAAGTCTTTAGTCCAGGTTTATCGCCTATTCAGGTTCCATCCGCAGGGAGTCCGGCCAAGGTTTCCACATATGGCCCCGAACAATGTGTACAAGGTTCAGAGACACCTAACGGGTGCCTGGCATACCCGGCCACGTACCTACCGCATCACATCCCACCCCGAGGGTCAGCGCTGCCCACGGCCTCCAGTATACTAAAAACACCAGAAACTACTTGCAACTCCTGGACAGAGGACTAGGGAGATTAAGAAGTTGAGCGGGGTCATATTTCAGGGCCCATTGGATGGTAGTAGCTGAATCTTAAATCACACATACATATCTTAGTGCTTAAGGACGGTTCCAATGAAACAACCCACCATGTACTCCTACATGGCCTCTCATCGATACCTTTACCAAATCGTGTTCAACGCATCACTCTCATTACCAACATGATCATTTCACTCTAGCCCATCACCCGGATGAACCAAACCTGACACAACTCTAAGCATAGCAGGCATAGCAAGGTAGGAAACACATACATGGCTCAAACAACTCCTACACATGCTAGTGGGTTTCATCTAGTTACTGTTGCAATGACAAGTCATACGGATGAAATGGGTTCAACTACCATAGCACACTGCAGTTTGAAACGCGGTTGTCTTAAATGCAGTAAATGAGAGCAGGAGCGAGAACATGGGATTTTATCTATATGATCAATTGGGTGGTTGCTTGCCTGGCAGGTCCGTAGTTTGATACTGGTCTTCATTCGGGTACTCTCGGTATTCCTCTGGGGCAGAACCTACCACAGAGAGCACCGATAGCACAATCAATACCAAACAATATGCAACAATATGGTGCATGCATGTGACATGGCAGAATAAATGTATTGGGCTAACGCAGCTATAACCAGATGGGTTTGAGCCATTTTGAACCAAAGATTCAAAGTTCAAACTCATTTGTGATCTTAAATAGTGCTTTATCATGTTTTGCACTAAACAGCAATTTAACTTGTTTAAACATGCATGAAACTAGTACAGATGGATGGATTGGATTTTTCTGATCATTTTTCATATATAACACTTTGCATTTGGAGTTACAGATTAATTTTTATGAATTTTTGAAGTTAGCACTATTTTCTGAAATTTCCTGAATAAGAATAAATCTAGAAAATGAATTACTGCATCAGCATTGCGTCAGCAAGCCAACAGGAGCGGTCCAGGTCAAACCTGACCAGTGGGACCCACTGGTCAGTGTCTCTGTTAATTGACTAAGTTAGTTAGGATTAGTTTAAAGGTTTGACTAACGGGAAGGGCCCACATGTCAGTGACCCAGGGGGTCAAATCCCTGGTCAAACTGGGCTGACTCGCCGGTGTTTAGTCACCGGCGATGTCCTGACGTGGCGGAGGGTGCGGGTTTCGCCCTCCGGTAACCAAATGGACGGCAGAGGCCACCTACGTGAAGCTGGGAGCGAGCCACGTCTGGAGGTGGTGGTGGTTGAGCTCAAGGTCACCGGAAACGACGCCAGCGACGAGCTTTGCGGCTACCGGAGTTTGGGCGAGGTCGAACTCATCGCTGCTATGGTCTTGGAGGCACGAGCCTAGCTCCTACGTGGCCTACGTTGTGCAGTGAGGTCAGTGGACACGATGGCGAGGCCGTTGGGTGGCCAGAGCTGCGTCGGCGACGAGCTCAGGCGGCAGCGTGTGCGGTGAAGCTTATTGTAGTCGCTGCAGGGGGCGACAGCGAGAATGGAGAGGACGGGGAGATGCAGAAGCTCACGGTGGTCATGGCAAGCTAGACGGCGAGGTTGGGGACGAGCTATAGCAGTGGTGACGGCGAAGGGGATCTCCGGCGACAGCGAGGTCGGGCGAGGTCTTTGTAGTGGCTTCGGGGCGAACGAGCACTCGGGGCTTGGTCTGCTTGTTGGAGAGGAGGGCGGCGGAGCTCTTGGAGATGGCAAGGCAGCATGGAGACGACGGTGCGGCTGCGGCTGCGTCGTCCATGGTGGGGGAGAGCGAGAGAGAGAGGCGTTGGGGAAGAAGTGAGGTGTCCAGGGGGTTGGGGAGACGACATGGAGGTCGTCCAGGGGTCAACAGCGCAGGCGGCAAGCAACTGGCACCGTGGAGAGCTTGCACGCACGGGGGTCACCTCCCTGCCTTCCTGGCGGGGAGAAAGCAGCTGGCTGGCGCGGGCCAGCACAGTGTTGGGCCAGCTGGTGGCTTTGCCAGGTAAGTTGGTTCTTCCTTTTTATTTATTTTCTTTTCTGTCTGCAAGTTTGTGGCTTTTCTAAAAATTCCTAGGCACATTCAAAAATCACCAAACTGCTCATGCCCACTGTATGGAATATATCCTACAGTAAACATTTTAGTTTGGGATTATTTGGACATTTAAAATATTTAATAGCATTAAAATGCCCAAATGCATTTAACATATGATTTAATCCAGTGACCTTAGGATGTCCTAGAAAATTGTGCACCATTTTTGTCAGAGGTTTAAGACCAAGGCCAAGATGATGAACATTTTAGAAGGGCATTTTATGTTCATTGAAAATGATTTTAGTAAACCCTAGTTGGATCAAGGGGGTGCTGGGGTTCTATCATCCCCATTTCCAAGTTTCTTGTCAAAGTAAACATGATGCAAACGTTCTAATGCATGAACTAGCTAGGGTGTGACAACTCATTCCCACTCAGAAATTTTTTTCCCGAGATTTAGGATCCTTCGGGAAGAAGGTGGGGTCCTAAGTCGAAGACGATCCTCTCTTTCCCAAGTGGCTTCTTTCTCGGAATGGTGTGACCATTGAACCTTGAGAAACCTGATGTTATGGCGTTGAGTGGTACGCTCGGCTTGATCAAGGATGCGAACATGATATTTTCGATATGTGAGATTATCTTGGAGATCAAGCGTTTCATGCTCCACTCCACGAATAGGATCCGAGAAGCAACGCTTGAGTTGAGAAACGTGGAAGACATTGTGGACTCCGGAGAGGTGCAGAGGTAGTTCCAATTGGTAGGCAACTTCTCCTTGTTTGGCAAGATTGCGAAAGTGTCCAATGTAGCGAGGAGCTAATTTTCCTTTGATACTGAAGCGATGGGTTCCCTTCAGAGGAGTAACCCGAAGATAAGCCTTCTCGTCAACTTCAAAAGTCATAGCCTTATGTTTACGATCATATTGGCATCACAACAAAACTGTACAACTCAAGTACTTTATTTAAAGGCTCCAGAAAGCCATACATATCCTTCACACAGGTACGGGTCTCACAACCCAGCATTCAAGTCATACAAACATACAAGCCATAAGTGGAAGCAACATGTCTGGGTACAGACATCTAGAAAGTAAAAGGCTTGAGGAAGCCTAACTATCCTATAAGGGTCCACCATGTGCTCCGGATCACCACCTGGGCCTTAGGCTACTCGTCAACATCAAGGTCTACGTAGAACCCATCAGAAGGGGTTGCAACATCTTCTGAAAATGTAAATAAGCAAACATGAGTACATAGGTACTCAGCAAGACTTACATCAAATCCTACATACATGCACATTATCAATGAAGGGATGGTGGGGTTATTGCAGCAAGACAGCTTTGACTCTTAGCTAAACTATCCTATGAGACTCCAACTTGTAATTGTTTTGTGCACTTGAGTCCACTACACACCACATCAATACACTACCAGGGATCCACCTCCGTCATCCTACAGAAGGGCCATCCACGGCACTCACGCTTCTCTTGAGGCTTTTAGTAGTTTCCATTTACTTGTCTATGAACTGTATAGTCAACCAAGTAGTCCTTTACCGCGGACGGGGCTATTCAAATAGATGATGTTAACCCTGCAGGGTGTACTTCTTCATAAATGTTTCCACCACTTAGCGTCTGCATATGACATGTGCTCGGCAGACTTCAAGCAAAAGCCGACGTGGGTGTAGACCACGACCTACCTAAACACTCAAGTCTCTAGTCCAGGTTTATCGCCTCTTCGGGTTCCATCCGCAGGGAGTCCGGCCGAGGTTTCGACATACAGCCCGAAACAATGTGTACAGGGTTCCGAGACACCTAACGGGTGCCCGGCATACCCGGCCACGTACCTACTGCATCATAGCCCACCCGAGGGCATTGCTGCCCACGGCCTCCAGTATCCTACAAACACCAGAAACTACTTGCAACTCCTGGACAGAGGACTAGGGTGGTTAAGAAGTCGAGCGGGGTCATATTTCAGGGCCCAATGCATGGTAGCAGCTGAATCTTAAATCACACATACAGATCTCAGTGCTTAAGGACGGTTCCAATGAAACAACCCACCATGTACTCCTACATGGCCTCTCATCGATACCTTTACCAAATCATGTTCAACGCATCACTCTCATTACCGACATGATCATTTCACTCTAGCCCATCACTCGGATGAACCAGACCTGACACAACTCTAAGCATAGCAAGGTAGGAAACACATACATGGCTCAAACAACTCCTACACATGCTAGTGGATTTCATCTAGTTACTATGGCAATGACAGGTCATGCAGAGGAAATGGATTCAACTACTATAGCACACAGCACTTTGAAACGCGGTTGTCTTAAATGCAGTAAATGAGAGCAGGAGCGAGAACAAGGGATTTTATCGATATGATTAATTGGGTGGTTGCTTGCCTGGCAGGTCCGTAGTCTGATACTGGTCTTCGTTCGGGTACTCTCAGTATTCCTCCGGGGCAGAACCTACCATAGAGAGCACCGATAGCACAATCAATACCAAACAATATGCAACAATATGATGCATGCATGTGACATGGCCAAATGAGTGTATTGGGCTAATGTATCTATAACTAGATGGGTTTGAGCCAGTTTGAACCAAAGATTCAAAGTTTAAACTCATTTGTGATCTTAAATAGTGCTTTATCATGTTTGGCACTAAACAGCAAGTTAACTTGTTTAAACATGCATGAAACTGGTACAGATGGATAGATTGGATTTTTCTAATCATTTTTCATATATAACACTTTGCATTTGTTGTTACAGATTAATTTCTATGAATTTTTGAAGTTAGCACTATTTTCTGAAATTTCCTGAATAAGAATAAATCCAAAAAATGAGTTACTGCGTCAGCATTGCGTCAGCAAGTCAACAGGGGTGGTCCTGGTCAAACCTGACCAGTGGGACCCACTGGTCAGTGTCTCTGTTAATTGACTAAGTTAGTTAGGATTAGTTAAACACTAAACTAGGTTTGACTAACAGGCAGGGCCCACATATCAGTGACCTAGGGGGGTCAAATCCCTGGTCAAACTGGGCTGACTCGCTGGCATTTAGTCGTCGGCAACGTCCAGACGCGGCGGAGGGTGTGGGTTTCGCCCTCCGTCGACCAAATGGAAGGCGGAGGCCACCTACGTGAAGCTGGGAGCAAGCCGCGTCGGGAGGTGGTGGTGGTTGAGCTCAAGTTCACCGAAAACGACGCCAGTCACGAGCTTTGCGGCTGCCGGAGTTCGGGCGAGGTTGAACTCGTCGCTGTTGTGGTCTTGGAGGCACGAGGCTAGCTCCTACGTGGCCTACGTGGTGCAGTGGGGTCAGTGGACATGGTGATATGGCCGTTGGGTGGCCGGAGCTACGTCGGCGACAAGCTCAGGCGGCGGCGCGTGCGGTGAAGCTTGTTGCAGTCGCTACGGGGGCGGTAGTGAGAACGGAGGAGGATGGGGAGAGGCAGAAGCTCACGGTGGTCATGGAAAGCTAGACGGTGAGGTTGGGGACGACCTATAGCAGTGGTGACGGCGAAGGGGATCTCCGGCGACGGCGAGGTCGGGCGAGGTCGTTGAAGTGACTTCGGGCGAACGAGCACTCGGGGCTCGGTCTGCTCGATGGAGAGGAGGGCGGCAGAGCTCTTGGACACGAAGAGGCGGCATGGAGACGACGGTTGCCGCGTCTACGACGGCGGTGTGGCTGCGGCTGCGTCGGCCATGGTGGGGGAGAGCGAGAGAGAGGCGTTGGGGGAGAAGTGCGGTGTCCAGGGGGTCGGGGAGATGACATGGAGGTCGTCCAGGGATCGACAGCGCATGAGGCAAGCAGTTGGCGCCGTGGCGAGCTCGCGCGCGCCGGCGTCACCTCCCTGCCTGCCTGGCAGGGATGAAGCAGTTGGCTGGCGCGGGTCAGCATAGTGCTGGGCCGCCAGGTGGGTGATGACCCACAAGTATAGGGGATCGCAATAGCTTTCGAGGGTAGAGTATTCAACCCAAATTTATTGATTCGACACAAGGGGATCCAAAGAATATTCTTGAGTATTAGTAGTTGAGTTGTCAATTCAACCACACCTGGATAACTTAGTATCTGCAGCAAAGTGTTTAGTAGCAAAACTGGTATGATAATAATAGTAGCGGTAGCAAAAGTAAAAGTAAATGTTTTTGGGTTTTTGTAGTAGTTGTAACAGTAGCAACGGAAAAGTAAATAAGCGAAGAACAATATGTGAAAAGCTCATAGGTAATGGATCAATGATGGATAATTATGCCGGATGCGATTCGTCATGCAATAGTTATAACATAGGGTAATATAGGACTAGCTCCAATTCATCAATGTAATGTAGGCATGTATTCCGTAAATAGTCATACTTGCTTATGGAAAAGGACTTGCATCACATCTTTTGTCCTACCCTCCCATTTTCAGTGGGGTCCTTACGGAAACTAAGGGATATTAAGGCCTCCTTTTAATAGAGAACCGGAACAAAGCATTAGCACATAGTGAATACATGAACTCCTCAAACTACGGTCATCACCGAGAAGTATCCTGATTATTGTCACTTCGGGGTTGTCGGATCATAACACATAATAGGTGACTATAGACTTGCAAGATAGGATCAAGAACACACATATATTCATGAAAACATAATAGGTTCAGATCTGAAATCATGGCACTCGGGCCCTAGTGACAAGCATTAAGCATAGCAACATCAATATCAGAACATAGTGGATACTAGGGATCAAACCCTAACAAAACTAACTTGATTACATCGTAAATCTCATCCAACCCATCACCGTCCAGCAAGCCTACGATAGGAATTACTCACGCACGGCGGTGAGCATCGTGAAATTGGTGATGGAGGATGGTTGATGATGACGAGGGCGACGAATCCCCCTCTCCGGAGCCCCGATCGGACTCCAGATCAGCCCCCCCGAGAGAGATTAGGGCTTGGCGGCGGCTCCGTGTTGTGAAACGCGATGAAACTTTCTCTCTGATTTTTTTCTCCCCGAGACGGTATATATGGAGTTGGAGTTGAGGTCGGGAGGTGTCCAGGGGGCCCACGAGATAGGAGGGCGCGCCCTAGGGGGCGCCCCCCTGTCTCGTGGACAGCCCGTGGGCCCCCTGGCCTTCATTCTTTCGCCAAAAATTCTTATTAATTCTGAAAAGTGCCTCCGTGGATTTCCAGGACATTCCGAGAACTTTTCTTTTCTACACATAAAACAACATCATGGCAGCTCTGCTGAAAACAGCGTCAGTCCGGGTTAGTTTCATTCAAATCATGCCAGTTAGAGTCCAAAACAAGGGCAAAAGTGTTTGGAAAAGTAGATATGTGGGAAACGTATCAACTCCCCCAAGCTTAAACCTTTGCTTGTCCTCAAGCAATTCAGTTGATAAACTGAAAGTGATAAAGAAAAACTTTTACAAAATCTGTTTGCTCTTGTTGTTGTAACATGAAAAGCCAGCATTCAAGTTTCAGCAAATATTGTGAACTAACCATACTAACAATAACACATAGGTCTCATAATTACTCATATCAATAGCATAATCAGCTAGCGAGCCATAATAATAAAACTCGGATGACCACACTTTCTCAAAATAATCATAACATGATATAATAAAATGGTATCTCGCTAGCCCTTTCTGAGACCGCAAAACATAAATGCAGAGCACCTTTAAAGATCAAGGACTGACTAAACATTGTAATTCATGGTAAAAGAGATCCATTCAAGTCATACCTAATATAAACCAATAATAATGAATGCAAATGACAGTGTGCTCTCCAGCGGGTGCTTTTAATAAGAAGGGTGGTGACTCAACATAAAAGTAAATAGATAGGCCCTACGCAGAGGGAAGCAGGGATTTGTAGAGGTGCCAGATCTCGATTTTAAAATAGCGATTGAATAATATTTTGAGCGGCATACTTTTGCTGTCAACGCAACAACTATGAGATGGCTGTATCTTCCATACTACATGCATTATAGGAAGTTCCCAAACAGAATGGTAAAGGTTTATACTCCCCCAACCACCAACAAGCATCAATCCATGTGGCTTTCTCGAAACAACGAGTGCCCCCAACATACAATAGCCCTGGGGGAGTTTTGTTTAATTATTTTGATTTGCTTTGATCTTTTTGGATCATGGGACTGGGTATCCCGGTTATCGGCCCTTTCTCGTGAATGAGGAGCGGAGTCCACTCCTCTTGAGAATAACCCACCTAGCATGGAAGATATAGGCAGCCCTAGTTGGAACATGAGCTGCTCGAGCATACAAAACAGAATTTCATTTGAAGGTTTGGAGTTTGGCACATACAAATTTACTTGGAACGGCAGGTAAATACCGCATATAGGAAGGTATAGTGGACTCATATGGAACAACTTTGGGGTTTAAGGAGTTTGGATGCACAAGCAGTATTCCCGCTTAGTACAGGTGAAGGCTAGCAAAAGACTGGGAAGCGACCAACTGAGAGAGCGACAACAGTCGTAAACATGCATTAAAATTAATTCACACCGGGTACAAGCATGAGTAGGATATAATCTACCATGAACATAAATATCATGAAGGCTATGTTGATTTGATTCAACTACATGCCTGAACATGTGCCAAGTCTAGTCACTTAATACATTCAATGGAGGATACCATCCCATCATACCACGTCATAATCATTCTAATAGCATGTTGGCACGCAAGGTAAACCATTATAACTCATAGCTAATCAAGCATGGCACAAGCAACTATAATCTCTAAATGTCATTGCAAATATGTTTACTTCATAATAGCTGACTCAGGAACGATGAATCATCATATTTACAAAAACAAGAGAGGTCGAGTTCATACCAGCTTTCCTCATCCCAATAAGTCCATCATATATCGTCATTATTGCCTTTCACTCGCACTTAACGATGTGTATAATAATAAGAGTGCACGTGCATTGGACTAAGCTGGAATCTACAAGCATTCAACTCAAGAGAGAAGACAAGGTAATATGGGCTCTAAGTTAAATAAACAATCATGCATATAAGAGCCACTAAGCAATTTCAATATAGTCTTCTCGACCCCCAAAAGAAAGAAAAGAAAATAAAAACTATTTACACGGGAAAGCTCCCAACAAGTAAAAGAAGAACGAGAAATCTTTTTGGGTTTTCATTTTAATTTCTACTACAAGCAAGGAAATTAAACTAAATAATTTTTTTTGTTTTTCTAAAGGTTTATCAAACATACAAGAAGAAAACTAGAAAAATAAATTTAAACTAGCATGGATAATACAATGAAAGGGTATGAGCACCGACGACTAGTGTGTGAACATGAATGTAAAGTCGGTGAGAAATACGTACTCCCCCAAGCTTAGGCTTTTGCCCTAAGTTGGTTTAATACCAAGGACCGCCGCTACTCTCCCCGGTGTAGTGGGAGGTGTAATCAGTATACCACTAGCTGGTCATCTCTGGATCCCACTGAACAGATGATGCACGATAAGGGTCAAGCTCAGGTTCCGGCTCAAGTTCAGGTTCCGGAGTAAAAGCTTGGGCTAGATGATTGTTCACGGCCTCCGGCGTGATAGGACGACTTTCTGCAAGCAAATCAAACAACAGAGGCGCAGGCAAAATAATATACTCAAAGTGTTTCTTATTGAATCTAAGTTTATAAAAGAGCATCTTCTCTTCGTTGTCAACAATAAACTTGTGTGCTACCATGCTCTTGTAATCTAAAATGTGAGGAGGTAATTTTGTCTCCTCCTGCTCAAGGTGCCTAATGGGTATCTAAACATGTTCAGCAAGACGTGCAGCATAGATACCTCCAAATATGGGGCCTTTTGTATGATTCAGGGCTAGCCATTTAGCAACGGCGGCACCCATAAGTATTATCTCCCAGCAAAGCATGTTGAAGAATAATAATATCTGGAACGCTCAAGTTTCCACTATTCCCACGACCAATCAAGCATCTACTAGCAAATATGGCAAAGTAGCGTAAAACAGGAAAGTGTATGCTAGAGACTTTTGCCTCACATCCCTTCTTTGGCTCTTCTACAACAATAGTTTTAGCAAAACCATCCACATCTTCACGATGGGGTTCCTCTAATTCTCCCTCATAAGGTATCCTACACACCGCGCAAAAATCACGTAAAGACATTTCTCTGAATTCATCATATAAATGAAATGATACTACAGGTGGTGACTTCTTAGGATAATAATAAAATTTTTGCATGAAAGTATTGGTAAGTAAGAGGTATTGATCGATTCGGTCGTTCATGAAACCGGTGAGGCCTGCAGTCCCGATTAAAGCATAAAAGTCTTCATTAATTCCGGCTTCTTTCAAGAAATCCTCACATGGTCATTCACATGACCGCACTTCCGCTAAGCGAGGAAGATTATACTTGGGTTTTTCCTTCTCTTTGTCTTGTTTTTCCTTAGAGCTTTGGCTAGAAGAGCCTTTAAACAACCTCCTTAACATTTTCTGAAAATTTCTGAAATTTTAGTAACTTCAAAATAAAAGTGAATAAAACTAAACAAGATTGACAACAACTACTCCTACAAGTGCCTAGAGCCTATATCATGCATTGGAATTTCTTGGGACCTCAAAATTTTAACATGCAAGCTCAAGAACATGGTCACCTATGCAGCAAAAATTTGCAATGAATAAAGCACTAGAACAAAAACTAATTGGACCAATGGAGGAGTCACATACCAAGCAACAATCTCCCAAAGCAGTTTTGCGAATGGAGCTTTGAGCTAAGAGATCGAAAATCGCAGCAGAACGAGCTAGAACTCAGGCTTGAGCTGGATGGGGATTTTTTGGGTAGAAGATGAAGTGTGTGGGTGCTGGTATAAGTGGAGGGGACCCACCAGGGGCCCACGAGACGGGGGGCGCGCCCTACAGGGGGGGGGGCCCTCCTCTCTCGTGGCCTGGTGCTTGCCCCTCTTGCAGTGTTTTTAGTGCCTAAAATCCTCAAATATTCCAGAAAAAATCATACTAAATTTGCAGGGCATTTGGAGCACTTTTATTTTCGAACTATTTCTTTAATGCACGGATAATTCAGAAAACAGACGGATAATACTATTTTTGCTTTATTTATTCTAAATAACAGAAAGTAAAAAGAGGGTACAGAAGGTTGTGCCTTCTAGTTTCATCCATCTCGTGATCATCAAAATGAACCCGCTAACAAGGTTGATCAAGTCCTGTTAACAAATTCATTTCAAATAACACGGAACCAGAGAAATTTCGAATAACACTAAGTTACCTCAACGGGGATATGAAAATCCCCAACAATAAGAATATCATACTTTTTCTTGACAGTAGGGAGAGGAAATTCAAAACCTCCAAAAATGATAGTCGGAACTTTTTCAATAGAATTGATGCTATGAACTTGAGATTGTTTCCTCGGAAAGTGTATTGTGTGCTCATTACCATTAACATGAAAAGTGGCATTGCCTCTGTTGCAATCAATAACAGCCCCTGCAGTATTAAGAAAGGGTCTACCAAGGATAATAGACATACTATCGTCCTCAGGAATATCAAGAATAACAAAGTCCGTTAAGATAGTGACATTTGCAACTACAACAGGCACATCCTCACAAATACTGACAGGTATAGCAGTTGATTTATTAGCCATTTGCAAAGATATGTCAGTAGGAGTCAACTTATTCAATTCAAGTCTACAATATAAAGAGAGAGGCATAACACTAACACCGGCTCCAAGATCACATAAAGTAGTTCTAACATAATTTCTTTTAATAGAGCATGGTATAGTTGGTACACCCGGATCTCCAAGTTTCTTTGGTATTCCACCCTCAAAAGTGCAATTAGCAAGCATGGTGGAAATTTCAGCTTCCGGTATCTTTCTTTTGTTTGTAATGATATCCTTCATATATTTAGCATAAGGATTTACTTTAAGCATATCAGTTAAGCGCATACGTAAGAAAATAGGTCTATATCATTTCAGCAAAGCGCTCAAAATCCTCATCATCCTTTGACTTGGATGGTTTAGGAGGAAAGGGCATGGGTTTCTGAACCCATGGTTCTCTTTCTTTACCGTGCTTCCTAGCAACAAAATCTCTCTTATCATAACATTGATTCTTTGATTGTGGGTTATCAAGATCAACAGCAGGTTCAATTTCTATATCATTGTCTTTGCTAGGTTGAGCATCAACATGAACATTATCATTAACATTATCACTAGGTTCATGTTCATCACCTGATTGAGTTTCAGCATCAGAAATAGAAATATCATTGGGATTCTCAGGTGTGTCTACAGTAGGTTCACTAGAAGCATGCAAAGTTCTATCATTTTTCTTTTTCTTCTTTTTAGAAGAACTAGGTGCCTCTAAATTATTTCTCTGAGAATTTTGCTCGATTCTCTTAGGGTGGCCTTCAGGATACAAAGGTTCCTGAGTCATTCTACAAGTTCTAGTAGCCACTCTAACAGCAAAGTCATTTTTATTATTCAATTCATCAAGCAATTCACTTTGAGCTTTAAGTACTTGCTCAGCTTGAGTAGCAACCATAGAAGCATATTTGCTAACGCGGTGAAGTTCATCTTTAACTCTAGCCAGATTATCACCTACGCGTCCTATCTTGAAAGCATTATTCTTTAACTCTCTACCAGCATAAGCATTAAAACTTTCTTGTCTAGCCATAAAGTCATCAAATTCATCTAAGCATGGGCTATGAAATTTAGTAGAGGGTACATCAACTTTATCATATCTATAGAGAGAATTTACCTTTACTACCTGTGTCGGGTTATCAAGACAATGTGGTTCTTCAGGCGGTAAATTAAGACCATGTATTTCCTCAATAGGAGGTAAATTCTTAACATCCTCAGCTTTAATACCTTTTTCTTTCATTGATTTCTTTGCCTCTTGCATATCTTCAGGACTGAGAAATAAAACACCTCTCTTCTTCGGAGTGAGTTTGAGAATAGGCTCAGGAGTTGGCTCAATTGGTTCAGGAATTACTTCAGGAACTAGCTCAGGAAGAGTCCAGTTATTTTCATTAGTCAACATATTATTCAATAGTATTTCAGCTTCGTCGACTGTTCTTTCCCTGAAAACACAACCAGCACAACTATCCAAGTAGTCCTTGGAAGCATCGGTTAGTCCATTATAAAAGATATCAAGTATTTCATATTTCTTAAGAGGATGATCAGGCAAAGCATTAAGTAACCGAAGAAGCCTCCCCCAAGCTTGTGGGAGACTCTCTTCTTTGATTTGCACAAAATTATATATTTCCCGCAAGGCCGCTTGTTTCTTATGAGCAGGGAAATATTTAGCAGAGAAGTAATAAATCATATCCTGGGGACTACGCACACAACCAGGAGCAAGAGAATTATACCAAGTCTTAGCATCACCCTTTAATGAGAATGGAAATATCTTAAGGATATATAAATAGCGAGACTTCTCATCATTAGTAAATAGGGTAGCTATATCATTCAAATTGGTAAGATGTGCCACAATAGTTTCCGATTCAAGGCCATAAAAAGGATCAGATTCAACTAAAGTAATAATATCAGGATCAACAGAGAATTCATAATCCTTATCAGTAACACAAATAGGTGAAGTAGCAAAAGCAGGATCTGGTTTCATTCTAGCATTAAGAGACTGCTGCTTCCATTTAGCTAATAGTTTCTTAAGATCATTTCTATCATTGCAAGCAAGAATTTCCATAGCAGCTGTTTCATGCATAACACAACCCTTAGGAACAACAGGTAATACATAATCATTGGGGGGACCTTCATCATCACTATCATCAATAATAGGTTCTTCAATATTTTCATTCCCCCTAAATCTAGCAAGTTGTTCATCAAGAAATTCACCTAATGGCAAAGTAGTATCACGCACGGAAGTAGTTTCATCATTCATAGCAGAAGTGGCATCATCAATACATGCAACATATCAGAGTTCATAGCAGTAGCAGGTTTAGGTGTCGCGAGCTTACTTATAATGGAAGGAGAATCTAGTGCAGAGCTAGATGGCAGTTCCTTACCTCCCCTTGTAGTTGAGGGCAAAATAGTAGTTTGATCGTCTTTCAAGTTCTTCATAGTAATCAACAGATATAAATCCCAAGTGACTCAGAGAATAGAGCTATGATCCCCGACAATAGCGCCAAAAATTAGTCTTGATAACCCACAAGTATAGGGGATCGCAACAGCTTTCGAGGGTAGAGTATTCAACCCAAATTTATTGATTCGACACAAGGGGAGCCAAAGAATATTCTTGAGTATTAGCAGTTGAGTTGTCAATTCAACCACACCTGGAGAACTTAGTATCTGCAGCAAAGTGTTTTGTAGCAAAAGTGGTATGATAATAATAGTAGCGGTAGCAAAAGTAAAAGTAAATGTTTTTGGGTTTTTGTAGTAGTTGTAACAGTAGCAACAGAAAAGTAAATAAGCGAAGAACAATATGTGAAAAGCTCGTAGGCAATGGATCAATGATGGATAATTATGCCGGATGCGATCCCTCGTGCAATAGTTATAACATAGGGTAATAGAGAACTAGCTCCAATTCATCAATGTAAGTAGGCATGTATTCCGTAAATAGTCATACATGCTTATGGAAAAGGACTTGCATGACATCTTTTGTCCTACCCTCCTGTTTTCAGCGGGGTCCTTACGGAAACTAAGGGATACTAAGGCCTCCTTTTAATAGAGAATCGGAACAAAGCATTAGCACATAGTGAATACATGAACTCCTCATACTACGGTCATCACCGAGAAGTATCCCAATTATTGTCACTTTGGGGTTGTCGGATCATAACACATAATAGGTGATTATAGACTTGCAAGATAGGATCAAGAACACACATATATTCATGAAAGCATAATAGGTTCAGATCTGAAATCATGGCACTCGGGCCCTAGTGACAAGCATTAAGCATAGCAAAGTCATAGCAACATCAATCTCAGAACATAGTGGATACTAGGGATCAAACCCTAACAAAACTAACTTGATTACATGGTAAATCTCATCCAACCCATCACCGTCAAGCGAGCCTACGATAGGAATTACTCACGCACGGCGGTGAGCATCATGAAATTGGTGATGGAGGAATGTTGATGATGACGACGGCGACGAATCCCCCTCTCCGGAGCCCCAAACGGACTCCAGATCAGCCCTCCCGAGAGAGATTACTGCTTGGCGGTGGCTCCGTGTCGTGAAACGCGATGAAACTTTCTCTCTGATTTTTTTCTCCCCGAGACGGTATATATGGAGTTGAAGTTGAGGTCGGGAGGTGTGCAGGGGGCCCACAAGATAGGAGGGCACGCCCTAGGGGGGGGGCTGTCTCATGGATAGCCCGTGGGCCCCCTAGCCTTCATTCTTTCGCCAAAAATTCTTATTAATTCTGAAAAGTGCCTCCGTGGATTTCCAGGACATTTCGAGAACTATTCTTTTCTACACATAAAACAACATCATGGCAGTTCTGCTAAAAACAGCGTCAGTTCGGGTTAGTTTCATTCAAATCATGCAAGTTAGAGTCCAAAACAAGGGCAAAAGTGTTTGGAAAAGTAGATACGTTGGAGACGTATCAGTGGGTCGGCTAGTGGCTTTGTGAGGTAAGTTGGTTTTTCCTTTTTATTTTGTTCTCTTTTCTGTCTGCAAGTTTGTGGCTTTTCTAAAAATACCTAGGCACTTTCAAAAATCACCAAACTGCTCATGCCCACTGTATGGAATATATCCTACAGTAAACATTTTAGTTTGGGATTATTTGGACATTTAAAATATTTAATAGCATTTAAATGCACAAATGCAATTAACATATGATTTAATCCAGTGACCTTAGGATGTCCTAGAAAATTGTGCACCATTTTTGTCAGAGGTTTAAGACCAAAGCAAAGATGATGAACATTTTAGAAGGGCATTTCAGGTTCATTGAAAATGATTTTAGTAAACCCTATTTGGATCAAGGGGGTGTTGGTGGTTCTGTCATTCCCATTTCGAAGTTTCTTGTCAAAGTAAACATGATGCAAACATTCTAATGCATGAACTATCTAGGGTGTGACATATAAAGTGAAATCTTTTGAAGCTTGACAATCACAATATTGGTCATACAACCAATTCATGAATGGTTAGTATAAGGAAGAGAACTTTGACATGCAAATATATCATCTTGGAAATCTTCTATGATTGTGAATAACCATTAATTATTTTCAAACTTGAGAAAATTAGTTGAAGTTGGACAAGGAAAACAACGTAATGAGTTATGGTTGTGTATATTTGCATAGAAGTTATATTTTCATGGATCCTCCAACATGTGGTGTTTGCCTAGGATCCTTTTCTAGCCAAAAAATCGTACTAAGTAGAGATACTACTTGTGCATCCAAAAAACCTTAAACCCGATTTCTTGCCATGAGAGTCCACCATACCTACCTATGGATTGAGTAAGATCCTTTAAGTAAGTTGTCATCGGTGCAATAAGGCAATAAAAATTGCTTCTATATATGTTTGATCTTTTATTGTAAGGGAAAATTAAGCGTTGTACAAACTTGTGATGGCAAAGTAATAAAAGCGATGGACTGCATAATAAAGGTTGCTATCATAAGGGGCACTATAACGTGATGTTCCTTTGCATTAGGAGTTTGTGCATCCAAAAATAAAAAAGTGCATGACAACCTCTCCTTCCCTCTGCGAAGGGCCTATCTTTTACTTTTCAGTATTTACTTTTATGCAAAGGGTGAATAGTATGAATTCTCATTTCAACCTCAACTATTCTCTAGTTGGCAAGCATTATGTGGTGGGGAAAGATCTAGGCACATATGACCAGTCAATTATATTTGATCATGAATTATTATTGTTGACAACTATCTCTATGATAATTGAGTTGGCAGGCAAAATATTAACCCCTATCTTTCTCTGTGTTCGATGGATGCCATTTGTTCTAAGAATATGCTTCGAGTACTAGCAATCATAGAAGACTATATGATGATTGAGTATGAGGAGCTCTTACTTAGACTTTGTTGAATAAGTTGAATTGCAATTGCTTGGTGACTAAGAATATAGGTTGTTGAGTTTCAAGAGAATTCATTGTTTGAACCATAACAAGTGAATTGATTGCTACTTTATCATGATGAGTTTTATGAGAAAGAGTTATTTTATGATGCTAGGAAAAGTGATTGAAATTATCATTGACCAAACTTATGCACTATGCTAGCATTCAATCTTAATACATTATATCTTTTATAATTACCTACTCGAGGACGAGTAGGAATTAAGCTTGAGGATGCTGATACATCTCCAACGTATCTCTAATTTATGAAGTATTCACCCATTATATTATCATTCTTGGATGTTTTACAATCATTTAATAGTAACTTTATTTCATTTTTGGGACTAACCTATTAACATAGTGCCCAGTGCCAGTTGGTGTTTTTGCTTGTACTTTACTTCACGGGAAATCAATATCAAACAGTGTCCAAACACAACGAAACTTTTTGGAGAATTTTTATGGACCGAAAGACCAAGGATGGGCCAAAGAAGTACCAAAAGGGTGCCCCGAGGGGGACACAACCTACCTGGGCGCGCCTGGGGGCCCAGACGCGCCCTGGTGGGTTGTGCCCACCGCGGTGGCCTCCCGCACCGCCTCTTCACCCTATAAATTTCCAAATATTCTAGAACCCCCAAAATAACCCTAGATCAAAATTTTCGCTGCCGCAAGCCTCTGTAGCCACGAAAAACCAATCTAGACCCCGTTCCGGCACCCTGCCGGAGGGGGAAATCATCCCGGCGGCCATCTTCATCATCCCGGCGGCCACCATGATGAGGAGGGAGTAGTCCACTCTCTAGGCTGAGGGTTTGTACCAATAGCTATGTGTTTAATCTCTCTCTCTCTCTCTCTCTCTCTCTCTCTCTTGTGTTCTTGAGATGGCACGATCTTGATGTATCGCGGGCTTTGTTAATATAGTTGGATCATATGGTGTTTCTCCCTCTCTATCTTGTTGTGATGAATTGAGCTTTCCCTTAGAGATTTCGTTCTTCTCGGATTGAATACTTTTATGGATTTGAGAACACTTGATGTATGTCTTGCTATGAATACCCGTGTGACAATGGGGTATCATATTTGATTCACTTGATATGTGTTTTGGCACTCAACTCATGGATTCCCAAGGTGACATTGGGGTAATCAATGCACAGGGGTTGATGCATGTTCTCATGTTTGTTTCTCCGGTAGAAATCTTGGGACACTCTTTAAGGTTCTTTGTGTTGGATTGAGTATTATGAATCTGAATTTTCTTTGGTGTTATTTTTGTACAAACTCTTGATAGATTGATCGCAAAGAATAACTTAGTGTTATTTTAGTACAAACTCTTGGATAGATTGTTCAGAAAGAATAGCTACAAACAATTTCTTCTTATGTTCTCCACTAGATAGGAATTTTGAGTGATTCTTCATCACACGTTGAGGGATGGTTATATGATCCAATTATATTAGCATTGTCAAGAGATTGTACTTGTGAAAGTACGGACCCTAGGCCTTGTTTTCAAGCATTGCAATACCATTTATGCTCAGTTTTACCGATTCCGTCAAGGTCTTCAGGAGCTCAGGAATCTGCTTAGGGTGCTGCATGGAGAGTTCCACTGACGACGAAAGCTCCTCCTCGAATGACAGTGGTGAGGAGGACATCGCCAGTGACGATGACGGCAGCGGGCAGGAGGACGACGACTCTGACTCTAGCTGATCATCAGTGGCAGCACCATCATCTGCTCCGCCCCCTCCCCCGGCAACACGCCTTGCCGGGGGTTGCGTCCTGCTGGCTCTAGCGTCGGTGGTTGACGGGCTTCCTCGTCAAGCTCTCCATCGCCTTGTTCCCCATGCCCGTCACCATTCTTCGCATGTCGTGCCTGGGGAGGAAAGGGGCAAGAACGGGGATTTCGGGGCACTTATCTTTTTCTCAATTTGTAGGCACTTGCCAAATCTTAACTTTCTAGAAAATTTAATATTCTGAGCCCATGCTTATGTTTTGTAATATTTGTACTTGCATCAACATATCAATGAAAAAGATGAGCTGTTGCTGGGAACTCATGCATGTATACGTTCATGCAGAGGTGAAACACCCCTTTAATAAAAATAAATGAGTTTCCTCGGTAAGCTATCTTGCCGGCGCCCTTTGTGCCTGCCGGAGAGTCACATCTACCGGGTTACAAACACAGGGTCCAGCCACTTGCTAATCTCCTTTTACCAAAGGTTACTGCAACCACCCCGACTGAAGTAGCGTTCGGGTCGGGGATGGGAACATCTAAGTCTAAACAGAGTGGCGAGGTTTTCTAATGCACAAGTCACAAGTTATGACATGAATGGGCAGGAGATGAACTTTATCTGGTTGGGTTGTCGAGGACGACGTGCCGAGCAGTCTTCTCAATTTCTTGCTAAAGTGTTGTCACTGCGGCTGAAAGAAGGAGAGGACAGGGGCACAGAGCCTTGGTGGTTCCCCAGTACCTGCTAGGATCTAAGATAGCACAATATCCTGGACAAGCACGCATGCACACATATATATACATAAACAAGGAAACTAGCAGGAAACTGTACATACTAAAAGCTATCTGACTGTGCATAGGGTTTGCGCGTGGCTCTGCACATAGGGTTACATGCCTCACCAACAAGGCTAGTACAAAAGGGGGTTGCCGAAGCTGCCAGCAACCACGCCCTATGGGTAAAACTTGCGAAGATGTTCGATATTCCAGGAGTTGCTCACCGGAATGCCATCTTTAGTCTCCAAGCGGACTGCGCCGGGCCTGGTGACTCGTATTACTCGATAGGGGCCTAACCACTTTGGCGTCAACTTGTTTGAATTCTTGGCGGATTGAACACGCCAAAGAACAAGGTCGCCTTCCTCAAGGCTTCGGGCGTGAACCTTGCGGCTATGATGCGGCGCAAGGCTTGCTGGTAGCATGCGGCTCACACAACAGCTCGAAGACGATCTTCCTCAAGGAGCGTTGCATTATCTTGGCGCAACTGCTCTTGCTCAAGCTCATCATAAACGAGCTAACCTGTATATGAGTTCCGTGGGGAGAACTGCTTCTGCCCCGTATACCAGGGCAAAGGGTGTCTGGCCAGTGGCTCGATTTGGTGTCGTTCTGATTGACCAAAGAACTGTTGGCAATTCATCAATCCAGCGTCTTCCGCCCTTGCGCAACCTGTCGAAAGTTCTCGTTTTGAGGCCTTGCAATACTTCAGCATTTTCCCTTTCTGCTTGGCCATTGCTTCTTGGATGAGTAACAGAAGCAAAGCAAACCTTGCTGCCAAGGTCTTGGATATACCGCATGAAGGTGCAGCTCGTGAACCGTGTGCCATTGTCGGTGATGACTCCGTTTGGCACACCAAACTGGCAAACGAGTCCCTTGAAGAACTTGACGGCCGACTGCGCTGTCACCTTTCTCACTGGCTCCACCTTCGGTCACTTTTTGAACTTGTCAATCACAACATACAAGTACTCAAAGCCCCCGACAACACGGGGAAAGGGGCCCAGTATGTCGAGCCCCCAGACCGAAAATGGCCAGGAAAGAGGAATTGTTTGAAGGGCCTGGGCTGGTTGATGAAGCTTGTTTGAATGAAACTGGCACGCTTCACACTTGGTTACTAGTTCCGTTGCATGCTGGAGGGCAGTGGGCCAGAAGAAACCTTGCCGGAATGCTTTGCTGGCAAGGGCGCTTGACCCTATGTGGGAGCCACATATGCCTCCTTGTATCTCTACCAACAGCTCCAGTCCGTCCTCCAGAGGAATACATTTCAATTTCACGTTGTTCGGTCTCCTTCAGTATAGGACATCATCCACAAACTGGTACATGCTAGACCGACGGGCTACTTTTTCTACTTCTTCCTGCTCCTCAGGGAGCTCCCCCGTTTGGAGGAAACGAACTGTATGCTGTGCCCATACTGGAGCCTGAGGCTCGACGGCAAGGACTAAAGGCATGTCTTCTGCAGCGGGGGCAGCGGTCTCGACGGCAAGGGCTTGGGACCCTGTCGGAGGCTGCTGCTCCCCGGCTAACTTGGGGTACCCGGCAACTTCCTTGTCGGCGGCTCCTGGGAGCTCCGAGGGAAAGTATTTGCCGGGGCCCGCCTTCCTTTGCTTGTTCTACTCTACTGATGGTTTGACGGATGGCTGAATTAATTGAAGCACAAAGGTATGTGGTACCACAGGTAGCTTGAGGGCAGTGCACTTTGACAAGTCATCGGCAATGCTGTTCTCTGATCGAGGAACATGCTCTACTTGTAGACCGTCAAAGCGCTCTTCCAACTTCCTCACTTCATCCATGTAGGCCTCCATCAGCGGGCTCAGATAATCCTTGTTGACTTGCTTGACGAGAAGTTGTGAATCTCCTCTGATAATAAGCTTCCTAATCCCGAGGTCCGCCGCGATCCTGAGACCGGCAAGCAGCCCCTCGTACTCTCAAGTGTTGTTTGTTGACCTCTCCCGGGGAAAATGCATCTGGACTACGTACTTGAGGCGCTCTCCGGTGGGTGCGATGAGCAGCACGCCGATACAAGCACCTTGTAATGAGAAAGCCCCATTGAAGTACATAATCCAATGACTACTTGCCTCTTTGCCGGGAAGGGTGGTTTCTTGAACTTCTTCGTCGGGCGTGGATGTCCATTCTGCTATGAACTCTTCCAAGTCTCTACTCATGATCGTCGAAGTACTTTCAAACTTGAGCCCAAAGCTCGACAGCTCCAACGTCCATTCCACAATCCTCCCAGTTGCATCTGGGTTGTGCAAGATTCATTGCAATGGGTGGGGAGTGATGACGGTGATCTAATGTGCTTGAAAATAGTGGCGCAGCTTCCTTGAGGCCATAAGAAGGCCGAAAAGCAACTTCTGGATGCCAGAATACCTTTGACCGAGTCCCCTGCAAGAGGGAGCTGACAAAATAGACTGGGTGTTGCACCACCTTCTTCTTCTGCCTCACTTTGCTTACTTGCGCAGACTCTGTCTTGTTGGAACCGGGCTCTACCGGGGGTTCTGCCTTGCCGGCATCGGGCCTGCCGGCCCTGGTTCCTTGTCCGATGGCCTTGCCGCCGCCATTGCCTCTTCCTCAACTTCTCTCTCCGCCACTAGCGCAACACTGACCACTTGATTTGTTGTCGCCAAATACAGCAGTAACGACTCTTGTGGTTTGGGTGTGACTAGTATTGGCATAGAGGAGAGGTACCTATTTAAATCTTGCAGCGCTGCCCCTGCCTCCAGAGTCCATTTCATTGGACCTGCCTTTTTCAAAATTTTGAAAAAGGGGAGGGCGTGCTCAACAGACTTAGAGATAGACCTACTCAGGGCGGCAACGCAGCTGGCAAGCGTACGGACGTCCTTGACTCGTCTGGGCGCCTCAATCTGCTCAATGGCTTTGATCTTGTTAGGATTCGCTTCAATTTCGCATTGAGACACAAAGAACCCAGGAAGTTTGCCGGATGGGATGCCGAACACACACTGAGCTTGAGGTTGATCTTGCACAAATTTGCAAAGGTTTCTTCTAGGTCCTGCACGGACGTAGCCTTGTCTTTGGTTTTGACCACTATATCATCCATGTAGGCTTTCATATTCCTATGGAGCTGGGGCTCAAAACCAATTTGGACTGCTCAGGCGAATGTCAAACTAGCGCTCTTCAACCCGAAAGGCATTCTTACAACATTATGTACCACATGGGGTGATGAACGGGGTCTTTTCTTCGTCTTCCTTCTTCATAAAGATCTGATGATATCCTGAGTAAGCATCAAGGAATGACAGTAGGTCACACCCAGTAGTGGAGTACACTATCTGGTCGGTATGTGGCAATGGGAAAGGATCATTTGGACAGGCTTTATTGATATCAGTATAGTCGATACATAGCCTCCACTTCCCATTTGCCTTACGTACTACCACTGGATTGGCCAAGCACGTCGGGTGGAGTACTCCCTTGACCAAGCCTGCCGCCTCCAACTTCCTGATCTCCTCGATGATAAACTCTTGTCGCTCCAAAGCTTGCTTTTTGACCTTCTGCTTGACGGGCCATGCATGGGGGCAGACAGCAATATGGTGCTCAATCACCTCCCTGGGAACACCGGGGATGTCGGATGCTTGCCATGCAAACACGTCGACATTCGCCCGCAAGAAGGCGACGAGCGCGCTTTCCTATTTGCTGTCAAGGGTGGAGCTTATGGTAAAATCTCCGCCTGTGCCATCCTCCTTGACGGGCACCTTCTTGGTTTCTGGTGGGGCCATATTTGACTTCTTGCTCTTGCCGGTAGAGCTCTCTGGCACATCCTTAGCGGGAACGCAGCACTCCGAAGAGGCGTTTTTGCCGGAGTGAGTGTAGGAACCCTTGCCAGAGCCAGGAGTCTTGCCGGCAGCCAAGGCCTTGTTGGTCTTCTTCTTGGAAGCGGGAGTAGGTGTCTTGGCGGAGGACGCTGCAACCGCCTCTTGATAGAGCTGCTCAGCGCAGATGAGCGCATCCTTCTTGTCGCAGCTGACGGTTATGATGCTCATCGGGTTGGGCATCTTCAGCTTGTTGTATGCGTAGTGTGACGCCGCCATGAACTTGGCCAGCACCGGGCAGCCAAGGATCCCATTATATGGCAACGGGATCTCGGCAACATCGAAAATGATTCTCTTTGTCCTGTAGTCGAGGTCGCCACCGAACGTGACCAATAGCGTGACCTTTCCCTTGGCCTGGCTCCTCCCCGGATTGATCCCTTGGAACGTACCCGTTTCCTCAAGATCCTCGTCAGGGATCTGCAGCCTCTTGATCACATTGGGCGAGATCAAGTTCAGACCAGCCCCACCGTCAACTAACATCTTCGTCACCTTGAGGTTGCGTATTGTTTGTGATACCAACAACGGCAAACACCCGACCGCAGTTGTGCGATCAGGGTGATCCTCAGCGTCGAAAATGATGGTGTGTGGGACCACCTTAGTGGCCTCTGTGCGTTGACCATCAATTCTGTCGCATTAATCTCACGTGCCCACTGTTTAAGTTAGCGGTGGGAGGAATGCAACGAGGCACCTCCGTCAACACAGATGACCTCCATCTCTTTCTGAAACTCATGCTCGGTGGACTCGTCGTCATCATCATGATCGTCATCCTCTTCTTTCTTGTCGCGGCCTCGGGCAGGCCTCTCTTGTTGCTTCTCCTTGTCACCGCGACCTCCTCGGCCTCCGCACTTCCTGCTGGATCCTTCAGTGCCACCTTGGCCCTTCTCCTTGTCTTGTCTCTCATACTCAGCCCTTTGCTTCTCCATTAGCAGCTCCACTTGGTGGAAATTATGGAGATCGTGGCCCTTGGTATGGTGAATTTTGTAGTAATGCTTGTCGGAGCCCTCTAACTTGCCGGCAGCCGCCAAGGCCCGACAGGCGTTGCACCCGGCAATCTCCTTGCCAGGGTCAATAACCTTGGCCTTGCCGGATTCCTCAACGGCAAGCACGGTCTTGACCTTGCGCTTCCTGTTACATCGTCGGCCCTTCTTCGTTGGGGCGGCGACGTCTTCGTCTTCTGAGTCACTTCCCACATCAGCATTCTCATCGGGGTACTTTCTCCCTTCCTCAGCTCGGGCACATCTATCGGCCAGAACGTATAGTTCGGCAACATCTGCAACCTTATTCATCACCGGCTCTTCATGCATCTTACGATTGTGCATGTTCTAATGGAACACGCCGATGACAGCGGCGGGATGAACATCGGGGATGTTGTACTGCACATGGCTGAATCTCTGTATGTACTTACGCAAGCATTCATCGTCCCTTTGAGGGATCACATGCAAATCACTTGCCTGGCCAGGAGCTACGTGGTCGCCCGTGAAGGCACCAACAAACTCATGGCACATATCAGACAAAGAGGATATGGATTCTATCGGCAAATGCATCAACCATGACCTGACATTGGGCTTGAGTGCCAACGGGAAATAGTTGGCGAGTACCTTGTCGTCTCGTGCTCCGGCAGCTTGCATTTCAATGGTGTAAATGCTCAGGAACTCAGAAGGGTGGGTCTTGCCGTCGTACTTCTCCGGGACCTCCAGTTTGAACACGCGGGTGTTGAGCCACTAGAACTGCCACAGCTCATGGGTGAACGCTGGACAAGTTATCGCATAAGGAAAGTCGCCGGCATCCCCTGGAGCAGGCCTATACGTAGTAGGCCCAGCACGCCTATCAGATTGATGACGTGCGTCCCGTCGCCGCTCGATAGTGGTCCGAGCGTCTTCCTTGAGCCGCTCTCGGAGAACTTGACATTGGTCACGACGCGTCCGTGGGTCTGACAATGCCATGGACACGTTATCATGGGCGTCAACCTGACGGGCCGGCCGTGGTGGAGGGGAGTGCATCGTGGTCGCGCCACCTCCAACCCTTCCACTGTCAACGTGCGCCGGCTCGGCGGTCCGGCGCCACGAGGGACTTGCTTCCCCGTGGCCATCCCTGTTGGCATGGCCAATGAGGCTTTGGATGGCAGCTCTCCACTCTTCTTGCTTCTCCAAGGCAGGAGGAAAGTTGAGGAGTAGCTACACCATTGCCAATGCCTCTGCTCATATGGGCAGCAGCGACAGGCACGAGGAATGGGAGGAACTCAGACTTCTAACTATGTTAGAAGGAGTCCCACCACGATTCCGCGGTCGCGTGCCCTTTTCGCCAGCATCATGGCACGCATGTTGGTCCTGCGCGTCCTGAGAGTGACGCTGAGGGCTTTTGTCGCAGCGATGCCTGAGGTCTCCAACATCACGGCGATGTTCGTTGCGCACGAGCTGAGAGGAACGTGGCACGTGCGCTAGCGGGGTTGTCTTCCCGCCCTTGGAGGTCCCCGCGCTACCCGCAGGTAGCGCCGTGATAACCCACAAGTGTAGGAGATAATTGTAGCCTCTTTCAATAAGTAAGAGTGTCGAACCCAACGAGGAGCTAAAGGTAGAACAAATATTCTCTCAAGTCCTATCTGCCACTTATACGACTCTACGCACGCTTAGTGTTCGCCTTACCTAGAACAAGTATGAAACTAGAAGTACTTTGTAGGTGTTGTTGGATAGGTTTGCAAGATAATAAAGAGCACGTAAACAAAAAGTAGGGGCTGTTTAGATAAAGAAGCAATAAAGTAAATATATCGAGTGTGGAAAAGTTGTGGCAGGAGTTGTGAAATTGTCCCTAAGCAATTGGCTACTTTACTAGACCGATAGCAAGTATTATGTGGGAGAGGCATAAGCCACTACAACATGACCCCACCTATAGCAACGCTTTTTTCCGTATCTAAAAGTCCATATATGCATTGTTAGGGTCTTTACCATCGGATTCAGATGCGTAGCCTTATCCGACGTTGCTAGCGCATAATGCAACGCTTATACTTCCGTTGGTAAAGAGACCATTGCAAGAGTACAACACATAAAACCGATTTTTACAACACTCCTATACGTTGGTGATTGCTAGGCAACAAAGAATTTGCAAGGCTTCAGGTGTCGGTGCATATATAACATGAATAATATTGTATAAAGCCAGCAATTAAATTAATGCTCCGCATAATGATGATAATTATGTGTATCAAGTGAGGAAAAAAAATAAGAGAAAATATTCACAAGAGGAAGAAATCATATATCAGTTAAAACTATTGAATTACAACAATGGGTATTACAAGAGGAACATCATCCAAATGTGATGCATAATCTAATATTTTCTTGACAGGAAAATCTAAACTAAAATTGTCCATCAACGTCCCTACAAATTAACTAAAACTAACTGAGGAACATTGTCCAAAAGGAACATCCCACAACTTAACTAAAATTGAAAGCATCCATTAGCATCAGCATCATGAACCAGAATATCATCGTCGTTGTCGTCATCGTCGTCGTCATCATCATTGCAATATACTTGTTACGCAACCATATAATCATCCATATATCTTTTGAATCTACAAAGAAAATTAACAAAATAAACTGTTAAAACATAATGCATTGACATGATGCAAGTAGTGATAAAGGAAGGATATTAGACACATACAAAGGTTGAAGGCCATGCAATATTTTTTCTGCATTACCAATATGATTGCAGTTTTTGCGACTCTGTACGAAATCTTCAGTTTTCGCAAGTGTTGTATTACACTGCCCAAAATGCATTTTAATTTCAGCACCATCGAGTTTAAATTTAGGATCATAACTTGGAACTATAGAAAGAACTACGTCCCTGTTATGATTCTGAAAATATACTAGCATGAGTGTTAGTGATCATTGCTGACTAATAAAGATTCCACAATATACGACATAGCCTGCAGAACAACATGGCTCAATAACATTATATGGACAGTAGCCTAAGCGCTATTGTGCTACTTCTCTTCTCTTCTCCATTCAATTAGCAAACTGAACCAAACATCTGAAACTGAACAAAAACATTTAGCTCTAGTTGGTTTGAGTCATCCAACAGGAAATGGACAAACCTACAGGTGCTCACCATGCTTTTGAATGAACCTACAGCCCCAAGTCCACTAAAACAAATTTACATGGTCATCACCAGCCTAGAGATCCATTGCTAATTTTGTACACCTACAGTCAAAAAGTTTTGTGTGAACTGACAGATTTATTTATTGCTAAATATATCTATTGAAGCCTATAGCCCCAAATCCTATAAATTTGCATCAACGACAGCATAGAACCTAGCATAGCTCAATGGTCATGAACACAATGAGCAGTAGTACGGTAGGGAGAGGGAGAGTGTATACCTTCCATGGTGTCCCCCAACATCAAGTTGGTGCGTGCAGCTGCAAAGCCAAGGGAAAAAGGTTACAGGTGTCTCATGCATCTCTAGAACAGCGCAACACAAGTAAAGCTTCATCAAGTTCCTATATAATAAAAGAAGAGAATCTATTCGTCCCATTCTATGTGTCCTAGTTACTATCTTGGCAACTTTACATCTTGCTCAATGAATTTATCCCTGAGGCAACCACAGCTGCAGACCACCCCAACTGGATGCTTTCACTCCCTACAACACAATCGAGTGAAGAGGAGTATTCATCAATACATGCGTACAGAACATGTTTTTTTCTTAATAAAACAATAGTGATACAGTCGATTGTACAGTTCTTTCTTCTGTTATGAGCTTAAAGGATGGAGAATAGAACACAAATCGCCACACCGGCACTTCCTTCACTCGACAGCCTTGCCGCCAAAGATGCCCGCGGCCGCTGCTTCAAACTGCCATTGCTACACCTCAGCTGCCACATGAACCATCGTTAGATTGATTTAGTAATTAGCCTAAAAGAATATATGTTGGCCATGGTCAAAACTTGAAACAGGAGAATACTAAAGAAAATAATCAGGGCCTCGGAGATATATACTGTATTAATTAGACCCTAACCTAATTTTTAACTATACCTAGGTTTTTTTGTACTAATTGCCTCAAACACACTCGTTACTGCGTAGATGGGCTTCAGGATCCCTCCCTACAGCCACTACTTCTTGCAATGCAGCAGCAGCGTAGGTGCATTGCCACGGTTGGAGGCCATGCCGACCTTCCAAGCCTGAACACATCAGGACACTTTGGCAGCAAAACAAAATCAAATTGACCTCAACAAGCAGGCACTTGATCCCAGACAATAGAAAATCCTAAGACCACCAGAACAACAATGTCTCCTGATGTGCCACGAACCAGAGTAGAGGGAGGAGTGGACCAACTCACCTGAAGAGGGAGGAGGAGGAAGCTCGTCGCTGCTTCATCCCGAGCCCCAGCAAGATTGTCCACTGGCCGTTCCTCCCTGCATGTCTACATGAGAAGTGAAGAGCTGAGGTTAGAGAAGGGAGAGAGAGAGAGAGAGAGGATGAAGCCAGGGGAGGGGATGCACTCACCGGATGAGACGAGGACGACATGGCCACTGACACCGGATCTGACGCCCCAAACGCTAGCCATGGGGGATGGGTCACGGGTGGGCTTTGGTGGCAGCAAGCACTCGATCTAGCTGGATGGGAGGGCTCCACAGAGCAAAGGGACATCGGGCTATGCTTGGCGCCGGCGGGATTCACCGGAAATCACCTGATGCAGCCGCCGCAGGTAGCACGGCGAGGAGCCGCATGAAGAGATCGGGATGGGACGCGAGAGGGATGGTTGGGTGGGGATGTGGCGGACCCGGCAGCCCCCGGAGCTGTGAGGTGGGAGGAGGGGAGGGGGAGGGTCGGCGCAAGGGGGACGAGGCGGGTCGGAGGAGGGAGACGAGGCATTGGTGGCGGCGATTTGGGAGAGACGAGGGAGTCGTGGGCTCTGTTTCTCACGCGTCTCCCTCTCCTTTCCTCTATTTTTTTATAATCATGATAGGGTCATGAGCTGCAAATATGCAACGCATATACTACAACGCATATATGTGTATCTATTCTGAATTTTACAACATATACTCAAAATGTTGTAGAATTTTTGTTGCTTTATAGCGGGTTTCCTTGTAGCGAGCTAACATACTTTCTCTTCTTGGATCATATGCACTTATGATTGGAACTCTAGCAAGCATCCGCAACTACTAAAGATCACTAAGGTAAAACCCAACCATTGCATTAAAGCATCAAGTCCCCTTTATCCCATACGCCACAACCCCCTTACTCGGGTTTATGCTTCTGTCACTCAAGCAACCCACTATAAGCGAATCATGAACATATTGCAACACCCTACAGAGGGAATCCCTCACGCTTGCGCGACACGGAGGGGAAAATAGGACAGCAACGTAACCACAAGCAAATTAAACCAATCATAGCAATTCATCAATCATCGATAGGACAACGAAAATCTACTCAAACATCAAAGGATGGCAACACGTCATTGGATAATAATATGAAGCATATAGCACCATGTTCAAGTAGAGGGTACAGCGGGTTGCAGGAGAGTGGACCGCTTAATATAGATGGGGGAAGGTGATGGAGATGTTGGTGAGGATGATGGAGGTGTTGGTGAAGGTCGCGGTGATGATGATGGCCCCCGGCGGCGTTCCGGCGCCACCGGAAGCAAGGGGGAGAGAGACCCCCTTCTTCTTATTCTTCCTTGACCTTCTCCCTAGATGGTAGAAGGGTTTCTCCTCTGGTCTTTGGCTCCCATGGTGTGGGAGGGGCAGAGCCCCTTCGAGATTGGATCTATCTCTCTGTCTCTCTCTGTTTCTGCGTTCCCAGATTCTGCCATGGCACCGTTTCTTTTATATCTGGAGATCCGTAACTCTGATTGGATTGAAACCTTCACGCAGATATTTTTCCAAAAATTAGCTTTCTTGCGGCCAAAGAAGGGTGTCAACCGCCTTACGAGGGGCCCACAAGGGTCAGGGGCACACCCAGCATGGGCAGGCGCGCCCCTGCCTCGTGGCCACCTGGGGCACCGTCTCGCGTTGGTTTTACTTCCCAAAAATCATAAATATTCCAAAATGATCTCCATCCGTTTTTATCCCGTTTGGACTCTATTTGATATGGGTTTTCTGCAAAACATAAAACATGCAACAAACAGGAACTGGCACTGGGCACTGGATCAATATGTTAGTCCCAAAAAAATATAGAAGGTTGACAAAAGTATATGAAAGTTGAAGGATATTGGCATGGAACAATCAAAAAATTTAGATACGGCGGAGACGTATCAGCATCCCCAAGCTTAATTCCTGCTCGTCCTCGAGTAGGTAAATGATAAAAAAGATAATTTTTGATGTGGAATGCTACCTAGCATAATCTTAATCATATGTATAATCATGGCATGAATATTAAGACACGAGTGATTCAAAGCAATAGTCTATCATTTGACATAAAAACAATAATACTTAGGGCATCTGAGGGAGTCCTGGATTAGGGGGTATCCGGACAGCCAGACTATATACATCATCCGGACTATTGGAGCGTGAAGATACAAGACTCAAGACTCCGTCCCGTGTCCGGATGGGACTCTCCTTTGCGTGGAAGACAAGCTTGGCGATCCGGATATTGTATTTCCTTCCTTGTAACCGACTCTGTGTAAACCCTAGCCCTCTCCGGTGTCTATATAAACCGGAGAGGTTGGTCCTTAGAAGGCCGATCACAATTACCATCATAATCATCATAGGCTAGCTTCTAGGGTTTAGCCTCTACGATCTCGTGGTAGATCTACTCTTGTACTACTCATATCATCAATATTAATCAAGCAGGAAGTAGGGTTTTACCTCCATCGAGAGGGCCCGAACCTGGGTAAACATTGTGTCCCTTGCTTCCTGTTACCATCAGCCTAAGACGCATAGATCGGGACCCCTACCCGAGATCCGCCGGTTTTGACACCGACATTGGTGATTTCATTGAGAGTTCCTCTCTGTCGTCGCTGCAAGGCTTGATGGCGCCTTCAATCGTCAACAACATGGTCTAGGGCGAGACTTTCCTCCCCGGACAGATCTTCGTGTTCGGCGGCTTCGCACTACGGGCCAATTCGCTTGGCCATCTGGAGAAGATCGACAGCTACACCCCAGGCCACCAGGCCAGGTTCGGAAACCTGAACTACACGACCGATATCTGCGGAGACTTGACCTTCTATGGAATCAGGCATGTGCCAGGAACGCCGGACAACCACGATGAGCACGGCTTAGACCTGCTGTCAGACAGTACTCGGGATATCACCCCTACCGTAGCCCCGGACCTAAATCCGGAGCAGACTGCGTGGCCCAAGGACGGGTGGATGGACCCCGCCCCGCAGGCCGCACACTCATCGGCGGTAGAGCCGAACACAGGCCTCGCCTCTAAGGAAGCCCATGACTCCGGACCCCCGGACTCGTATCCGGTTGTAGGTACCAGTCCGCGCTCTCCTGAGCCTGCTGAACCCGGTTGGGCTCCAGTAATGGAGTTCACCGCAGCGGATATCTTCCAACACTCGCCCTTTGGCGACGTGCTGAACTCATTGAAGTCTCTCTCATTGTCAGGAGGCTCGTGGGCGAACTATGTCCAGCTCGAGTGGGAAGCAGGCAACGAAGGAATTCATTGCCCACCCACCACCCAATTCATTGCCACGATCGATGATCTAACCGACGTGCTTGACTTTGACTCCGATGACATCGACGGTATGGACGACTATGCAGGAGAAGAACAGGAACCACCGCTCACGGGGCGGTGGACAGCCACCTCCTCATATGATATATATATATGGTGGACACTCAGAAAGAAACCAATGGCGATAAGGCAACGGAGGATAACCCCTCAGGGAGAAAAGCAAAAGATGGGCGTCGTCGGCGCCGCTCCAAGCCCCGCCACAACAATACCGGCCCAGGAGATGAAAACAATCCGGATGGTGCCGAAGAGGAATACAACCTCGATCACCCTGCCTTCGAGCAGGCTGAACAGGCGACAGACGGATATCCGGAGGAGGACAACTACATGCCCCCTCCGAAGACGAGATTAGCCTCGGCAATGCTGAATGCGGCGTGCTTGAGGATCCAGTGGAGCAAGTTCGCTTCAAGCGACGGCTCATGGCCACGGTAAGGAGCCTCCAAAGGAAGCAGCAGCAGCTCAAAGCTGACCAAGATTTGCTCGTGGAGAGATGGACCAAGGTCCTGGCCGCCGAAAAATACAAACTCGACCGCCCCGACAAAGGGCACACACGGCATAATTTGCTACCCCAACCTAAGCAGGAGAACCCAAGGCACATACCCCGATGTCAACACACCACAACGGTCCAAGACAATATGAAGGATACACGAAGAGGCATCCTCAAGCCTCGGCGCAATTGTCATAAACGTCAATGTGACGCCCGGGTAATTAAGCTACAGTAACCCTCTGGTATGATGCCACGTCACCACGATTACCGTTGCTAATCTCGTGTTAGATCGAAACCGATTTAAAATCAAATTCGAAATAAGGGCAAACATCAAAAGTATTCAAATAATAAAAACAAAATGTTCGGTTTGTGCCAGTTAATGCATAGATGGTTAGGATGTAGAATCCACATTTTTATATAATGAATAAATGCACTAAAAGATTTAAACGGTAGCAAAAACATTATTTCAATGCCTTTGGTATTTTATAAAACACTAAACTATTTTATTTTGGGTTAAAACCTTTTATGGCTGAGGGTTATTTTGAAACGTTATTTTAGGAGCTATAGTCATATTTTACTAAGTGAAAATAATGCGGAATTAAAATTAAAATAGAGAAGAAAAGTAAAAAGAGAAATAAATACAAGAAAATGCAG
>NC_041385.1:263085733-263119364 GCF_002162155.2 Triticum dicoccoides | reverse complement strand
CGCTATCGCCGGCGCCGCCCCTCTCAGACTCCTCCGTGCCCTCCTCTCACTCGCGCCGCACCTGCGTGAAGCCTCGGCCTCGACTCGTCGCCGGCCTGACGCCGTCGCCCGTCGTCGCCAACCACCGCCGTCGACTGAAGCTCGTCCGCCTCGACCGCTGCACGCCGTCCGTGACTGCGCCGTCACCGCCTGGACCTCGCCGGACCTCTCCGCCGGACTGCTTCCTCTCCGTCCCGGTCATCTCCATCTCCTCCCCGCGCTCCGCTGCCTTGTCCCTACACCGAATGTTGAGGCCCCGGCCTCCTCTCTTCCTCGTCCCACATCCTCTCATGGCCACACCGGAGCTCTGCTCCTGTGCGCGCACTCGCACCGCCTGCCACGGTTCCTCCAACGCCTTGGCCGCATGCCTGCTAGCCTCGCGCGAGCTCGCGACGTCTGTGCTCGCTGCCGCCTAATACGCGCGTGTCAGCGCCCGACTCTGCTCACGCGCCCCCACAGTCGGCCCTCGACCGCGCTCGCAGCCACTACTGCCGTGGTTGCAACCAACGTTGAGTCGCGCCTCTGCCCAACTGCGTCGCCTGAACTGCGTCGCCTCCGCTCAGGGCCGCGCCCACGCTCCCCGCACCCGCCTCACCTTCGCTCCGGCGCACACACGCGCCCGTCCCGTTGCCTTGATGGGCGCCCGCTGCCCAGCACCCGCTCGGGTGACATCCGCACCCGAGCGCCCGAACCCGATAGGCCCCTAGGGCCTATGACAAACGGGGCCCAGCCCCGGAACTTTTTTTTTAAAAGAAAAGAAAATAAAAATGAATAATTAATTAATTATTTAATTAATTAGTGAATTAATTAAGTTAAGTAATCATGTTTAATTAATCTAATTAACTAGTTAGCTTAATTAAACGGTAATTAGATTAGCTAAATCCTAATTAATCTAAACAAAGTATGACATGCGGGACCCTCACGTCAGTTTGACCCAGTCAACGCCATGTTGACTGCTCACGTCATGCTGACGTCATGATGATGTCAGCATACACTATTATAGATAATGTTGATTTAGAATAATTAAATAAATTCTAAAAATGATTAAATCTTTTAAAATTAATATAAAATAAACCGTAGCTCGGATGGAAAAACTTTGTACATGAAAGTTGCTCAGAACGACAAGACGAATCCGGATACGCAGCCCGTTCATCCGCCACACATCACTAGCATAGCAAACTCGCAACTTTCCCCCTCCGGTTCATTTGTCCGAAAACGTGAAACACCGGGAATACTTTCCCAGATGTTTTCCCCCTTCGTCGGTATCACCTACTACCGCGATTGGGCACACCTAGCATCGTTACTTGTCATGTCATGCATCGATATGCATCTGTTTGCATGTTATTCATTGTTTCTTCCCCCTCTTCTCTCCGGTAAACTACGAGACCGACGCTGTTGCTGCCTAGTTCGACTACGGAGTTGACGACCCCTCCTTCTTGCCAGAGCAACCAGGCAAGCCCCCCCTTGATCACCAGATATCGCCTATTCTTCTCTATACTGCTTGCATTAGAGTAGTGTAGCATGTTACTGTTCGGTTACTCCTATTCTGTTGCATAGCCTGTCATTGTTGCTACAGTCATTGATACCATACCAGCAATCCTAAATGCTTAGTATAGGATGCTAATTTATCATCATTGGCCCTACATTCTTGTCAGTCTACCTTGCTATACTATTGGGCCATGATCACTCAGGAGGTGATCACGGGTATATACTATACATATATACATACTACAGATGGTGACTAAAGTCGGGTCGGCTCGAGGAGTACCCGCGAGTGATTCACGGATTGGGGGCTGAAAGGACCTTTGTCCCGACGACCCTCTGTGTGGATCTTTAAGGCAGAGCAACAGGGCAGGTTGAGACCACCTAGGCGAGAGGTGGGCCTGGCCCTGGACGGCGTTCGCGGTTGCTTAATAATAACACGCTTAACGAGATCTTGGTATTTGATCTGAGTCTAGCCACTGGCCTATACGCACTAACCAACTACGCGGGAAAGATATGGGCACTCGACGTCGTGGTATCAGCCGAAGCCTTCTAGACGTCAGCGACTAAGCGGTGCGCGCCGGATTGGAACGTAAGCTTGCTCTTGTATTAAGGGGGCTAGTTCTTCTTTCGGCCGCCCATGCAACGTGCAGGTGTGCAATGGGCGATGGGCCCAGACCCCTGCGCCATAGGAATTAGACCGGCGTGCTGACCTCTCTGTTAGGCCTAGGTGGGGCTGCGACGTGTCGATCTTCCGAGGCCGGGCATGACCCAGGAAAGTGTGTCCGGCCAAATGGGATCGAGCGTGTTGGGTTATGTGGTGCACCCATGCAGGGAGGTTAATCTATTTGAATAGCCGTGTCCCTCGGTAAAAGGACGACCCGGAGTTGTACCTTGACCTTATGACAACTAGAACCGGATACTTAATAAAACACACCCAGACAAGTTCCACAGACAACCCGGTGATCGCTTTTCCACAGGGCGACGAGGGGAGGATCGCCAGGTAGGATTATGCTATGCGATGCTACTTGGAGGACTTCAATCTACTCTCTTCTATATGCTGCAAGACGGAGGCTGCCAGAAGCGTAGTCTTCGACAAGATTAGCTATCCCCCTCTTATTCTGGCATTCTGCAGTTCAGTCCACCGATATGGCCCTTTACACATATACCCATGCATATGTAGTGTAGATCCTTGCTTGCGAGTACTTTGGATGAGTACCCACGGTTGCTTTCTCCCCCCTTTTCCCCTTTCCTTTCTTTCTGGTTGTCGCAAACAGATGCTGGAGTCCAGGAGCCAGACGCCACCGTCGACGATGACTCCTACTACGCTGGAGGTGCCTACTACTACGTGCATCCCGGTGACGACGACCAGGAGTAGTTTAGGAGGATCCCAGGCAGGAGGCCTGCGCCTCTTTCGATCTGTATCCCAGTTTGTGTTAGCCTTCTTAAGGCAAACTTGTTTAACTTATGTCGGTACTCAGATATTGTTGCTTCCGCTGACTCGTCTATGATCGAGCACTTGTATTCGAGCCCTCGAGGCCCCTGGCTTGTATTATGATGCTTGTATGACTTATTTATGTTTTAGAGTTGTGTTGTGATATCTTCCCGTGAGTCCCTGATCTTGATCGTACACATTTGCGTGCATGATTAGTGTACGAATTAATCGGGGGCGTCACAAGCTGGTATCAGAGCTGACTGCCTATAGGAATCCCCCTACCACACTCCTTGGCCGAAGTCGAGTCTAGTCACTACAAAACTTTTACTAACTTGGCTGTGTGCCTTACGGTCCCACGTCGCCATTGGGTGGTATTAGGATCTTTTACTCCTCGACCTTTACTCTGGGACTCTGATCTCTCTTCTATTCGGGTTAAATGGTTTTGCTAACTCTAACTCTAGGTTCTCGTAACTATTTCTCCCGGAGAACCCTCATTACGAAAGATCACCTGCTTCGTCAGAAGATTCTGAGGATATCCCTCGATATTTTCCCAGAGACCCTTGTGCTCATCGCCTTTGCAATTCACTGCCATCGATATATCCCTATGGATATTTGCATGCACTTGTCATTCTCTTGATCATTCCTCGTCGCTCTTGTTGTTACAAGATGCCGCGAGATCCTTTGAGTTTATTGTCTTGCAGTTTTATTTCGCATGAAAACCCCTATGGTTTTTCCTCACATTTATTGAGGATCTGTTCTTCTCAATTGTTCATGTGCCTCACAAAATTCTTCGGAGTACTTTTCGATCTTTCGATAATCCTCTGCAGCCTGTTACTCTTGAAACTCTTGCCTGCTTGCATTATGGTTAATTCCATATGACTTCTAGTCCTCGTTAACATCCCTTGTCTTAGTCATTTTGAGCCTATTGATTCAATGTGTGCTTACGCACGCAGTCATCAGGTTATCCTTTTTAAGATTATCTTTCCGGCTCAGGCGTCATTCCGGACATGAGTTGGTTCTCGACAATTCAAACCTTTATTGATTGTCAAACTAAGTGTTTTCAACTTATCCATCCTTGATCAGAGTGTCTGCTTCTGATCCTTCGTTTTGGAAACCATAATTTCTTTCTATTCAAGCATCAGACTAACCAGGTGATTCTTGAATCTGATGCCTCTGCATTCTTCTTCCTCTGAGTTAGTACCGATACTCACATCAGCTTCGTTGTGGATCGCCTGAACCATTGTTGGATTGTTATCCGACAGTGTCCTTCATAGTCAATCACCTTGTGAGTCCTTCCCCTGATACATAATGCCTTTGGTAAATTGTATCCTCTGCTTGGCCAACCATGCTCTGCTTTTGAGCGTGTGAATTTACTTTTGAAACTTGTGGTATATGTTACTAAGATGCCCGATGGGTTGAACCTATGCCTTCCCCTAATCCGTGAGAACCCGAAAGTTTTCACAAGTCATACTCTTCCGGTGTTCTACCAGATAAAATTTCATCACTACAGTTTTATCAAAGCGAGAAGTGAATGGGAGGTTATACATTGAAGAAGTGGGAGTCGACCTTGAACCTTGCGTTCATGCCCATGGACATGATGTATAACTTATCATGGAAGCTTCTCGTAAAAATAGTTACCCCCTTGTTATAAGTTCATCCTGTATCCATGGTTCGATCATTTATGATCGAGGTTTCCGACCATGTTCTCCTTTAAATACCATTTCTCGTGCAAGTTTAAGCACTTGTCTTCTGTAGAGTAATACCCCAGTCCAACCTCTACCTTGATTTGTCCTCGAGTATCACCCCCTGGTATCTCAAGATTATCACAGAACTGCATAACTTCTTATGAGATCTTCATCAAGTGCTACATTCTCATTGATTCCAATTTTTCATGGGCTCTGAGTTATTTAACACTCAAAGACACCGATAACTGACCCGAGTCCGCATCGCGATTAAGTATCCCAAGTTAACTGTGTTGAGGCTGGAGTAGTCATCAGATGAGTGACCGGATGGGAAGTGGCCTCGATGTTAAGTTAACTGATTTGATGGGTCACTGTAAACATTTAATTGCGTTGAATGTATATAGTGCTCCATCATATTAGTTGAATTAACCTCGAGGTCCTTGTTTTGTAATTTTTGACATTTTTTGTTTTTTGTACACATGTTGATTGGCTTGAAGAAGGTCTATCTCGTTACTTTTTGATAAATTTTGTTTTTTTAACACATGTTGATTGGCTTGAATGAAGGTCTATCCAGTTACTTTACGACATGTTTCCAAAACATGGACCTCGAGGTTAATTCAACTAATAGGACGGAGCACTATATACATTCAACGCAATTAAATGTTTTCCAAAAAAAGTGATATGGTTTATGTGAAATAAGTATCGGGAACTATCTAGAAACCAACTGAGGAGTCCGCTACTTCACGGTATAACGGCTGGGTTAACCAGGTTCCGATCAGGAACCTTCGGACCAACCACAATAGGGTGTTTAGCTGCCCCCAAGTATTTGCCTTTACAAACTAACTTTGACGCAGAACAGGATTGGCGACGTGTAATCGGCCCGGACACACAAGGGCAGGAACACGCAAGTGAACCCCCCCAAAGAAGGCAGTCCGGATTCACTTCAGATCCACTCACAGCCCCCTCCAGTCCGGCCATGACAGGTTACGCCAAAAACACCTCTTTTCATAATCATAAATCGTACTCATATGCACAGACATATCATCCTACTGCAATGCGTAGACATAAATAACACTTACCGGCCGTCGTTTCTCATTGACGCCTCTTTGTGAAAAACGGCACCCACGCCTTGTGTTATGCCCGATTATGCCAGGGGCTTCACAGTACGGCAATAAAGTCCGACCACCTTTTCGGTCGCTCGGCACCCCGAACTTATAGCACTATATGCATCAGCTCCGAATCATGTCTTGGGTTATTGGTTGGGTTTGCCCGGCTCCCATGTTTTGGTACCTTACGTTCCGCCCCATCGGCTAAGGTAGCGCTGGGAGAACTACTGCGATTGTGTCCCGGTTCTGCCGGACGAGCACCTCAGTAGAGAAAGCCGGAAATTGACTGTCATGATACAGCGAGAGCTGGTCAGCTATTCGAGAGGTTTTAAAATCCTTAAAGATTTATTCCGCATAACGCCATTATAAATGCAGAGTGCGATGGATCGGTCTTTCAATCAGGCGCCAATAGAGCCCCTAGTTCGGCCTTCCGAACACTAGGGGCTGCACCGACCATACTCGAATTCCTATGGCTAAGTGAGAGTGGTAAGCCCTATAGTCCGATTGTCTGGTTCGTGGTGAGGAACACCTCCTTAAAAGGACCCAACCATGGGATAAAGATTGTTCAGGTATGTCCCGAACACCACCGTATTTCTTTTGTGGGGGCAGAAGCCGACGACTGGCCAACCCTCAGGATTTACATACACTAAACAGCCGCAGGAAGAACAAATGTTCAAACAAAACATGCAATAAATAACAAAAGTGCCATTATCCCATATTAAAAAGAACGACACGAATGCCGTCAGGGAAATATAATGTCTTTGTTACACTTATCCGCCACCAGGTGGGCTCCCTTCAGTACACCTTCATAGTACAACTCGGGCTTGCGGTGCTCCTTACCCTCTGGCGGCCCCTCAGTCATCTTCTTCTCCGCATCAAGCTTCCCCCAATGCACTTTTGCACAGGCAAATGCCATGCGCGCACCATCTATACAGACCGATCGCTTAATAGCATCAAGCCGAGGACAGGCGCCCACAATCCGCTTCACGAGTCCGAAGTAACTGCTCGGAATTGGCTCCGCGGGCCACAACCAGACAACCAAGTCCTTCATGGCTAGTTCGGACGCCTGGTGCAGATCGACCAGCTACTTCAGCTGATCAATAAAGGGCACCGGATAGTTCGGCGCCAAATACTGCGACCAGAAATCCCTCTCCGCAGACTTCTTCTCCTCGGTCCGGTAGAATTGGGCGGCATCTGATATGCTGCGAGGCAGATCTGCAAACGCCCCTGGAAAAACAAGAATTCAGCTTGTCGCTTAGAGTTCCCATTATCATGTAAAAATGGCCATGAATACAAAAGGCCTTACCAGCCGCAACCTTCCGGGCCTCCTAAATGTCCCACACAGCACCTCGGGCTTCTTCTCGAGCATCCTCCGCGGCTTGGAGAGCTTGGGCGAGTTCAGATTCTTTCCCTACTAGCCTCTGCTCCAAGCCCTTGCTTTTCTTCACAGCCTCCTGGAGCTCGCTCAGCTGCGATGACCCTAGCCTCATGTTTCTCACGAAGCGCCTGTTTGGCGGCCGCCTTCTCGTTGGCATCAGCCACAACCTTCTTCAATGCCTCATATTCGGCACTCGCTCCTAGAGCATACAATACAAATACTTTTCACTAGGCACAATTACTCATTCGTGCCGAATTCAAGACAATGTTTCAACATACCTTGCTTTTCCTCCAATTGCTTCTTCACATGGCCAAGTTCCTCTTCGGCCCGTTCCAGGCTCTGCTTCAGTCCGGACACTTCCGCATTATGAGTGGCCGTCTTCTGCAGACGCCTGTTTTCACACAAAGGGGTATACGTCATTAACAAAGGCTCCTGCAAAAGCAGAGGATTTGATCCCCTGCCCAGCTCTTTCTCTCTTTCGTCGGACAGTGTATCAGGGGCTAGTACTCATATTATGATGATTCCTCAAAGGTTTCTTAGAAAACATACCTCAAAGGCCTTTATAAGGCCAAGGCAGGACTCACTCAGCCCGCTCTCGGCGGACTGAATCTTTTCAATCACCGCACCCATGAGGGTCCGATGTTCATCGACGATAGACACGCTCTTTGTGACGCCCCCGATTCAATCGTACACTAATCATGCATGCAAACGTGTACGATCAAGATCAGGGACTCACGGGAAGATATCACAACACAACTCTAAAAACATAAATAAGTCATACAAGCATCATAATACAAGCCAGGGGCCTCGAGGGCTCGAATACAAGTGCTCGATCATAGACGAGTCAACGGAAGCAACAATATCTGAGTACGAACAAAAGTTAAACAAGTTTGCCTTAAAAAGGCTAGCACAAACTGGGATACAGATCGAAAGAGGCGCAGGCCTCCTGCCTGGGATCCTCCTAAACTACTCCTGGTCGTCGTCAGTAGCCTGCACGTAGTAGTAGGCACCTCCAATGTAGTAGTCGTCGTCGACGGTGGCGTCTGGCTCCTGGGCTCCAGCATCTGGTTGCGACAACCAGAAAGAAAGGAAAGGGGGGAAAGGGGGGAAGAAAGCAACCGTGAGTACTCATCCAAAGTACTCGCAAGCAAGGAGCTACACTACTTATGCATGGGTATATGTGTAAGGAGGCAATATCGGTGGACTGAACTGCAGAATGCCAGAATAAGAGGGGGATAGCTAATCCTGTCGAAGACTATGCTTTTGGCAGCCTCCGTCTTGCAGCATGTAGAAGAGAGTAGATTGAAGTCCTCCAAGTAGCATCGCATAGCATAATCTTACCCGGCGATCCTCTCCTCGTCGCCCTGTTAGAGAGCGATCACCGGGTTGTATCTGGCACTTGGAAGGGTGTGTTTTATTAAGTATCCGGTTCTAGTTGTCATAAGGTCAAGGTACAACTCCAGGTCGTCCTTCTACCGAGGGACACAACTATTCAAATAGATTAACTTCCCTGCAGGGGTGCACCACATAACCCAACACGCTCGATCCCATTTGGCCGGACACACTTTCCTGGGTCATGCCCGGCCTCGGAAGATCAACACATCGCAGCCCCACCTAGGCACAACAGAGAGGTCAGCACGCCGGTCTAACTCCTATGGCGCAGGGGTCTGGGCCCATCGCACTTTGCACACCTGCACGTTGCGAACGCGGCCGGAAGCAGACCTAGCCTAGTGGCGTTCCAGTCCAATCCGGCGCGCGCCACTCAGTCGCTGACGTCACGAAGGCTTCGGCTGATACCACGACACCGGGATACCCATAAATACTCCCGCATCGATGGTTAGTGCATATAGACCAAATGGCCAGACTCAGATCAAATACCAAGATCTCGTTAAGCATGTTATTATGAAGCAACCGCGGACGCCGACCAGGGCCAGGCCCACCTCTCACCTAGTTGGTCTCAACCTGCCCTGTCACTCTGCCACAAAGATCCACACAGAGGGCCGTCGGGACAAAGGTCCTTTCAGCCCCCAATCCATGAATCACTCGCGGGTACTCTTCGAGCGGACCCGACTTTAGTCACCATCTGTAGTATGTATATATGTATAGTATATACCCGTGATCACCTCCCGAGTGATCACGGCCCAATAGTATAGCAAGGCAGACTGACAAGAATGTAGGGCCAATGATGATAAACTAGCATCCTATACTAAGCATTTAGGATTGCAGGTAAGGTATCAATGACTGTAGCAACAACGACAGGCTATGCAACAGAATAGGAGTAACCGAACAGTAACATGCTATACTACTCTAATGCAAGCAGTATAGAGAAGAATAGGCGATATCTGGTGATCAAGGGGGGGGGGGCTTGCCTGGTTGCTCTGGCAAGAAGGGTTCGTCGTCGATGTAGTCGATCACAGGGGTACCGGCTGTGGCCTCGATTTCTACTGGAAAGAAGTAACGGATGGGAACACAATAAATAACAAAGCAATCAAAGCATCACAAAGCATAACATGACAATACGCGGTGCTAGGTGTGCCCTAATGCAGTAGGAGGTGATACCGGTGAAGGGGGGAAACATCCGGGAAAGTATTCCCGGTGTTTCGCGTTTTTGGACAGATGAACCGAAGGTGAAATGTTGCAGGTTCGCTATGCTAGGGATGTGTGGCGGACGAACGGGTTGCATATCCAGATTCGCCTTGTCGTTCTGAGCAACTTTCATGTAGAAAGTATTTTCATCCGAGTTACGGTTTATTTTATATTAATTTTAAAAGATTTAAATCATTTTAGAATTTTAATTACTTTAATTTAATTCAACATTATCCATAACAGTGTTTGCTGACGTCATCATGACATCAGCATGACAACAAAGGTGTTGACTGGTCAAACTGACGTGTGGGCCCAGTGGGACCCACCTGTCATACACTGTTAGGTTGATTAGGGTTTAGGTTAAACTAATTACTGTTTAGGTAAACTAACTAGTTAATTAGATTAATTAAACATGATTAATTAACTTAATTAGTCCACTAATTAATTAATTAATTAATTAATAATTTATTTTTATTTTATTTTCCCTTTTTTTATTAAAACGTTATGGGGCAGGGCCCCCTTGTCAGTGGCCCAGAGGCCTATCGGGTTCGGGCGTGGTTGCTGGGGCGGAGCCCCGTGAGTGTGCGGGCGGTTACGGGCGCGGGCCGAGCCGGGTGACGGGCACCAGCCCGCCCGACTGGGCGCTGCGGCCAGCGGGTGAAGGGGGCGGCGCCAGGCCCGACGTCGGCGACCGTGGCTGGAGCGGGGCGGCGCCGCAAGGCCAACCGGAGCGAAGGGATGAGCAGCGGCGCCGGGGGGAGGCAGGGCGTGAGCGGGTGCAGGTGGCCACCGGCGGAAGGTAGGCTGCGGTTGCACGCGCACAGACGATGGCACGGTGAGCACGCATCGAGCACGGACGGAGATGGCACCGGCGTGCACGGTGGTGGGGACCGGGGCGCGCGGTGACGAGGCGAGCCGAGGAAGGCGCGTGCGCAGCCGACACGGGGAGAGGAGGAGGGAAAGGCGGCGGCTCATGGTGGGGAGTAGGGTCTAGGGTAGCGGGCTCGATGAAGGTTGATGCAGCGGGGTCCAGCGATGGCGGGGACGAGGTCGAGGATGGAGAGGATGGCGAGGCGGCGACGTGACGATGTCGGCGGGCACCGAGGTCGGGTGTCGGCGGGGATGACGGGTTATGGAGGGGAGGGGTTGGGCCGGTCGGTGTGGCCGAATGGGCCGGCCTGCTGGGCCGAAGCTCAGTGGGGCCTTTCTCTTTTTTTGTTAGTTTGCTTTCTGTTTTCTTTTATTTCTTTTTCTTTTCTGTTTTATTTAGTTTAAAGCACTTAGGCATTTTGTAAAATTATGCTTTCTTCAATATAATTACTTTAGCAATATTTGTCACACACCGAACATTTTTGTTTAATATTTTAAAACTTTTATTATTTACCAAAATTTGAATTTGAATTTTGGACCGGTTTTGATCTAACGATAGATTAGCAACAGTAACAGAGGCAACGTGGCACCATTAGCATGGGATTACTATAGCTTAATTACCTGGGCGTCACAATTCTCCTCCACTACAAGAAATCTCGTCCCGAGATTTAAGAGGCGGAGTAAAGGAGGAAGGTTCTGGTTACGCAATTCTAGTGAGTGTTCTCGGTCTTGGTCGCTCTTCTCGAAGAGGTCGGTCCATTACGTTGAGGTCTTCATTTCTCTGCTTCAGGCCATCATGATGTAGTACACATCCTTTCTTCGGGATCTTCATCGTACTTATGGAAAGGATAAAGGGTGGGCATTCCGGGAGTACGAACCTCTACAAGGTCGACTATCTGGTCGGTAACATCGAGGAAGATGGCGGAAGTAACTCTCGAACTTAAACTTAAGAAAATATCGAGAGCAAGGTAAGGAGGTATCATGTGAAGTTTCAAGCGGGCAGACAATCGTTTGATGCCTGAAACAGGGCGTGAAAGGGGTTCAAAGCAACGGGGATAAGTATTGTGTCTGATAGCAGAACTGGTGATCACTCGGAAGGTGGCTCGTAAATTACTTACGAGGCCACACGCGAGGAACAACCTTGGCAACAGGGGGTTTACCGGAGAGTCAGGTTTTGATCCTGTGGAACTGTGGGTTATGGGCCCACCATGTGGGTTAAAGTAGAAAGGTGATGACGTCTTACATGATCATGTAAGCAAGGCATGTCAGAGGATAGCCTGTCAGTTATGTCGGCAACAACATCGATGCCCAGGGCGAGGGACGAAGAGAACCATTATCCTGCTCATTGAACGAGGCGGACCATTAGGCAATGTTCTCGTCCATCGGTGGGTACCAGAATGTCATCAACAATAGAAATAGGGTCTTACTGACAAAGTTGTACACCAAGGTGTTTACATAAGCAGCAGAATATTACTGCTTAGATCATATAGCTCACCAGAAAGGTTAAACAAAACAACGGAAAGGAAAAGGTGATCATCAGATTAAATAGAACAATGGAAGGGAAAATGTGTTTAAACACATAATTCAAGGGTATATCCTTCCCAAGGACAAGCAGAGCATGATATCCACGACATGATATAATGTAGAAAACTCTTTAGGTAGGGGACAAAATTTTCACGACATTATCCATACAGCGGTGTTTGGATAATTGATCAAGAAACATTTATCATTGGGCCTTAAATGTTCTTGTTGAAAATCGGAGTACCATAGACATGCTTCGAGATAGCATTGACATGGTCATCAGGTGAAGATCAGACTTTGGAAACACAAAGGATCCATCAGGAACAACTTATAGAATAAGTCTTACAATTTCCTCATGAAAGAATGGGTAACATTGCTAAAGAGGATACTATAACAATAGGTCCTCCGGTCAAGTGTGCTAGGCATGCCATCACCTTACTGGGTCATACAAGGACCAATGTTATAACTCTTGAATATATGCTCCAACCATCATATCCGACCGAGGTTCAGATCTGATTAGCGTTAGGATACCTCAGACTCAGGATGCCCGAGAAGAAAAGGTGCAAAACAAATTGACGAGATGACATGGCAAGATTATCGGGAAATGTACAATGGAAGTGAGTTCCGAAACAAGAGTTCCTCATTAAATCAAGGAGAGGAAGAGGAGGTAGATGATGAACTCAGCGACAATTCACCGAGATTTTCAAAAGATGGATTTCCACAATTATGTGAACAAGGAGATATCAATTGTCAGATCAAATGATATAATGATGTATGTTCGAGAAAAACATCCACAATTAAACCTTGGTTCACAGGTGCACCCGAAATATGGGATGGGTTGCACGACAAATGTTCGAATGATGATTCAATAAGCCATAGACGTAGAATGAAACTATAGACCAATAACTTCAAAGCAATAGGGTTGCTAGAAGTTTAGAATTTACACATCACAGACCATTTGTCGGTATTCCGGTTAGAAACAACACGAGGACCAAGAAAAGAAGGGTGATCTTAATAAGTATCACTTGTATCAAGAATTCTTAAGGGCGGTGAATTTCCCATGACATTCTTGACATAGAAGATAGCAATACTCCAAGGTAGAACATAACATAAGTTGGGTAGCAAGGATCTCAAGGTACAACACAAAACACGAACAAGTTTGTGTTGGAGGGGAGGCATTAAAGTGGTCGATGACAACACAAATCATTGAAGGCAAGGATGGTATTTCTCATCATGAATTCAATTGATATCCAGGAAGGAGTCAAGATGTTGATGATGATCACGACAAATTTTGACGAGAGGCTCCACGAAGATGTAATCCATCGGTGATGACATCAAGTTAAAGGAATTATGAAGCAAAAGGTTATTGGAACCATGGGTATGACACAAACTTGAAATCAAGCTTGTTGTTCAAGGTGAAATGATATGACGAGGAAAATCGACGTAAGCTTAGCTCATCGTCGAAAATTTTGCTCCGGGAAGAAAGGACCAGGTAGCATAGTTAAAATTTAGCACAAAATGATATAGCCGATCAGGCTAGGAATGACGTGATGGAGTATTAAACTTCTCATCCACAATGTACTAGGAGTACTGAATCACAGGGGCGATTCTATTCGCTAATCGGTGTTCTCGGTTGACGACAACCCAGAACCCGTGGAGTGACTATGACGGGGAAAGGCACTACTTCATCAGAAATGCATAAGATGTAGTGCAATCGGTTGATATCCTCGAGATACTAGGGGGTTAGTACTCGAAGGTAGATCAAAATAGAGGTTGGATGGGTGTATTGATCTGTAGAGGACAAGTGATTTAACTTGTCCGAGAAATGGAATCAAGTAGAAAATATGGTCGGATCCATGATTGCAAAGGATCAATTCATAGATTCCAAATGATATTATAACAAGGAAATAGTTATTATTACAAGAAGCTTCCATGATAGGATCTACATCGTGTCCATGGGCATGAACACAAAGTTCAAGGTCGACTCCCACTTCTTCAATGTATAACCTTCCATTCACTTCTCGCTTTGATAAATGCATTAGTGTTGAAAGTTTTACCTGGTGAAATACCAGATGAGTATGACTCGTGAAAACTTTCGAGTTCACACATATAAAGGAAGGCATAGGTTCAACCCGTCAGGGTATCGTGGAAACATATACCACAAGCTTCAATAGTAAATACCACCAGCTCGAAAGCATAGCATGGTTGGCCAAGCAGATGATACAATTTACCAAAGGCACTATGTATCAGGGGAAGAACTCACCAGGTGATTGAATATGAAGGGCACTATCGGATAACAATCCAACGATGGATCGGGTGATCCACAACGGAGCTGATGTGAGTATTGGTACGCCATCAGAGGAAGAAAAAAAATGCACGAGCATCATATTATAGAACATCGGAATAATTCGATGCTTAGATAACAAAGGAATTACGATTTCCAAAACAAAGGATCAGAAGCAGTCGCTCTGATCAAGGATGGATAAGTTGGATAGACCAGAGGCACAATTGGCGACAAATAGTTTGGTCGAGAACCAGCTCATGTTCAAAAATGATGTCTGAGTCGGAAAGATAATTTAGAAGGGTTGATAGATGATTGTGTGCATTCGCACACATATTGAATCAATAGGATCAAAATGACGGTGTCAAAAGATACTAGTGAATATTGCCAGGTATATGGGAAGCATCCATAATGCTAGTAGACAAGTATTTGCAGAGCAATAAAGCTGCTAAGGATTTTCGGAGGATTGAATAGTATTTCAAAGACTTTTGTGAGACACCTGAACAACTGGGATGAGCGGATACTCGAAAGGTGCGAGAAATTATTCTTAGGGGTATTCAGGTGGCAAAGAACTGCAAAGCAATAGGCACAAAATATTCTCAGGGTATCTTGTAATAACAAGATCGACTGGGAATCAAAGTAAGCACGACAGGTGTAAGTATTTATCCATAGGGATATTTCGGTGGAAGGGAATTGTAAAAGCAACAGGCACAAGGTCTCGAGAGAAAATCAGAGAGTATCTTCAAAATCTTCTGGTGCAGCCGGCGATCATCTGGACTGAAGAGGCTCTCCGGGAAAAAGTATTTTTGAGAACCTAAAGTTAGATTTTAGTAAAAATCGTTTAACCCGAATAGAAGAGAGTTCAGAATCTCGGAGTAAAGATTGAGGAGTAAAAGATCCAAATACCACCCATTTGGCGACGTGGGCCCATGGGCCACACAGCCAAGTTAGTAAAACAATTTTCATCGACTAGACTCAACTTCGGCCAAGGAGTTGGAAAGGGGGATTCCTACAGGCAGTCGGCTCTGTTACCAACTTGTGACACCCCCGATTCAATTGTACACTAATTATGCACGCAAACATGTACGATCAAGATCAGGGACTCACGGGAAGATATCACAACACAACTCCAAAAACATAAATAAGTCATACAAGCATCATAATACAAGCCAGGGGCCTCAAGGGCTCGAATACAAGTGCTCGATCATAGATGAGTCAGCGGAAGCAAAAATATCTGAGTACAGACATAAGTTAAACAAGTTTGCCTTAAAAAGGCTAGCACAAACTGGGATACAGATCGAAAGAGGCGCATGCCTCCTGCCTGGGATCCTCCTAAACTACTCCTGGTCGTCGTCAGCAGCCTGCACGTAGTAGTAGGCACCTCCAGTGTAGTAGTCGTCGTCGACGGTGGCGTCTGGCTCCTGGGCTCCAGCATCTGGTTGCGACAACCAGAAAGAAAGGAAAGGGGGGAAAAGGGGGAAGAAAGCAACCGTGAGTACTCATCCAAAGTACACGCAAGCAAGGAGCTACACTACTTATGCATGGGTATATGTGTAAGGAGGCAATATCGGTGGACTGAACTGCAGAATGCCAGAATAAGAGGGGGATAGCTAATCCTGTCGAAGACTACGCTTCTGGCAGCCTCCGTCTTGCAGCATGTAGAAGAGAGTAGATTGAAGTCCTCCAAGTAGCATCGCATAGCATAATCCTACCCGGCGATCCTCTCCTCGTAGCCCTGTTAGAGAGCGATCACCGGGTTGTATCTGGCACTTGGAAGGGTGTGTTTTATTAAGTATCCGGTTCTAGTTGTCATGAGGTCAAGGTACAACTCCGGGTCGTCCTTTTACCGAGGGACACAGCTATTCGAATAGATTAACTTCCCTGCAGGGGTGCACCACATAACCCAACACTCTTGATCCCATTTGGCCGGACACACTTTCCTGGGTCATGCCCGGCCTCGGAAGATCAACACGTCGCAGCCCCACCTAGGCACAACAGAGAGGTCAGCACGCCGGTCTAACTCCTATGGCGCAGGGGTCTGGGCCCATCACCCTTTGCACACCTGCACGTTGCGAACATGGCCGGAAGCAGACCTAGCCTAGTGGCGTTCCAGTCCAATCCGGCGCGCGTCACTCAGTCACTGACGTCACGAAGGCTTCGGCTGATACCACGACGCCGGGATACCTATAACTACTCCCGCGTAGATGGTTAGTGCGTATAGACCAAATGGCCAGACTCAGATCAAATACCAAGATCTCGTTAAGCGTGTTATTATGAAGCAACCACGGACGCCGACCAGGGCCAGGCCGACCTCTCACCTAGGTGGTCTCAACCTGCCCTGTCGCTCCGCCACAAAGATCCACACAGAGGGCCGTCGGGACAAAGGTCCTTTCAGCCCCCAATCCGTGAATCACTCGCGGGTACTCTTCGAGCGGACCCAACTTTAGTCACCATCTGCAGTATGTATATATGTATAGTATATACCCGTGATCACCTCCCGAGTGATCACGGCCCAATAGTATAGCAAGGCAGACTAACAAGAATGTAGGGCCAATGATGATAAACTAGCATCCTATACTAAGCATTTAGGATTGCAGGTAAGGTATCAATGACTGTAGCAACAATGACAGGCTATGCAACAGAATAGGAGTAACCGAACAGTAACATGCTACACTACTCTAATGCAAGCAGTATAGAGAAGAATAGGCGATATCTAGTGATCAAGGGGGGGGCTTGCCTGGTTGCTCTAGCAAGAAGGGTTCGTCGTCGATGTAGTCGATCACAGGGGTGGCCTCGTTGTCTACCGGAAAGAAGTAACGGATGGGAACACAATAAATAACAAAGCAATCAAAGCATCACAAAGCATAACATGACAATACGCGGTGCTAGGTGTGCCCTAACGCAGTAGGTGGTGATACCCGTGAAGGGGGGAAACATCCGGGAAAGTATTTCGGTGTTTCGCGTTTTCGGACAGATGAACCGGAGGTGAAATGTTGCAGGTTCGCTATGCTAGGGATGTGTGGCGGACGAACGGGTTGCATATCCAGATTCGCCTCGTCGTTCTGAGCAACTTTCATGTAGAAAGTATTTTCATCCGAGTTACGGTTTATTTTATATTAATTTTAAAAAATTTAAGTCATTTTTAGAATTTTAATTAATTTAATTTAATTCAACATTATCCATAACAGTGTTTGCTGACGTCATCATGACATCAGCAGTCAACAGAGGTGTTGACTGGTCAAACTGACGTGTGGGCCCAGTGGGACCCACCTGTCATACACTGTTAGGTTGATTAGGGTTTAGGTTAAACTAATTACTGTTTAGGTAAACTAACTAGTTAATTAGATTAATTAAACTTGATTAATTAACTTAATTAATCCACTAATTAATTAATTAATTAATTAATTAATTTTTATTTTATTTTCCCTTTTTTTATTAAAACGTTCTGGGCAGGGCCCCCTTGTCAGTGGCCCAGAGGCCTATCGGGTTCGGGCGTGGTTGCTGGGGCGGAGCCCCATGAGTGTGCGGGCGGTTACGAGCGCGGGCGGAGCCGGGTGACGGGCACCAGCCCGCCCGACTGGGTGCTGCGGCCAGCGGGTGAAGGGGGCGGCGTCATGCCCGACGTCGGCGACCGTGGCTGGAGCGGGGCGGCGCCGCGAGGCCAACCGGAGCGAAGGGATGAGCAGCAGCGCCGGGGAGGCAGGGCGTGAGCGGGTGGAGGTGGCCACGGTGAGCGCGCATCGGGCGCGGACGGAGATGGCACCGACGTGCACGGTGGTGGGGACCGGGGCGCGCGGTGATGAGGCGAGGCGAGGAAGGCGAGTGCGCGGCCGACACGGGGAGAGGAGGAGGGAAAGGCGGCGGCTCACGGTGGGGAGTAGGGTCTAGGGTAGCGGGCTCGATGAAGGTTGATGCAGCAGGGTCCAGCGACGGCGGGGACAAGGTCGAGGATGGAGAGGATGGCGAGGCGGCGACGTGACGATGTCGGCAGGCGCCGAGCTCGGGTGTCGGCGGGGACGACGGGCGTCGATGGGGCGACGAGGCCTGGGGGGCCGACGGGGATGAGGCGAGGCGACGGGGTGGCGCAGGTGGGGGGGTCGCGCGAGGTGAGGGGGCGAGAATGCAACGGCGACGGCGATCCGGGGCGGTGGCGTGGTCGCCCCGATCTCGATGCAGATCGGGGGAGTGAGGGGAGAGTGCGGGGAGTGGGGATCGGGGAGTGGGTTAGGGTTTCTCCTGGTGGGGTTATGGAGGGGAGGGGTTGGGCCGGTCGGTGTGGCCGAATGGGCCGGCCTGCTGGGCCGAAGCTCAGTGGGGCCTTTCTCTTTTTTTGTTAGTTTGCTTTCTGTTTTCTTTTATTTCTTTTTCTTTTTTGTTTTATTTAGTTTAAAGCACTTAGGCACTTTGTAAAATTATGCTTTCTTCAATATAATTACTTTAGCAATATTGGTCACACACCGAACATTTTTGTTTAATATTTTAAAACTTTTATTATTTACCAAAATTTGAATTTGAATTTTGGACCGGTTTTGATCTATCGATAGATTAGCAACAGTAACAGAGGCAACATGGCACCATTAGCATGGGATTACTGTAGCTTAATTACCCGAGAGTCACACTCTTTAACGCTGTCGATAGACCGCCAGGCAGCTCTGCTTGGACAGAGGTTGCCGGCAGAGTGGGCAAGCCTCCCACCATCGAAGGTGGCTGCTCGCCCGATCCAGGAGCCTTAGAGGTCTCCACCCGAGATCGCCCCCACCATCGACACGCCGGGGGGCCGCCGCTCCCGTGTGTCCGGCCCCAGAGACATGCCTCCCCTGGTCCGGGTCTCATTGAGACGACACCTCAGTGTCGCGCCTGGACTTCGGGGAAGGGCCCTCTGGAGGCGTCTCGCTCGCCAAAGCGTCTGAGCTCAGCGAATCCTCGGATGAGGACTGTCCGGCGCGAGACCTCGCCGGGCTGTATGAATATGGCGACAGTTAAAACTACTGTACCCAAACGACCCTGGATTCATATCCGTGTTCGGATTTCGGATACTTACAACTTTTCCAGGGGCTGGGCCCTGGGATCCCACTCCGGGCTGTTATCGGTAGCCGTGGTGGATGCCTCTGGGTGGGAACCTCTCCCCCTCTTGGGCGATTCGGCCTCTAGGGACGAGGAAGCCGTCCGTTTCTACCCACCTCCAGAGTGAGGCTCGTCCTCCTCTGCTTCCTCCTCTTCGTCTTCGGAAGAAGGAGCGTCTTTGGAGTCTTCGGATTTTGCGTCCGAAGCTTCGTGGTGACGGAGGCCACTCCGGGTCTTTTTGACCTTCTTGGAGGCCTCTTTCTTTGGCGCCTCGTAAGGCGCGGGGACCAGCATCTTCGTCAGAAGAGGTCCGGCCGGTTCCTCCGGCAGCGGGGCCGGACAATGTATCCGCTCCACCTTTTTTATCCATCCCAGGGGTCATGATAAAGCATGATAAAAATGTCTCATCAGGACATGCCAACTGAAGCATGGATGGACAGAGCGTGGCTATAACTTAGCGGGCTTGTAGAATGGGATAATTGATACCCACGGTCCTCGGCGGAGCCCGGCCATGATTCGCCGGACTTAAAGAGCACCTTCAAGATATCCTTGTGGGAGGAATCATAGAGCTCCCGAAGGGTTTGGTGCTCGGTTGGGTCGTACTCCCACAAATTGCAGGCTCGACGATGACAAGGGAGAACCAGGCGAACTAACATCACCTGGACTACGTCGACAAGCTTGACGTCCTTGTCGACCACACTCTGGACGCGCGTCTGGAGCAGTGATAGCTCATCAGATGAGGACCAATTCGGGCCCTTCTTGGGCCAGGACGTGAGCCGCAATGGGGCTCTGGATCTGAACTCGGGAGGTGCAGCCCACTTTTTGCCGCGCGGTTTGGTGATATAGAACCACTGTTGTGCCACTCCTTGACGGAGTCGTTGAAGGCACCCATCGGCCAAACGACCTTGGGCATCTTGCTCACCATGGCACCGCCGCACTCGGCGTGCTCGCCACTCACCACCTTGGGCTTCACATTGAAAATCTTCAGCCACAGGCCGAAGTGAGGCGAAATCCAGAGAAAAGCCTCACACACGACGATGAACGTCGAGATATTGAGGAAAGAATTGGGGGAAAGATCATGAAAATCAATCCCATAGTAATGCATGACTCCACAAACAAATGGGTGAAGGGGAAACCAAGCCCACGGACAAAATGGGGAAGAAACACGACTCTCTCGTGAGGCTCCGGAGTAGAGACGACCTGTCCTGCCGGTGGGAGACGGTGGCCGATCTTCTTGGCCAGGTACCCGGCCTCCCGGAGCCTCTTGATATACTTCTCCTGGATGGTAGAGGCCATCCATCAGCCTCCTGCTCCGGATCCGAACATCTTTGGAAAACCTCTCTTCGATGGAATAAGAATGCTTGGGCGTTAGGGCTCGAACAGAGGGGAATGGGCTAGCGGAAGGAGAAGGCGTGGGTAAAGAGGAAGAGACCTTATCTCTTTATAGAGACGGTAAAAGCTTTTTGCGCCTCCCCACTTGCCTGGTGGAACCCGCTCGCTCCCCACTCGCCGCGATTAGTAGTGCGGTTGGATTACCCATACCCGTCTTGATGAGAATCCCACAATCAGGGGACACGATCTCTGCTATGGCAAAACATGCAGAGGAAACCGCCTCGCGATATGCGCTATGGCTGGTTGTGGGAAAACGGTTCGAATAATGACCCGACCGTAATGACATGTCACGTAGTCAGCAGATTACATTTGTGAAATATCATTCTCTCTACGGTGGTATGTGAAGATCATTTTGCAGATCCGGACACGGTCTACGTGTTCGATAATTACTTTGGAGTATTCGGAGAAGGAACCCGCCTTGCAATGCCGAAGACAAGACTACGTGCCGGACTCATCGTCATTGAAGCCTGGTTCAGGGGCTACTGAGGGAGTCCTAGATTAGGGGGTATCCAGACAGCCGGACTATATACATCGTCCGGACTATTGGAGCGTGAAGATACAAGACTCAAGACTCCGTCCCGTGTCCGGATGGGACTCTCCTTTGCGTGGAAGACAAGCTTGGCGATCCGGATATTGTATTTCCATCCTTGTAACTGACTCCATGTAAGCCCTAGCCCTCTTCGGTGTCTATATAAACCGGAGAGGTTGGTCCTGAGAAGGCCGATCACAATTACCATCATAATCATCATAGGCTAGCTTCTAGGGTTTAGCCTCTACGATTTCGTGGTAGATCTACTCTTGTACTACTCATATCATCAATATTAATCAAGCAGGAAGTAGGGTTTTACCTCCATCGAGAGGGCCCGAACCTGGGTAACCATTGTGTCCCTTGCTTCCTGTTACCATCAGCCTAAGACGCACAGATCGGGACCCCCTACCCGAGATCCGCCGGTTTTGACACCGACAGCATCCCAACAAACAATCATGTCTTTCAAAATATCAATGCTTCAGAATGTTATCCCTACAAAATCATAGTCTTGTATGCTCCCTTTTCTTAACACAAGGTACCCCTCATGCCTATCCCGGTGTCAGCCAAGCAATTGTTTCATACTTTAGTATTCTCAAACTTTTTCAACTTTCACGCAATACATGAGCGTGAGCCATGGATATAGCACTATGGATGGAATAGAATATGATGGTGGGGGTTCTGTGGAGAAGACAAAAAAGGAGAAAGTCTCACATCGACGCGGCTAATCAACGGGCTATGGAGATGCCCATCAATTGATGTCAATGTGAGGAGTAGGGATTGTCATGCAACGGATGCACTAAGAGCTATAAGTGTATGAAAGCTCAAACTGAAACTAAGTGGGTGTGTATCCAACTTGCTTGCTCATGAAGACCTAGGGCATTTGAGGAAGCCCATCGTTCGAATATACAAGCCAAGTTCTATAATGAAAATTCCCACTAGTATATGAAAGTGACAATATAGAAGACTCTCTATATGAAGAACATGGTGCTACTCTGAAGCACAAGTGTGGTAAAAGGATAGTAATATTGCCCCTTTTTTTTCTTTCCCTTTTTTTGGGTGGGCTTCTTTAGCCCCCTTTTTTATTTAGGCTTCTTTGGCCTCTTTTTTTCCTTTTTCATGGGGCAATGCTCTATAATTATGATCATCACACTTTACTTGCTTACAACTCAATATTACAACTCGATACTAGAACAAAGATATGACTATATATGAATGCCTCCGGCGGTGTACCGGGATGTGCAATGATCTAGCATAGCAAAGATATCAAAAAACGGACAAGCCATGAAAACATCATGCTAGCTATCTTACGATCATGCAAGGAAATATGACAATGAATGCTCAAGTCATGTATATGATGATGATGGTGGTTGCATGGCAATATATCTCGGAATGGCCATGGAAATGCCATGATAGGTAGGTATGGTGGCTGCTTTGAGGAAGATATAAGGAGACTTATGTGTGATAGAGCGTATCGTATCACGGGGTTTGGATGCACCGGCGAAGTTTGCGCCAACTCTCGAGGTGAGAAAGGGCAATGCACGGTACCGAAGAGGCTAGCAATGATGGAAGGGTGAGAGTGCATATAATCCATGGACTCAACATTAGTCATAATTTATTGAAAAATTTATTAGCCCTTGAAACAAAGTACTACACACATACTCCTAGGGGGGAGGTTGGTAGGAGCTAACCATCGCGCGCCCCCGACCTTCACACAAAGATAAACAATCAAAATACAATGCGCGCCAATTTGGTTACATAGTTAATAGACCGTACGTGCATGCTTCGGGAATCACAAACCTTAACACCAATATCCTTACTAAACACAACCATATACTAGTACCTCACACATATTATCATCTCAATATCGCAAAACTATTGCAAGGAATAAAACATATCATATTCAGTGATCCACAAGTTTTATGTAGGATTTTATGACTAACCATCTGAATGACCAATTCCTGTCATCTCTGTAAATAGATATAAGTGAAGCAAGAGAGTTTAATTATTTTTACAAAATATATGCCCATTCTCTAACATATATAAGTGAAGCAAAAGAGCATTCTACAAATGGTTGTTTTCTACGTGAAGAGAAACAGGCAATCCAGACTTCAAATGATATAAGCGAAGCACATGAAGCATTCTATAAAGCCATACTCAAAAGATTTAAGTGAAGTGAAATGAGAATTCTATAAATCAACCAAGGACTATCTCATACCAGCATGGTGCATAAAATAAAAGTGAAAACTAAATGCAAAAGACACTCCAAGACTTGCACATATCGCATGAACGAAACGAATCCGAAAACATACCGATACTTGTTGAAGAAAGAGGGGATGCCTTCCAGGGCATCCCCAAGCTTAGACGATTGAGTGTCCTTGAATATTTACATGGGGTGCCTTGGGCATCCCCAAGATTGAGCTCTTGCCTTTCTTCGTTTTCCTCATATCGAGACCTCCTCGATCAAACACTTCATCCACAGAAAAGTTCAACAGAAAACTCGGTAAGATCCGTTAGTATACTAAAGCAAATCACTACTCTATGTACTGTTGCAAACCAATTCATATTTTGTTTTTGCATTGTGTCTACTGTAATATAGCTTTTCCATAGCTTAATCCGCTGATAGAAATTGATAGTTTCATCTAAACAAGCAAACTTTGCATCAAAAATAGAATCTATCGAAAACAGAACAGTCTGTAGCAATCTGAACATTCACCATACTTATTTTACCCCAAAAATTCTACCAAAATTAGGAAAAGTAAAACATTTGTATATCAAGACATTGGAAAAGGAATCAGAACCGTTTGACGTTCCGGTAAAAAATGTAAAATCGCGCACTACAGCCAAAGTTTCTGTCCTGCACCATACAAACCAACAAGCATTGTAAACATCCTAAAGGCAAACCTTAGCACATTATTTTTATAATACAATGGAATTGTACAAGGGGATAATTACTTTTGATGAAAAGTTTCTGTAATTAAGATTCACAAAGTTTCCGTGAGCATGAACAAAGTTCAAGGAGCTCTCCCACTTCAAAAATGCTTGTCTCTCTCACTTTCACTTTCCTTTTTGAAAAGTTTTGGGTTCCCCTCTTTTTTTAAACTATATAAAAAACACTCAACAGAAATAAATGACTCTCTAAAACTTTCGGTTTGTCTCCCTGGCAGCGCTTTCTTTAAAGCCATTAGGCTAGGCAGATAGTGCTCAAGTAATGGATCCACCCGGATCCCAAGGTATATCAAAGCCAATTTTAATTAAGAATGATTTGTGATTTAGTAGTGAGCACAAAGTAACATATATCATGTAACAACGAAGTCTAACTCTCTTCCTATGCATCAGCATGTCATAAAAGAACAATTCATGCACACCAAGTAAAGGCCAGTGCATAGTATAAGCAGTTTCTTGCAATTTAATCATATTGGAAACATAGAGAGGTGGAGATATAGTTTCTCTCTCGTAATAATTGCAGGTAGGAGCATCAAGCACATGCATATTATATCTATAAAAATCATCATGTGAAGTAGTAAAAGGCAACCCATCAATATGATCCTTAATAAGAGCAAACTTCTCCGGTATAATGTAGTTTGGAGAATTCAAAAAGATAATAGGATTATCATGCGTGGGTGCAATAGCAACAATTTCATGTATAACATAAGCAACTATAGCAAGTTCATCTCCATAAGCATAATTCATATTCGCATCTTGGCCACAAGCATAGCAAGCATCATCAAAAAGGGACATTTCAACCGAATTCAAGGGATCATAGCAATCATCCTTCGGTAAGCATGAAGGGGAATTAAACAATGTATGAGTTGAAGAGTTACTCTCATTAGAAGGTGGGCACGGGTAGCTAATCCGCTCTTCCTCCTTTTGTTCTTCGCTCTCCTCCTCATCTTTTTCATCCAATGAGCTCACAGTTTCATCAATTTCTTCTTCCATATCTTCCTGCAAAATATTAGTCTCTTCTTGGATAGCGGAGACTTTCTCAATAAATGCATCAATACTGGAATTGTATTCATAATTTTCATAGAAATATCTAAGTATAGCAAAAATTTCAGGTCTGTAAACTGAATCATCAAAATCTTCAAACTCTTTAAACATAGATTCAATCTCATAAGCACCCATAAAAGCAACAAATTCTTCTATTTGTTCCACATCATAGTAATCATAGATACCATTAGCATAAGATGCCAAGGTTTTATCATCATTAAATTTGCATGAAAAGGGAAGGTGTGGAGCCTTCATCCTAGAGCAACAAGTATAATCATATCTCAAGCATAGTTGCCTAGCCTACCAATACAACATATAAATTTGATCCCATAATAGTTTCCCTTTTTCTGTCAAGCGATAATCCCTGTTGATCCAACGTGTCTCCCATAACATAATTGAATGGTGTTTTCTCAGGATTATCAAAGTAGTACATAATATCTTTTACATAATGAGCATCGAGGGTTTTAGGAGGTTCCCCATCTCCATGAGTAGCAAGTACACCTTTTTTTTGGTATTTCGTGTTCCATATCCATAACTAAAGATAGAGAACAACTTAGAACAGCAAATAAAAATTACTTAGTTATAAAGCAAACAAGCACACACGAGAATATTCACCCCACGCTATGACTCCCTGGCAACGGCGCCAGAAAAAGGTCTTGATAACCCACAAGTGTAGGGGATAATTGTAGCCTCTTTCGATAAGTAAGAGTGTCGAACCCAATGAGGAGCTAAAGGTAGAACAAATATTCTCTCAAGTCATATCTTCCACTAATACGACTCTACGCACGCTTAGTGTTCGCCTTACCTAGAACAAGTATGAAACTAGAAGTACTTTGTAGGTGTTGTTGGATAGGTTTGCAAGATAATAAAGAGCACGTAAACAAAAAGTAGGGGCTGTTTGATAAAGCAACAATAAAGTAAATAGAGCCAGTGTGGAAAAGTGGTGCTAGGAGTTGTGAAATTGTCCTAAGCAATTGACTACTTTACTAGACCGATAGCAAGTTTTATGTGGGAGAGGCATAAGCTAACATACATTCTCTTCTTGGATCATATGCACTTATGATTGGAACTCTAGCAAGCATCCGCAACTACTAAAGATCATTAAGCTAAAACCCAACCATAGCATTGAAGAATGAAGTCCCCTTTATCGCATACACCACAACCCCCTTACTCGGGTTTATGCTTCTGTCACTCAAGCAACCCACTATAAGTGAATCATGAACGTATTGCATCACCCTACAGCGGGAATCCCTCACACTTGAGCGACATGGAGGGCACAATAGGACAGCAACATAACCACAAGCAAATTAAACCAATCATAGCAATTCATCAATCACCGATAAGACAATGAAAATCTACTCAGACATCCTAGGATGGCAACACATCATTGGATAATAATATGAAGCGTAAAGCACCATGTTCAAGTAGAGGGTACAGCGGGTTGCGGGAGAGTGGACCGCTGAATATAGATGGGGGAAGGTGATGGAGATGTTTGTGAAGATGATGGAGGTGTTGATGGCCCCCGGCAGCGTTTCGGCGCCACCGGAAGCAAGGGGGGGAGAGCCCCCCTTCTTCTTATTATTCTTCTTCTTCTTCCATGACCTTCTCCCTAGATGGGAGAAGGGTTTCCCCTCTGGTCCTTGGCTCCCATGGCGTGGGAGGGGCGAGAGCCCCACCGAGATTGGATCTATCTCTCTGTCTCTCTCTGTTTCTATGTTCCCAGATTCTGCACTGGCACCGTTTCTTTTATATCTAGAGATCCGTAACTCCGATTGGATTGAAACCTTCGCCCAAATATTTTTCCAAAAATTAGCTTTCTTGCGGCCAAAGAAGGGCGTCAACCGCCTTACGAGGGGCCCACAAGGGTCAGGGGCGCGCCCAGTGTGGACAGACGCACCCCCTGCCTCCTGGCAACCTCGGGCACCGTCTCGCGTTGATTTTACTTCCCAAAAATCATAAATACTCCAAAAATGATCTCCGTCCGTTTTTATCCCGTTTGGACTCCGTTTGATATGGGTTTTCTGCGAAACATAAAACATGCAACAAAGAGGAACTGGCACTAGGCACTGGATCAATATTTTAGTCCCAAAAATAATATAAAAAGTTGCCAAAAGTATATGAAAGTTGAAGGATATTGGCATGGAACAATAAAAAATTATAGATACGATGGAGACGTATCACACAGCTCCATCCTTGGGTGCGTCTGTGTGCGGACCGTCATCACCGCCGCGGACGACGCTACTCGCCTGGCTTCTCATATTTGGGTCGCGTGGACGATCTTGATCTCCTCCACCACTGGCGTCTGCCACACCGCCCATCCATGCGGGCACGGGCGGAGCGGCTCCGGGCGGGCCGACCGCTGCGATCGACTTCTTCTTCGGCGCCATGGCAATGAAGAAACTACTTCACTAACTAACCAGATTCTCACAACTAATTCCCCCTGCCTGGCGCGCCAAAGATGTCGGGGAAACGAACACCTATGGGATAGCAAGAATCCCTTCTATGTTCGGCGGGGAGATTAGCTGCACGAAGAGCTGGTCTAGCAGTCAGCACAAGGGGATTTTACCCAGGTTCGGGCCACAAAGATGCGTAATACCCTAGTCCCGCTTGTTTGGATATATGTGTTCTTGAGCTTCTGAACTAGCTACGGCGCGTGCATGGTCCAAAAGTCCGAATCCTCTCTCTGTACGCCTCGGGGCCTCCTTTTATACGCAAAGGGGTCACCATAGTGGCACACAGGAGGTGGAAAGCAAGCTACAGTGTACGAGCTTATCGCTCGGCAGCGCAGGACGCATTTAATGCGTTGCCTACATGCCATCTTACTTTATCGGGGACGGAAACAGAAGCCATCTCGTCCGTCGCCACCCCTCCTCGCTTCGACATGTGTCCAGGTTGATGAAGCATGCAGTGCCACGCTGGCTAACTAGCTGCTGTGTTGGCATGATGGTAGAGCCTCCATGAAGTTCTGCATGCTGCCACGCGGGCGCCTGCTTAGTTGGCACCTGGTCGTCATACTGGAGTGGTGGTGAGGTGGCAAATCCTCACCGGGCGCGGGCCTGGCCTTTTAGTCGTCCCCGGCAAGGGTCTTGCCTGGGTTCTTCTTCTTCTGGTCCCACGTGGACCCGCAGGCTATCAATCTTTATGTAGATCTGCATGCTACCACGCATGTGTTTCCAAACCTTGGTCTTAACGTTGTCAATGGTGTCAAAACTCTCAACCGCAAGGGTGATGGGCTTGCTAGTGCTGCGTAGGTTGCCACGGCAAGGATGTTGTCGGGGGAGGTCCCGCTCGCCTTCTGCTCCTTGTTCCTTGACCTGAGTATCTGTCTTGGTAGTCTTCGTGTTTTTATCTTCTGCTGCCATGTCGGGCCTGGCCGCGGGCGTGGCTACAACTGCCCGTGCACAAGTAAGGGGTACAAAAGGAGCCATACTTTTGTACACCGACACCTGTAGTGCTCACGGATTTCGACAAGGTTCTTGCAGGCCATGCCCGTAATCCTGAGTGCTTTTACATCGTCGATGGTTTCCACCGCAGCGAACTTGTAGTCGGTGCTATTGAAAAACCTGGCGAAACGGATGCAAGGCTTTGTGGCCATCCAGTAGTGGTAGATGAGAACAACTGGGCGACGGCAACCTTCTGATCTTTGCCAGGAAGACCGGTGCTGTACTGCAGGTCGATGCCGACCACCTTGTACTTGTCTCCAGCAAGCAACTGCTCAACGGTGTTGATGTAGTCGTCCACCACGGTCGGGTCGATGGTGTACACCACCGAGAGATCCGTCTCCCTCGCGTGGGTCTCCACTTTATGCTCGCCGAACTCCATTGGAGCGCGGCTAGACATCCCCTCTCTATGTGTCATCGTGGGTGTGCTTGTTGTGTTGTGGGGCGCTATCAAAAGGTTGAAGAGACTAAGGTTATAATGGCCGCAGGAATTAAAGGGGAAGCCTGACGGCCTGGAATATCGATCGGCATGCCCTGATGGCAGTTGTAATTCGCAGCGCGTAACTCCATCGTGCCGCATGTAACTGCATCGCGTGGCAACGCGCGCGGCACAACCACATGCATATGGGGCCCCCGACATGATCGTGCGCAGGCCCAACCGCTAGCAGAGCACGGGCAGAGGAACACGAGCAGAGCGCTCCACGGTCGTCTCAACCGAGCAGTTGAACACGCAAGGAAAAGCTGTCCACAACCCGAGCACACCGACGAATGCGAGCAAAGTGCGCCGCAGCGCCTAACAGCGAGCATAGTGCGCTGCAGCACCTAACGGCGTGAAGAGCTTGCCGAGGGACGCGAGCAGAGGCTGACATAGTGATACGTGGCAAATAAGACGAACTGTGCGAGCAATGTCGGACACATCAAGCACGAATCAGATTAGAGTTGCGTGTGCGATACGTGGCATACAGTTGATCCATCCTAGCTTTTTGTGATGGAATAAGCCGTGTGTGTTGTGGGCAAACGCTTGCTGGTATATAACTCAAATTTAACCAACAAAATGTTAATGCATGTTACAAAAAGAATATAACTGGAAACTGTGTTCGAATACGAATCCAACGATATAATCTCTGGTGACATGCATTCATATTTTATTAATTAAATCCTACTTATAAACCAGGACGGGGGTATAGTAGGTAATTCAATCGCAAATGTTTTTTTATTGAACGTATGTGTACATGTCCTTTCATCCTCCTCTCACACGTCTTGTCTCCCCGCTGCCGCAGACGGTTCAAGCGCAAGCTTGAGCAGCACGCCGGTGCGTTCTTTTGGTCAAACGGTGGTGAGCCCGTTCCCGCGCAACCGTGCAGGTTCCCGCACAAGCTTCCCGTTCGACTCGATGAAATCCCACTACTGCAGGATGCTGCTAACATGACACTACGATCAAAGACCCTTCGACGAAACTGTGTGCGATGCAATAATCGCAAACGGTGGTGTGAAAAAATCATTGAAAAAGGTGTGACGCCCCCGATTCAATCGTACACTAATCATACACGCAAACGTGTACGATCAAGATCAGGACTCACGGGAAGATATTACAACACAACTCTAAAACATAAATAAGTCATACAAGCATCATAATACAAGCCAGGGGCCTCGAGGGCTCGAATACAAGTGCTCGATCATAGACGAGTCAGCGGAAGCAACAATATCTGAGTATAGACATAAGTTAAACAAGTTTGCCTTAAGAAGGCTAGCACAAACGGGGATACAGATCGAACGAGGCGCAGGCCTCCTGCCTGGGATCCTCCTAACTACTCCTGGCCGTCGTCAGCAGCCTGCACGTCGTAGTAGGCACCTCCAGTGTAGTAGTCGTCATCGACGGTGGTGTCTGGCTCCTGGGCTCCAAAGTCTGGTTGCGGCATCCTAGAAGAAGAGGAAAACGGGAGAAAAGAGGGAACAAAGCAACCGTGAGTACTCATCCAAAGTACTCGCAAGCAAGGAGCTACACACATATGCATGGGTATATGTGTAAGGAGGCCATATCAGTGGACTGAACTGCAGAATGCCAGAATAAGAGGGGGATAGCTAGTCCTATCGAAGACTACGCTTCTGGCAGCCTCCGTCTGCAGCATGTAGAAGAGAGTAGATTGAAGTCCTCGAATGTAGCATCACATAGCATAATCCTACCCGGCGATCCTCCCCTCATCGCCCTGTGGAAAAGCGATCACCGGGTTGTCTGTGGAACTTGTCTGGGTGTGTTTTATTAAGTATCCGGTTCTAGTTGTCATAAGGTCAAGGTACAACTCCGGGTCGTCCTTTTACCGAGGGACACGGCTATTCGAATAGATAAACTTCCCTGCAGGGGTGCACCACATAACCCAACACGCTCGATCCCATTTGGCCGGACACACTTTACTGGGTCATGCCCGGCCTCGGAAGATCAACACATCGCAGCCCCACCTAGGCACAACAGAGAGGTCAGCACGCCGGTCTAAATCCTATGCACGCACGGGTCTAGGCCCATCGCCCATTGCACACCTGCACATTGCGTACGCGGCCAGGGAGCAGACCTAGCAACCTCCATTACAAAGGAAGTCGCGTTACGCAATCCAACCCGGCGCGCGCCGCTCAGTCGCTGACGTCACGAAGGCTTTGGCTGATACCACGACGTCGAGTGCCTATATCTTTCCCACGTAGTTGGTTAGTGCGTATAGACCAAATGGCCAGACTCAGATAAAATACCAAGATCTCGTTAAGCGTGTTATTATGAAGCCGCCGCGGATGCCGACCAGGGCCAGGCCGACCTCTCGCCTAGGTGGTCTCAACCTGCCCTGTCGCTCCGCCACAAAGATCCACACAGAGCGCCGTCGGGACAAAGGTCCTTTCAGCCCCAATCCGTGAATCACTCGCGGGTACTCTTCGAGCGGACCCGACTTTAGTCACCATCTGTAGTATGTATGTATGTATGTATGTATAGTATATACCCGTGATCACCTCCCAAGTGATCACGGCCCGATAGAATAGCAAGGCAGACTGACAAGAATGTAGGGCCAATGATGATAAACTAGCATCCTATACTAAGCATTAGAATTGCAGGTAAGGTATCAGCAGATGTAGAAACAGTGTCAGGCTATGAATCAGAATAGGATCAACGGAAAGCAGTAACATGCTACACTACTCTAATGCAAGCAGTATAGAGGAGAATAGGCGATATCTGGTGATCAAGGGGGGGCTTGCCTGGTTGCTCTGGCAAGGAGGGGTCATCAACTCCGTAGTCGAACTGGGGTCGCCGGCAGTCTCGGGGTAAGAAGTAACGGAGGGGGAGCACAATAAATATCAAAGCAATCAAAGCATCACAAAGCGTAACATGGAAATCCGCGATGCTAGGTGTGCCCTAACGCGGTAGTAGGTGATACCGACGAAGGGGGGAAACATCCAGGAAAGTATCCCCGGCGTTTCGTGTTTTCGGGCAGATGAACCGGAGGTGAAATGTTGCAGGTTCACTATGCTATGGACGCGTGGCGGACGAACGAGCTGCGTATCTGGATTCGGCTCGCCGTTCTGAGCAACTTTCATGTACAAAACATTTTCATCTGAGCTACGGTTTATTTTATATGATTTTCTAAAGTTTTAAATCATTTTTAGAATTTATCTAATTAATTTAATCCAACATTATCCAGAATAGTGTTTGCTGACATCATCATGACATCAGCAATCAACAGTCAGTTGACTTGGTCAAACTGACGCGTGGGTCCATTCTGTCATAGACTGATATCTAATTAACAGTTACTTGGTTTAATTAACTAGTCAACTATTCAGGATTTAATTAACTTAATTAATCTAGTTAGTTAATTAATTAATTAATATATTTATTTATTTATTTTTAATTTATTTTTATATCTCTTTTTTCTAACGTTCCAGGGGCTGGGCCCATATGTTATTGACTGCTTAGTCAAACAGACTTATTAAACAATGTGAATTAGCAGGGGGTGGCCCATAGGTCATTGTCACAGGGGGTTGATTAGCACGGTAATTATGCGTTAATCATAGAACCACGTCAACACGATAACGGCGGTGAGGCAGAGCGCACCGGCGACGACCGAGCGCTCTCCTCCAGCAAACTTTCTAGCGAGTGTTCGGCAGGGATCGAACGAGGGCCTCGTCGCGCACCCACTGGAACTACTAGCAGGTGTTGGGCCGGTCAGAATCGACCACCACGTTGGCGTCGAGCGGCGGCAGAGGCACAACCTCGTCGGCAGGGCGTCTACGGGGCATGGGGAAGAGAGGGGAGAGGCCAGGTTGAGCCGGATGCTCACATCGTTGTAGAGGAGGGCTCGAGGAGGCCGGAGGAACCCTGCCGGCAAGGTCCGGCGACCGGATGGGCCGACAGGCGTGTGGCAGCGCAGAGGGCTTGGGGTGGCGTGGCTCGGGGTCGACGGCCTCAGAACGGGACGAGGAGGAAGCCGTGGCACGTGGGGCGGTGGCGAGCTTCAGCGGGGATGGCGATGACGGCGGCGGCCGGTCGTGTTGCAGGTGCGGCGTGGGGACGACGAAGAAGCTGCGGGGCGGAAGCGGCAGTCCTCGGGCGCGTGCGTGCTCGCTGAGGCCGCAGGAAGCAGCGGCGGACGTGGGAATGGCCGGTGAAGGAGACGCGGGGACGGCGTGCGGCAACGACTGGGCGAGGCGATGCGACGAGGACGAGCGGCATCGGGGCGCCGGGGTCGCAGGCGGCGGTGGTTGGAGCCGGCGACAGGGACGACGGGGCGCTGACGATGGGCGCAGGGGCAAGGCGCCCTGATCCAGATCGCGTTCGGGAGGATGAGATGAGGACGATGGGGTTCG
>NC_041385.1:263078905-263085181 GCF_002162155.2 Triticum dicoccoides | reverse complement strand
TCTGGATCGAGGGAAGAGGGGGAGACGAGTGGGGGGGGAGTGGGGCGACCGGGGGTTAGGGTTTCAGGACGGGGAGGATAAGGTGAGTGGGGGCGGCCTGGGTCAGTGGGCTGACTGGCGGGCCGTGTTGCCCGGTTGGTCGGGGGGTTTTCTTTTATTTTGTTTTCTGGTTTTCTTTTCTTTTTATTTTTTTCCTTCCTGTTTTATTTTAGTTACACTTTATTTTTAGTTTAGTAAAATATGATAATAGCTCCAAAAATAGTGCTTCAACATAACCCACTACCCTAAAAAGTTTTACCTCAAAATAAAATATTTTATGATTTTATAAAATATCAAAGGCACTTATTTATTCGTTTCAACTACTGTTTTAATCATTTTAGAGTATTAAAACATTTTATAAAAGTGGGGTTTCTTCAACACAATTAACTTTGCATTACTTGGCACAATCTGGACATTTTAGTTTTAAAGTTTGAAAACTTTTGTTGTTTGCCTTTAATTCAATTTTGAACTTGAATCGGTTTTGAACTAACCCGAGATTAACTACAGTGACAGAGGTGTCATGGCATCATTAGCAGGAATTACTGTAGTCTAATTATCCGGGCGTCACAATTCTCCTCCACTACAAGAAATCTCGTCCCGAGATTTAAGAGGGGAGTAAGGGGAAGAATAGGTTACAAAATCCTAACGTATCTTCTCGATCTTTGCTGCTCTTCTCGAAGAGATCGATCCATTACATTGATATCTTCATTCCACTGCTTCAGGTCATCATTATGAAGTCGTCATCCTTTCTTTGGGGGTTCCATCGTACTTATGAAAGAATAAGGGGGGTATTCCGGGAGAACGAACCTCTACAAGGTTGACCATCAGGTCGATAACATCGGGGAAGGTGGCGGAAGGTAACTCTCGAATTGAAACTCAAGAAAATATGGAGCGCAAGGTACGAAGGTATCATGGGCAGCTTCGAGCGAGCAGACATGTAAGTAAGAAGGGCGATGACGTCTTGCATGATCATGTAAGTAAGGCATGTCAGAGGATAGCTCGTTAGTTATGTCGGCAACATCGTACCAAGGGCGAGGGACGAAGAGAACCAATTCCTGCTCGTTGAACGAGGCAGACCAATAGGCAAAGTTCTTATCCATCGGTGGTTACCGGAATGTTTTCAACAATAGTAACATGGTCTTACTAATAGAGTTGTACACCGAGGTGTTTACATTTCTGCTTAGATCATATAGATCACAAGAAAGGTTAAACAAACCAATGGAAAGGAAAATGTGATCATCAGATTAAACAAAAAAACAGAAAGGAAAATGTGTTTAAACACTTAATTCAGGGGTATATCCTTCCCAAGGACAAACAGAGCATGATATCCATGACAGGATATAATGTAGACAACTCTTTAGGTAAGGGGAGAGAAATTTCATGACATTACCCATACAATGGTGTTTGGATAATTGAGCAGGAAACATTTAGCCTTGGGCTTCAAATGTTCTTGTTGAAAATCGGAGTACCACAGACATGCTTCGAGATAGCATTGACATGTTCTTCAGGCAAAGGGCGGACTTCGGATACACAAAGGATCCATCAGGAACATCTTATAGAATAAGTCTTACAATTTCCACATGGCAGAATGACTAACCTTGCCAAAAAGGAAACTATAACAATAGGTCCTCCGGCCAGGTGTGCTGGACATGCCATCACCTTACCGGGTCATAAAAGACCAATGTTATAACTCTTGGAAATGTCCCAACCATCATATCTGACCGAGGTTCAGATCCGATTGGTGTCAGGATACCTCTGACTTAGGATGCCAGAGAAGAAAAGATGCAACACAAATGACGAGACGACACTTTAAGATTCTCGGGAAGTGTACAATGGAAGCGAATTCCGAAGCAAGAGTTCATCATTAATCCAAGGAGAGATGAGGAGGTGGCTAATGGATTCAGCAACATTTCGTCAAGATATCCAAAAAGATGGCTTTCCATAGTCATGTGAACAAGGAGATAACATTTGTCAAATCAAATGATATAATGGTGTGCTAGAGGAAAGCATACACAATTAAACATTGATCGAAAAGTGCATCCAAATTATGGACTAAGTAACACGATCAAAGTTAGAATGATGAGTCAATAATCAACACATGAAGAAAGAAACTATCATTCGTAACTTACAAGCAATAGGGTTGCTAGAAGTTGTGAATTCACAAATCATAGTTCATTTTTCGGCATTCCGGTTATAAATAACACGGGGACCAAGAAGGAATGGTGATGGTGAGAAGCATCACTTGTATCAGGAATTCTCAAGAGGTGGTAAAATTCTCACGACATTCTTGACATAAAAGATGGCAATACTCCAAGGTAAAGGCGAACAAATGTTGGATAGCAAGGTATAACACAAAACACGAACAAGTTTGTGTTGGGGGAAGGTAAGAATGTTGTCGATGATTACACAAATCATCGAGGGGCAAGGGTGGTATTTCCCATCATGAATTCGATTGATATCTTGGAAGAGCTCGGAATGCTGATGATGATCACGACACATTTGTCAAGAGATTCCATGAAGATGTAATCGATCGGCGATGACATCAAGTCAAAAGAATGATGAAGCGAAAGGTTATTGGAACCACGGATACGACACAAACTCGAAATCAAGCTTGCTATTCAAGGCGAAATGCTATGACGAGTAAGGTCGACATAAGCTGAGCTCATCGTCGAAAATTGTGCTCCGGGAATAAAGAGCAGGTAGCACAGTTAAAATTTAGCACGATAATGATATAGCCGACCTGGCTAGGAATGACTTGAAGGATTAATAAACTCATAAGAACGAAGATTACTTAGAGTTATTGAACCGTAGTGCAGACTCGGTTCACATATCGGTGTTCTCGGTTGACGACAACCCAGAACCTAGGAAAATTGGAATCGGTGAGAAATAACAGTTGATGAAGAACCCATAAAAAGTTATGTAGTTCCATGATATTTTCGAGATACCAGAGTGTAATACTCGATGGTAGATCAAAGTAAAGGTTGGACAGGTGCAAAGATCTGCAGAAGACAAGTACTTCAACTTGTCCGAGAAATGGTATTTAAAGGAGAACATGGCCGAAACAACGATTGCAAAATGCCAGATCCCAGATATAAGATAAACTTATACCAAGGAAATATTTATTTGAAGAGAAGCTTTAATGATATGATCTACATTGTTTCCATGGGCATGAACACAAAGGTTCAAGGTCGACTCCCACTTCCTCAATGCATAACCTTACATTGACCTCTCGTATTTCGAAAATGACATTAGTTGTGGAAAGTTTTACCTAGTGCAATACCAAATAAGTATGACCCGTGAAATCTTTCGGGTTTGCACATATTAGGGAAGGCATTGGTTCAACCCGTCGGGGCTTCTTAGGAACATGTACCACAAGCTTCAAGAGTAAATATCACCAGCTCGAAAGCAGAGCATGGTTGACAAAAGGAGAGGATACCATTTACCAAAGGCATTATGTATCAGAGAAAGAACTCACAAGGTGATTAATTATGAAGGACATTGTCGGATAATAATCCAACAGTGGATAAGGCGATCCACAATGGAGCTGATGTGAGTATCGATACCCAATCAGAGGAAGAAGAAAGCAATGCATCGGTTTATAGAACATCTGAATAATTCAACGTTTAATTAGCAAAGGAATTATGATTTTCAAATCAAGGGATCAGGAGCAAATGCTCTGATCAAGGATGGATAAGTTGAATAGACTTAGGGGGTACAATCGATGGCAATCTGATTGGCCGAGAACCAGCTCATGTTCGAAAGACGTCTAAGCCGGAAAGGTAATTTATCAGGATCAACTGACGATTGCATGCATTCGCACACATATAGAATCAATGGACTTAAAATGATAGTGACAAAGGATGCCAATAAGATTACTAGACTTATGGGATTAACCATAATGCAAGCAAGCAAGAATTTCAAGAGCAATAGGCTACTTAGGATTTTTGGAAGTTCGAATATTATTTTGAAGAACTTAGTGAAACACACAAACAACTAGGGGTGGGCGGATACTCAGTAAGTGCGAGAAATTATCCATAGGGGTGTATATGTGGATAATGAATTGCAAGGCAGTAGGTACAAAGTATTCTCGGAATAATAGAGAGAATTTCCGAGGTATCTTGTAATAACAAGATCAACTGGGAATGAAGTTATGGACGACAAGTGTATGTAGCTTTCCATAGGGATTTATCGGTGGTATGGAATTGCAACGGCAAAGGGCACAAGGGTCTCGGGGAAACATCGGAGAGTATTGTCAGAATCTTCTGTTGAAGCGGTCGATCATCTATATTGAAGGGGCTCTCCGGCAGGAAGTGATAACGAGAACCTAGAGTTAGATTTCAGCAAAATCATTTAACCTGAATAGAAGAGAGCTCAGAGTCCCAGAGTAAAGATCGAGGAGTAAAAGATCCTAATACCACCCAATGGCGACGTGGGCCCGTAAGGCACACAGCCAAGTTAGTAAAAGTTTTGTAGTGACTAGACTCGACTTCGGCCAAGGAGTGTGGAAGGAGGATTCCTACAGGCAGTCGGCTCTGATTCCAACTTGTGACGCCCCAGATTCAATCATACACTAATCATACACGCAAACATGTACGATCAAGATCAGGGACTCATGGGAAGATATCACAACACAACTCTAAAACATAAATAAGTCATACAAGCATCATAATACAAGCCAGGGGCCTCGAGGGATCGAATACAAGTGCTCGATCATAGACGAGTCAGCGGAAGCAACAATATATGAGTACAGACATAAGTTAAACAAGTTTGCCTTAAGAAGGCTAGCACAAACGGGGATACAGATCGAACGAGGCGCAGGCCTCCTGCCTGGGATCCTCCTAACTACTCCTGGTCGTCGTCAGCAGCCTGCACGTAGTAGTAGGCACCTCCAGTGTAGTAGTCGTCGTCGACGGTGGCATCTGGCTCCTGGGCTCCAAAGTCTGGTTGCGGCATCCGAGAAGAAGAGGAAAACGGGGGAAAAGAGGGAACAAAGCAACCGTGAGTACTCATCCAAAGTACTCGCAAGCAAGGAGCTACACTACATATGCATGGGTATATGTTAAGGAGGCCATATCAGTGGACTGAACTGCAGAATGCCAGAATAAGAGGGGGATAGCTAGTCCTATCGAAGACTACGCTTCTGGAGCCTCCGTCTTGCATCATGTAGAAGAGAGTAGATTGAAGTCCTCCAATGTAGCGTCACATAGCATAATCCTACCCGGCGATCCTCCCCTCGTCGCCCTGTGGAAAAGCGATCACCGGGTTGTCTGTGGAACTTGTCTGGGTGTGTTTTATTAAGTATCCGGTTCTAGTTGTCATAAGGTCAAGGTACAACTCCGGGTCGTCCTTTTACCGAGGGACACGGCTATTCGAATAGATAAACTTCCCTGCAAGGGTGCACCACATAACCCAACACGCTCGATCCCATTTGGCCGGACACACTTTACTGGGTCATGCCCGGCCTCGGAAGATCAACACGTCGCAGCCCCACCTAGGCACAACAGAGAGGTCAGCACGCCGGTCTAAATCCTATGCGCGCAGGGGTCTGGGCCCATCGCCCATTGCACACCTGCACATTGCGTACGCGGCCGGTGAGCAGACCTAGCAACCTCCATTACAAAGGAAGTCGTGTTACGCAGTCCAATCCGGCGCGCGCCACTCAGTCGCTGACGTCACGAAGGCTTTGGCTGATAGCACGACGTCGAGTGCCCATATCTTTCCCACGTAGTTGGTTAGTGCGTATAGACCAAATGGCCAGACTCAGATCAAATACCAAGATCTCGTGAAGCGTGTTATTATGAAGCCACCGCGGACGCCGACCAGGGCCAGGCCCACCTCTCACCTAGGTGGTCTCAACCTGCCCTGTCGCTCCGCCACAAAGACCCACACAGAGGGCCGTCGGGACAAAGGTCCTTTCAGCCCCCAATCCGTGAATCACTCGCGGGTACTCTTCGAGCGGACCCGACTTTAGTCACCATCTGTAGTATGTATGTATGTATAGTATATACACGTGATCACCTCCCAAGTGATCACGGCCCGATAGTATAGCAAGGCAGACTGACAAGAATGTAGGGCCAATGATGATAAAGTAGCATCCTATACTATGCATTAGGATTGCAGGTAAGGTATCAACAGATGTAGCAACAGTGTGAGGCTATGCATCAGAATAGGATCAACGGAAAGCAGTAACATGCTACACTACTCTAATGCAAGCAGTATAGAGGAGAATAGGCGATA
>NC_041385.1:263072135-263078702 GCF_002162155.2 Triticum dicoccoides | reverse complement strand
GGGGGGGCTTGCCTGGTTGCTCTGGCAAGGAGGGGTCGTCAACTCCGTAGTCGAACTGGGGTCGCCGGCAGTCTCGGGGTCTACCGGAAAGAAGTAACGGAGGGGGAACACAATAAATATCAAAGCAATCAAAGCATCACAAAGCATAACATGGCAATCTGCGATGCTAGGTGTGCCCTAACGCGGTAGTAGTTGATACTGACGATGGGGGGGAAACATCCAGGAAAGTATCCCCGGCGTTTTGTGTTTTCGGGCAGATGAACCGGAGGTGAAATGTTGCAGGTTCACTAGGCTAGGGACGCGTGGCGGACGAACGGGCTGCGTATCTGGATTCGGCTCGCCGTTCTGAGCAACTTTCATGTACAAAACATTTTCATCTGAGCTACGGTTTATTTTATATGATTTTCTAAAGTTTTAAATCATTTTTAGAATTTATCTAATTAATTTAATCCAACATTATCCAAAATAGTGTTTGCTGACATCATCATGACGTCAGCAATCAACAGTCAGTTGACTTGATCAAACTGACGGTGGGTCCATTCTGTCATAGACTGATATCTAATTAACAGTTACTTGGTTTAATTAACTAGTCAACTATTCAGGATTTAATTAACTTAATTAATCTAGTTAGTTAATTTATTTATTTATTTATTTTTAATTTATTTTTATATCTCTTTTTTAACGTTTCAGGGGCTGGGCCCATATGTTATTGACTGCTTAGTCAAACAGACTTATTAAACAATGTGAATTAGCGGGGGGTGGCCCATAGGTCATTGTCACAGGGGGTTGATTAGCACGGTAATTAAGCGTTAATCATAGAACCACGTCAACACGATAATGGCGGTGAGGCAGAGCGCACCGACGACGACCGAGCGCTCTCCTCCAGCAAACTTTCTAGCGAGTGTTCGGCAGGGATCGAACGAGGGCCTCGTCGCGCACCCACTGGAACTACTAGCAGGTGCTGGGCCGGTCAGAATCGACCACCACATTGGCGTCGAGCGGCGGCAGAGGCACGACCTCATCGGCAGGGCATCTACGGGGCACGGGGAAGAGAGGGGAGAGGCCAGGTTGAGCCGGATGCTCACATCGTTGTAGAGGAGGGCTCGAGGAGGCCGGAGGAACCCTGCCGGCAAGGTCCGGCGATCGGACGGGCCGACAGGCGTGTGGCAGCGCAGAGGGCTTGGGGTGGCGCAGCTCGGGGTCGACGGCCTCAGAACGGGACGAGGAGGAAGCCGTGGCACGTGGGGCGGTGGCGAGCTTCAGCGGGGATGGCGATGACGGCGGCGGCCGGTCGTGTTGCAGGTGCGGCGTGGGGACGACGAAGAAGCTGCGGGGCGGAGGCGGCAGTACTCGGGCGCGTGCGTGCTCGCTGAGGCCGCAGGAAGCAGCGGCAAACGCGGGAATGGCCGGTGAAGGAGACGCGGGGACGGCGTGCGGCGACGACTGGGCGAGGCGATGCGACGAGGACGAGCGGCATCGGGGCGCCGGGGTCGCAGGCGGCGGTGGTTGGAGACGGGCGACAGGGACGAAGGGGCGCCGACGATGGGCGCAGGGGCAAGGCGCCCTGATCCAGATCGCGTTCGGGAGGAGGAGACGAGGACGACGGGGTTCGCGACGGTGGGGCGATGAGGTCGGCCCGATCCGATCTGGATCGGGGGAAGAGGGGGAGACGAGTGGGGGGGAAGTGGGGCGACCGGGGGTTAGGGTTTCAGGACGGGGAGGATAAGGTGAGTGGGGGCGGCCTGGGTCAGTGGGCTGACCGGCGGGCCGTGTTGCCCGGTAGGCCGGGGGGTTTTATTTTATTTTGTTTTCTGGTTTTCTTTTCTTTTTATTTTTTTTCCTTCCTGTTTTATTTTAGTTACACTTTATTTTTAGTTTAGTAAAATATGATAATAGCTCCAAAAATAGTGCTTCAACATAACCCACTACCCTAAAAAGTTTTACCTCAAAATAAAATATTTTATGATTTTATAAAATATCAAAGGCACTTATTTATTCGTTTCAACTACTGTTTTAATCATTTTAGAGTATTAAAACATTTTATTAAAGTGGGGTTTCTTCACCACAATTAACTTTGCATTACTTGGCACAATCTGGACATTTTAGTTTTAAAGTTTGAAAACTTTTGTTGTTTGCCTTTAATTCAATTTTGAACTTGAATCGGTTTTGAACTAACCCGAGATTAACTACAGTGACAGAGGTGTCATGGCATCATTAGTAGGAAATTACTGTAGTCTAATTATCCGGGCGTCACAAAAGGTGCAGAATGTTTGTGATGGCGGAGACATCAAACATGGTTCAGATTTTATTTATGTGTGCGATGCTGGGCATATGGTTGATCCAGGAGAAATGTTTGCGATGAGGAAGAACAACAAAAACAGGCAGCCTTATCAATGTGTGTGCGATATACGGCATACAGTTCCCTCCGATGAACTGTGTGCTATTAGGGAATGCAACAGAAACGGTCAGCCATCAAGGTGTGTGTGATATACGGCATACAGTTCACTCGGACAAACTGTTTTCAATTAGGCAAGAGAACGAAAATGGTTCATCTTAACAAGATGTGTGTGATATGCGGCATTTGCGATCACCCGAAAGAACACAAACGATTCATGTAAACCAGATGTGTGTGATACGCAGCAAACAACCCACTCGGATGAACTGTTTGCGATGAGAAATTATAACATAGACGGTTATTGTAGTAAGTTCGTGTGTGATTCTACTTGTACAAAAAACTTTGAAAAATTTAAACTAGTTGCTTGCGGTGGCTAGGAGTATCGCACATGATGCGTTTGTGAGTACTCGTGTGCGATGATTAGTAAGTTACACATAATGAACGAGCACAAGGGTGATATGCTGATCATGGAGTCCGAGAAGACCGTCATCGGAAGGCCCCCGGCTCAGCTTTTTAGCCTATATTTTATTATAATTGTATGTACAAGTTGGTCGTGAGTGTTTTGTGCCTTGCCCCATGTGGCATTTTAAATTATCCTGAATATGTAAGACAATTATTAACAGTTGCCATAGTAAATTTGCCTCAACAGCGAGCAGAGCACGTGTACGGATGCCACGCACCCGCAAAAAAAAGCAGGGACGTCACGGCGAGCAAGCACGTGGTCAACCTTCTGGCACCTCGTGGGAGACGCGACAGTGCATCCATAGGACACGATGGTGATATCATGATGATGTGTGATATTGGGCAGACACGTACACGTACATCCGAGAACAAGGGCCCATGTTTCGGGCTTCCGATGCGTGGCATACGGTTGATCCAAAACAATTGTTTGCGATGAGGCAGAACAACAGAAACGGGGCTTTGTAGGCTCAGAACCATCAATAAATTTTGACTTTGTTTTTCTTCAAATTGCAGATTACAATGCAATAATTAATTGCAAATCTGTACACACCGATCAAACTAATATGTGTTCACACTTAGCACCAGGCTATAAAAACTACCCACTCGAAAATTACTTCACAGTTCCTCTCCTCATCACCCACAAAACTAGTCTTTCCTGTCAAGTCATTCCGCCATGAACAATAGGAGGAGTTTCGAGTGGGCATATAACTAGGCAGCAAAGACAAAGGCCATGGAAGCACTAGACAGGTCTCGCCGCGAAGCGGCAGCCGCAGCAGAGATGTCCTGGCACGCCACGGAGCCCTCGAACGAGCTCTCACGGTCACGCGAGGGCTCTCACAAGCACACTCACTGCGTCGGTGATCACGACGAGCTAGCGTTGCCAAAGTCCTTGGCTGGCAACGACGACATTCTCGCTGGTGTCATTAAGCAGCAGCAGCCTGTCGACGGCTTGATGAAGCTGCTCGAGATCAGCGATGCCACGGTTGACAAGGCGACCGGCCTCGTCGAGCAACTCATGGGTGACAATGCGAAGCTCCTCAAGGTGCTCACCGAGAAGGAGGAGGAGGCTGCAGGCTGGAAGATGCTGCATGAGCAGAGCAGTGCCTCGAGAATGACGCTGATAGCGGTCGTTGAGGAACTGATGGGTGACTTGAGGAAGCTCCGGATCGAGCGCGAGCAGGAGGTGGAGGAATCCGTGGCTGCTTTCAAGCAAAGTCATGAGGAATTGAGGAAGGAGATGGAGGATGTCATCGCCGGGCGATCCATCGAAGAGTAGATACAGTAGCGATCTAGATCGTTGTCTGTGATTTCCTTCTTCTCTTGCCCCCGTGTCTTCCGGGCTTTGCCGCATGTGGCATTTAAAGTTATCCGGAATATGTAAGACAATTATTATCTGCGCCATTGTAAATTTGTCATCGTACTATCCGTTGCCATTTTATTTGTCGTCGTATTATCTGTTGGCCTATGTGGCAATTTAAATTAGGCCGGAATACGAGTTGAAAACACGAACAAAGCAAATGCCGCCATGGGATCACAACCAAACACCATCCGTCCACCCCTAAAAAACCCTCTGTCCAGGCGCTTTAGATAATCCATTAACGAAGAAGTTGTGAGCGAGGCGGGCGGCGGCTGGTGCATAGAGGTCAAAGAGCTCGCTTCCCGGTGAGCATGGGCGGCCTTGCTGCTTGCACGTGTCCCATCGAGCCCGCGAGGTGCACAAGATGCACGCGTCCCGTTGAGCCTCCACGATGGACTGCTCGCACGAGTCCCGTCGAGCCAGCACGGTGGACTTCTCACGCTCGTCCCGTCTAATCAAATAGCTGCACGCACGCCGCTGAGTATGGTTAAGTATTGACATGGTTCATATAATACAATCATTTGTGATATTAATGTGTTAGCTTTTTGTTTCAAAAAGGACTTCGTTGTCTATGTGTGCGCCTCTTCTCAAACTGGACGATTTTTTTTACCACGGCATATATGTGTCATGAAACCATGCCAAGTTTCATGTTTTTTGGGTGAGTTTTTGATTTACTAGGATTTAAAAACCGAGATTCTCAATGTTTCAGGAGGACGACAAGTTTGTAATTCATTCCCATTCCTTAAATGAGACCTAAACATGCACCCAATGACACATGTATGCTTTCCCACCCATTTTGGTTCACTGGAGCATGTGCTTTTAGTTCAAATTTCAATTATGGACTACATTAAATGTGTAGAAAACTTAATTAGTAATATATACAATGGCGAAACGAACCCTAAACAGTTTCAAATTTCGGCACGACACTCCTGTTATTCTATGTTGCCTTAGAAAACAAAGTTCAAGGCCTGAAGAGCCAACTATTCTCGTTTTTCCCACCGAAACCACGACGGTTGTGAGAAGCTTTGGTTTGTAAGAGGCTTGTATTGTAGCTTCACCAAAATTGGACAATTATATGTACCATGTAGTGACACCCTGCCAAGTTTCACGATTTCCTGGTGAGTTTTGGATTTACAGATATTTATAAACCGAGATTCGCAACGTTTGTGGCCAAGGCAGGATGACGAGACGGTTGAATTCATTCCCATTCGTTCCATGGGACTTAAACATGCACGCCAAGGGCACACATGTACGTTTTTTCTAGCCATTTTGGTGCACTGGAGCATGTATTTCTAGTTCGGATATGAATTATGGACATGAAATGCTTAGAAAACTCAATTCATGAATAAAAAGGGTCAAACGAACCCTGAATAATTTTCAAGTTTAGCGCGAATCTCCCGTTGTTCTGTGTTGCGTGTAGAAGAAAATACGAGGCTAGAAGAGGGCGCGGTTATCATTTCGCCCACAAGGAGACACGTTTCCCTATCGAAACCACAAGGGTTCTTGCAACAGGCTCCGGTTTGTAAGAGGTTTGTAAAAAAGCTTGGCCCAAATTGGCAATATTTTTACCACGACATATATGTGCCATGTCGTGACACCATGCCACCTTTGATGACTTTCTGGTGAGTTTTGGATTTATGGGGATTTAAAAACCAAGATTCCAAATGTTTGAGGACAAGCCAAGACGCCGGTAAGGTTGTAATTTGTTCCCATTCCTCGCATGGAACCTAAACATGCACCCAAGGACACATGTATAATTTTTGTAGCCATTTTGGTGAACTGGAGCATATATTTGTAGTTCAGATTTGAATTATTGACATTAAATGCCCAGGAAACTCAACTAGTGTATAAAAAGGCCAAACGAACCCTGAATAATTATAAATTTCAACATGGATATCATGTCGATCCATGTTGCCCGTAGAAGAAAATACAAGGCGAAAAGAGGCAGTGATTACGTTTCATCAACAAGGGGAACACGTTTCCCTATCGGAACCACGAGGCTTCTTTGAGAGAAGCTCCAGTTTGTAAGAGGTTTGTAATAAAGCTTGGCCCAAATTGGATAAAGTTTTTACCACGACATATATGTGCCATGACGTGACACCATGCCTACTGTCATGACTTTCTGGTGAGTTTTTTATTTACGGGGATTTAAAAACCAAGATTTCAAATGTTTGAGGACGAGCCACACTACTAGGGAAAAGCCTATACACAGAATCTTACCAGCAGCGCTCTTCAAAATACCACGCTACTGCTATTTAGCAGCAGCGCGTGTTATCAAAACGCGCTGCTGACAGGAAAATAGCAGTAGCGCGTCCACCGCAAACAGCGCTACTGCTATAATTGCCATGACCTC
>NC_041385.1:263047316-263071957 GCF_002162155.2 Triticum dicoccoides | reverse complement strand
CTAGTTATAGCAGTAGCGCACTATACTGAACACCGCTACTGCTATAGAAGTTAGCAGCAGTGCGCTTCTAGGAAAACCGCTACTGCTAAGATCAGCCCACAAGTTTAGTCCCACCTCGCTCCGTGAACAGGATGTTTACCACCTTAAATATGTTATTTCTGAAACTACCACAACCAGTTGGTCTTCACTGAACTCTATGTGTAAAATTTGTGGCCGCAATATGAGTCCTCTCCGGTTCCTACCGGAGAGGACTCATATTGATAATTCAGATTGTACACAAAAAGATCATTGATGGCCAATGTATTTTTGCATTGACGTATTTTTTGTATAGTTACACTTAGCAGTAGCGGTTTATATGCAAAGCGCTACTGCTATTCAGATTAGTTGTAGCGCGTTTTGGCAAACACGCTACAACTATCCCTACCTTATCCCCACGCGCACGACCGGCCCTCTCACTCACACTCTCACTCTCGCCCGTGTAACCGTCGTCGTGCGTCGCCGCCGCCGCCACCTTTGTCCGTCCGCCGTCGAGGTACTCCCCTCCTTCCGTCCCTCCTCCCTCCTCGCACATCCTCCCTCCGCCTGCGGCCGCCCCTCCCTCCTCTGCCGCTGCCCTCCTCCCTCCGCCTGCGTCCGCCTCTCCTCCCTCATCCGCCGGCATCCCTCCTCCCACCGCCCTCGACCTCGCCGCCCCTAGCTACCTCTCCGTCGCCCCCCACCCCCTGCCACTAGTTAGTACTATATTAAGTAGTAGTAGATGTTAATTTAGGGTTCATAGCTAGTACTAGATGTTGCTTAGTTAGTACTAGATTTTTAGTAGTAGTAGATGTTAATAGTAGTTGTAGTTGAACTACTTTAGTTGTAGTTGAACTAGTTTAGTAAGTAAATTAATAAACTAGTTGAACTAGTTGAATTAATAGAACTAATGTATTTTTAGTAAGATAATTAATATAACTAGTTGAACTACTTTATTTTTAGAAAGAACTAGTTTTTTTTCTATTTATAGTAAGTTTATATTTAGTAAGAACTAGTTGAATTAATAAAACTAGTTGAACATGTCATATTTGTTGTTATTTTTTAGTTTAAGCAATTATTCGGGATGTATTAGTGATAACTTATATGGTTTCAGGTGACCATCGTCGTCCCCGTCACCGACCCCCTCCGACATCCCCGCCGTCGTCCCAGTCACCGACCCCCTCCGACATCGAGGTGAGACCAGCCAAATATCTTTGTATATCTTGTGTTGTTGCTCAAATAGGATATGTGGTTGCCCAAGTGGCCGTTCATGTTCAGTTTACATCTTTGAGTGGCCTATGTTTTGCCAGAGTGTTGATTAATTTCTATTCCGGCAAATTTCAGGCGCTCGATATGTCCCTTTTTAGCAAAGGTCATGCCGGATTTTTTCGTGAATTCTAGCATGACTTGTGCTAGAATATGTACAAGTTTAATCTTTGAATTATGAACGTAGGAAATGTCATACTTGGACGATGACAGTCTCCCGGGGGAGTGTTGCTGGTGCCATGACGATCGAGGTATGTGTGACAGGTTCGTTCAGTTGGACGAAGATCGGCGCTTCAGCATTAAGCTCGAGGAGAGCTTCGATTGTGAAACGGTACGCAACAACGACAAGTGTTTTTTTCATAATTAAGCATGACTTCAACTATTTCAACGTCCATTTTTCATATTTTACAATTCGAGTAGCTTATCCCATGCCATGCAAGACGCTATGTCTTGGAGAGGATGGGTTTTGAAGACCATGAAAATTTTGAAACAAAGAAAATACACCTAAGGACCCATCATGATATGGATTTTGAAGTAAATCTGTGCAATGCTCAGAGCGTACCCCATTTTGGTTGCCAAAATTGGGAAGCACTTTGCAAAATGTATGGTTTTTATGAGGGTATGATTGTCACCATGGATCTTGGTGATCCTGACATCGAGCAAGACAATATGGACATTTGGGTCCTTGTTGATACGCTTCCGATTGTACCGCTATGTGATTTTCTCAGACATAGTTATTAACTAATTTATATTGTTTATTTAAAAATAGTTGATAGCTTATTTCCATTGAAAGCTTATTTTGATTCTTCAAAGACTGTGCGGAAGATGGTAGATAAAACCCACTACACCGATGGCACCGAATTAACGTATAAGGAGAAAAATCATCTGATTGCATTTTGTACTCTTCTTGAGAATTACAATAACTATTATCGAACTCCTTCAAATTATGGTGAATACGTGCCACTAGTGCATGTGTTGAACCACGGTAACTTCTTTGGAGATACCCTGGTAAGATTTTTTACTATTACGACATCCGTGCATCTTTTGCATACTTCTAAAACTAGTACATCATTGCTAACTACGAAGTTATTACTATGTTTTTCAACAGAAACTCCCGATGGATTGTGTGCCTCATTTGATGTCTCTGCATGGTCGCCTCTCAGTTCTGAACATACTGCTAGGTAAATCTACGGAGCTCACTTGTGCATATCGGATTTCTAAAACCCGTGAACACATGTTCATCAAAGAATGGAAGAAATGTATGGACATTCGCAAGGAGGTTCTTGGAAGTAACATTCAGCGAAAGGCAAGAATTGGAGACAGGCTAATCTCCATTCTCCATAATGGAGAGTCAGGGGCTATCTTGTTTTTTGCTATTTTACCTTAGAAAATGTAGTAGGTCTTAATCGAATGTAATAGGTCCTATGAGGTACAATATGTTTATTATGTGGTAATGTGTTAGAGTTGATAATGAGGAGTACTTGTGATTATGACTAGTGACCAATTTGCTATGTGATGTCATTGATGAAAACGATGATCTTGAGGAGGTGTTATATGACAATGATGTATTATGATGATAAGTTGTTAATGATATGATGATGATGATGATATTATTATATCATTGGGTGAAAGAACCGCGGATTAGTTTCAAGTGGATGGACATCCACTTGAAACTAGTCCACGGTTCTTTCACCCCGTGATGTAATAACTCATTATGATGTAAAAACAATCTCTAAATTCCTGTTGCATGAAAACTTGTCTAAAGGTGTATGAATACAACATGAAATAAAAAAGAAATAAAATACTAAGGAGAACCGCTACTACTAATTACCAGTAGCGCTGTTCTGAAGAAGCGCTACTACTAAGTCAATTTAGCAGTAGCGTGGATCCAGGCGCGCTATTGCTAAGCATTAGCTGTAGCGCCTTATCAGTAGCGTTCCTGCCCGCGCTACTGATAGGCCTAAAACCCGTGCTGCTGCTAGGCTTTTCCCTTGTAGTAAATCGTTCCCATTCCTGGCATGGGACCTAAACATGCACCCAAGGACACATGCATGTATAATTTTTCTAGCCATTTTGGTGAACTGGAGCATGTATTTGAGGTTCAGATTTGAATTATGGACATTAAATGCCTAGGAAACTCAATTAGTGTATAAAAAGGCCAAACGAACCCTGAATAAGTTTAAATTTCAGCATGGATATCCTATCGTTACATGTTGCCCGTAGAAGAAAATATAAGGCAAAAAGAGGCAGTGATTACGTTTCGCCACAAGGGGAACAAGTTTCCCTATCGAAACCACAAGGCTTCTTTGAGAGAAGCTCCAGTTTGTAATAAAGCTTGGCCCAAATTGGACAATGTTTTTACCACGACATATATGCGGCATGACGTGAAACCATGCCAACGTTCATGACTTTCTGGTGAGTTTAGGATTTACGGGGATTTAAAAACCGAGATTCTAAATGTTTGAGGACGAGCCAGGATGTCGGTACGGTTGTAATTTGTTCCCATTCCTGGCATGGAACCTAAACATTCACCCAAGGATACATGTATAATTTTTCTAGCCATTTTGGTGAACTAGAGCATGTATTTGAAGTTTAGATTTGAATTATGGACATTGAATGCCTAGGAAACTCAATTAGTGTATAAAAAGGCCAAACGAACCCTGAATAATTTTAAATTTCAGCATGGATATCATGTCGTTCAATGTTTCCCGTAGAAGAAAATACAAGGCGAAAAGATGCAGTGATTATGTTTCGACAACAAGGGGAACACGTTTACCTATCGGAACCATGAGGCTTCTTTGAGAGAAGCTCTAGTTTGTAAGAGGTTTGTAATAAACCTTGGCCCAAATTGGACAATGTATTTACCACGACATATATGTGCCATGATGTGACACCATGCCTACTTTCATGACTTTCTGGTGAGTTTAGGATTTACAGGGATTTAAAACCCGAGATTCCAAATGTTTGAGTACGAGCCAGGACCTCGGCACGGTTGTAATTCGTTCCCATTCCTGGCATGAGACCTAAACATTCACCCAAGGACAAATGCATGTATAATTTTTCTAGCTATTTGGGTGAACTGGAGCATGTATTTGAGGTTCAGATTTCAATTATGGACATTAAATGCCTAGGAAACTCAATTAGTGTATAAAAAAGCCAAACGAACCCTGAATAAGTTTAAATTTTAGCACGGATATCTTGTTGTTCCATGTTGCCAGTTGAAGAAAATACAAGGCGAAAAGAGGCAATGATTATTGTTTCACCCACAAGGGGGACAGGTTTCCCTATCGGAACCACGAGGCATTCTTTGAGAGAAGCTCCGGTTTGTAAGAGGCTTGTAATAAAATGTAGGACCTTGAGAAGAGGTGTCTAGAGGGGGTGATTAGACACTAAGTACCAAGGTTGCAGTTTTTAAGTTTCCTTAAGTTTAAGTGGAGATTAGGCACAAGTTTAACATTCACAATACATATCAAGCAAGCATGCAAGAGTATATGGGCAGCGGAAAGTAAAGCATGCAACTTGCAAGAATATAAAGGGAAGGGTTTGGAGGATTCAAACGGAATTGGAGACACGGATGTTTTTGGCGTGGTTCCGATAGGTGGTGCTATCGTACATCCACGTTGATGGAGACTTCAACCCACGAAGGGTAACGGTTGCGCGAGTCCACGGAGGGCTCCACACACGAGGGTCCACGAAGAAGCAACCTTGTCTATCCCACCATGGCCGTCGCCCACGAAGGACTTGCCTCACTAGCGGTAGATCTTCACGAAGTAGGCGATCTTCTTGCCCTTACAAACTCCTTGGTTTAACTCCACAATCTTGTCGGAGGCTCCCAAGTGACACCTAGCCAATCTAGGAGACACCACTCTCCAAGAAGTAACAAATGGTGCGTTGATGATGAACTCCTTGCTCTTGTGCTTCAAATGATAGTCTCCCCAACACTCAACTCTCTCTCTCATAGGTTTTGGATCTGGTGGAAAGAAGATTTGAGTGGAAAGCAACTTGGGGAAGGATAGAGATCAAGATTCATATGGTAGGAATGGAATATCTTGGCCTCAACACATAAGTAGATGGTTCTCTCTCAGAAATAGTAAGTTGGAAGTGTAGGTTTGTTCTGATGTCTCTCTCCACGAATGAAGAGGAGGTGGAGGGGTATATATAGCCTCCACACAAAATCTAACTCGGTGAGACCGATTCGGTGGGACCGAAATGCAACTCGATGAGACCGATTCGGTTAGGGTTAGGGCATAACGTAATTTCGGTAAGACCAATTACACAAACTCGGTGAGACCGATTTTGGTAATAAGCTTTCTAGAGAGTTAGTCAGGCAAACTCGGTTTGACCGATTACACAAACTCGGTAAGACCGATTTTGGTAATGAGTCAACCAGAAAGTTTGCATTGTAATCTCGGTAGTACCGATTGCTCAAACTCGGTGAGACCGATTTTGGTAAATGGACATACACAGAGAGATTACAATCCCATCTCGGTGAGACCGAGATCCCTATCGGTAAGACCGATTTGCTTAGGGTTTGTGGCAGTGGCTATGACTTTTGGAATAGGTGGCGCTGGATAGGAAGAATCGGTGTGACCGATTTTGGCTTTAGGTTTAGGTCATTTGTGGAGGTGAGAAAGTAGCTGAGGGTTTTGGAGCATATCACTAAGCACATGAAGCAAGAGGCTCATTAAGCAACACCTCATCCCTCCTTAATAGTATTGGCTTTTCCTATAGACTCAATGTGATCTTGGACCACTAAAATATGAAATGAAGAGTCTTGAGCTTGAAGCTTGAGCCAATCCTTTGTCCTTAGCATCCTGAAGGAGTTCCCACATCCTTTAGTCCATGCCACTCCATTGTTGAACTTATCTGAAACATACTAGATAAAAGTGTTAGTCCAACAAGAGATATGTTGACATTAATTACCAAAACCACCTAGGGAGCACTTGTGCTTTCAATCTCCCCCTTTTTGGTAATTGATGACAACATACATCAAAGCTTTAGATAAAGATATAGAGAATAGCAGGTAAAGCTTTGGAAAGACATGTAACAAACATAGGCTCCCCATACAGGTATGCAATCATGTGAATATGGAATATAGAAGCATGTGAGAGCATAACCATGATAGAGCAGGCAGTGTGTTACATGTATCTTGGCCATATGCATCAGAGCAAAGAATATTAAAGAGAATACCTTCATGCCCATGAGTCCTTCTTGCAAATAGTATGTACATCAGCAAGAATTCCCCATGCACATGATTGTGATGCATATACTTACCTTGTAGTCTTGAGTTGGCTTAGGATGAAGTGAACCTGCGTAAACAAGGTTAGATAACACAGATGCATCTACTAGCTAGAGCAAACAAAAGAAACCACAAGAATACCAAGACTGGGATGACATGTAGAGAGTGAGTACTAAGTAACACATTGGATTAGACATGTCCCCAAGAATAAAGATATGCAATGAATTCAAATTGATTTCTTTCCCTTAGATGTCTTGCTCCCCCTGAATCTAGCATGGGATACTGGGAGAAGATAGGGAATAGAAAATCAGAGCTGAAAGATATGAATGATGATCAGAGCTAATGCATGCTAATGCAAGTAAGCACAAAAGATCATAAGAACATGTCTCTCCCCTCAAGAAGACATGTGGCATATCTCCTCTTGAACACCAAGCATCTGGGATCCTTGAGAAATACGTCTACTTAAGTATTCTCTCCCCCTGGAGATCTCTCTCTCCCCTTTGAGGGTCTCTCTCCCCCTTGAGGATCTCTCTCCTCCTTAAGAAGGTGATAAACTCTTTCTTTGATGTGATCTCTCTCTAAATGATAAGCTTTGATGTTCTCTCTCCCCCCCCCTTTGACATCAATTTCCAAGAAGGTCTTTCTGGAATCCGTCAAATGGGTTTGGTCCTGGAGACACAGCACAAAGCAATGATAAAAATGTGATGCTTGTAGAGGACAAGATTCATTGAGTGGAGCTGGATCAGATGAAACATAGAATATGTAGCAAACTGTTTTTCCTGATGTGAAATTGGTGACACCGAGTGGTATGCTTCGGTTGTACTGAAAGGATTCGGTTGGACCGAAAACAACAAATCGGTGAAACCTAGTTCGTCGCAGAGAAAACACTTGTCACCTCAGCTCACTAGACTAGTAAGATCTCACAAAGATTTGCAAGGAATTTAAATGCAGAAAATGCAGAGCAAACAGAAAGAAAGCTAGATGAAGGTTTTTTTTAAAGGGGAAACAAATATTCATGAGACAAATGCAAAAACACAGACAAGAACACAAGAGAACTTCATCTAGAGATGGTCGGCGACAAAGTCACCTATGTTAGAGTATATTGACTTAGGAGTCAAGTGAGATCACTTGATCATAGGTCATACTCATCGTTTAAGCTCAAAATGGGGTTGCCATTTTTCGTTTAAGCATCTTGATGTATTCACATCTTGTCGAGTTGCTTTAGCTCATGACTTGGAGTAAAGCTTCTCTAAGATGGAATAACATACCTTGGTTGGTGGTGTTGTCCATGTAGTTGAACTTGTGTGGGTTGCTCAAGGTTGATGTAGCTCATCAAGAATTTGGAGTACCACTTGGAATTTGAGTCCATCTACCTACATGGTTTGGTTCTTGCAAGGAAGAGCACTTGTGTATCCAAAAATGACAATCATGAAGCTCAACATAGAATTTGTCAAAGGATATGTTTGAATGGTTTCGTGCTTCCTTGTCTTCAACCACCATAGTGTAGAAACTTGGTGATGTAGAGATTGCTTTAGATATGAGTAGATTGCAATCTCATGGAATTTGATTCCACCATGTACCTACATGTGTTAGATAAAATGCAAGATGCAAATATATCCAAGACATAAGATTTTCATCATAAGAGAAATATCAAGGATTAGTCATAAGCTCATGTCTTGCATGTATCCAATGGAGTTTCTACTCCAAGTTTGAAGCATCAATGATGTTCAATTCTCCTCTTAACCTGCAAAACACTTTCTCATCAAGAGGTTTAGTGAATATATCCGCTAATTTCTTTTTGGTGCGAACATGCTTAAGATCAGTGTCACCCTTAGCAACATGATCTCGAATGAAATGATGACGAACTTCAATATGCTTAGTTCGAGAATGTTGCACAGGATTATGACCAATTTTGATAGCACTTTTATTTTCACAAAGCAATGGAACATGTCTCACATATATCCCATAATCTTTAAGAGTTTGGGTCATCCAAAGTAATTGAGCACAACATGAATCAGCGGCAATATATTCCACTTCGGCGGTGGATAAGGTTACCGAGTTTTGTTTCTTGGAGGACCAAGACACAAGAGATCTACCAAGAAATTGACAAGTACCTGAAGTGGACACTCTATCAACCTTGTCTCCGGCATAGTCCGAGTCGGAATAGCCAACAAGATCGAAAGAGGCCCTCTTAGGATACCAAATGCCAAAATTTGGTGTATGGATTAAGTATCTCACTATCCTTTTCACGGCCTTAAGATGACATTCTTTAGGAGCAGCTTGATATCATGCACACATGCACACACACTTAGCATGATATCGGGACGTGAAGCACATAGATATAATAATGAACCAATCATAGAGCGATAAACCTTTTGATCAACCGGTTCACTATCTTTGGTCAAATCAATATGTACACTAGTAGGCATGGGTGTAGACATACCTTTGCATTCTTGCATATTGAACTTCTTGAACAAGTCCTTGGTGTACTTCGTTTGAGAAACAAAGGTACCTTCCTTAGTTTGCTTGATTTGCAACCCAAGAAAGAATTTGAGTTCACTCATCATAGACATCTCAAACTTCTCTGACATTAGCTTCCCAAACTTTTCACTAAAATGAGGGTTAGTCGAACCAAATATAATATCATCAACATAGATTTGGCACACAAATAGTTCTCCATTAACCCTTTTAGTAAAAAGAGTAGAATCAATTTTCCCAATTTCAAAGCCTTTTTCAATAATGAACTTGGTCAAGCATTTATACCATGCTCTAGGAGCTTGTTTAAGACCATAAAGAGCTTTGTGAAGTTTGTAAACATGATTGGGTTTCTTAGGATTGACAAAGCCAGGAGGTTGCTTAACATAAACTTCCTCCTCTATTTCACCATTTAGAAAAGCACTTTTAATGTCCATTTGGTACAAGGTGATATCATGATGATTAACATAGGCAAGTAAGATGCGAATGGACTCAAGTCTAGCAACGGGAGCATAAGTCTCACCATAGTCCATACCTTCGACTTGTGTGTAGCCTTGGGCGACGAGACGTGCTTTGTTGCGAACTACTTGTACATCTTCATCTTGCTTGTTGCGAAACACCCATTTGGTACCGATGACGTTGTGGTTGTTGTTGGGCTTCTCAACCAATGTCCAAACTTGGTTCCTCTCAAAGTTATGTAGCTCTTCATGCATGGCATTTATCCAATCCGGATCTTCCAATGCTTCTTCAACCTTCATAGGTTCAATGCTAGAGATGAAAGAATAGTTTTCACAAAAGTTAGCCAAACGAGTTTTAGAGCGAGTGATTCTCTTGGTTTGAATGTCATTGTAGATTTGCTCGACGGGATGATCTTTAGCAATTCTTGCTCGAACTCGTGAAAGCTTTTGCTTGGGTCTTCGTTGAACATCTTCTTCATCTTGTTCTTCTTCTTGGCCTTCTTCATTGTTGGCGTTGTCATTCTCTTGTCGTGGTGGAGGAGGTTGTTGACGTTCATCTTGATGCACTTCCTCGTTTTCTTCATCTTGGTGTGTCCCACTTGTGGATGCTTCCGTATCAAATCTTGGTTCACCTTGTCGTGAAGTTGAAGCTTCCACTTGGACGGACGAGGTACTCTCCTTCACCTCCGTTGGACAAACCTTGCCAATAGACAAGTCTTGGATTGCTTCTGAAGGATCTTTGTCACCTACATCAATTGGCAATTGCTCTACTTGCGAGCCATTAGATTCATCAAACTTCACATCTACCGTCTCTTCAACCTTTCGGGTGAAATTGTTGTAGACACGGTAAGTGTGAGAGTTTGAGCCATAACCTAGTAGGAAACCTTCATGAGACTTAGGAGCAAATTTAGAACGACGATGCTTATCAAGAATGTAGCACTTTGAGCCAAATACTCGAAAGTACCCAACTTGGGGTTTGTTACCGGTGAGGAGCTCGTATGCCATCTTGCCAAGTGGCTTGTGAAGATACAAGCGATTTGTTGCATGACAAGCTATGTCAACCGCTTCTGCCCAAAAGTGCTTCGGCGTCTTGTACTCATCAAGCATCGTTCTCGCCATTTCAATGAGCGTCCGGTTCTTCCTCTCAACAACTCCGTTTTGTTGAGGTGTGTACATAGCCGAGAACTCGTGTGAAATCCCTTCTTTGTCAAGAAAGGTGTCTACATTTGCGTTCTTGAACTCCGTTCCGTTGTCGCTGCGAACCTTCTTGATCTTCACATCAAATTGATTTTGGGCCTTCCTAGCGAAGTTTTTGAAGATCTTTTGGACCTGCGATTTATCATCGAGAAAGAACACCCACGTAAATCTTGAAAAATCATCAACTATAACTAGACCAAAAGAATTTCCACCGAGACTCTTGTAAGAGTTGGGACCAAAAATATCCATGTGAAGTAGCTCGAGTGGCCTCCTTGTGGTCATGATGTTCTTCACGGGATGCCTTCCTCCAACCTGTTTACCTGCTTGACAAGCGCTGCAAAGTCTATCCTTATCAAATATGACATCGTTAACTCCAAGGATATGATTTCCTTTAATAAGCTTGTCAAGGTTTCGCATACCAACATGACCTAATCGTCTATGCCATAACCAACCTTTTGAGGATTTAGCAATGAAGCAAGTTTTAGGTTGAGCCTTTTAATGAAATCAACAATGTATAGATCACCTCTACGCACACCGGTAAAGACCATTTTATGATTGTCTCGACGAAACACTTGGCAATCTACTTCAGTAAATAGAACATTGAAACCGAAATCAGCAAGTCTAGATACTGAAAGTAAGTTGTACCCAAGAGACAACGAGTATGACATTTTGTATGGAGCTATCATGTGATATGGCCACCTTACCGAGGCCAACCACCTTACCTTTTGAGTTGTCACCGAAAGTGACATACTTTCGAGGACTATGATTATCAGCAAGCTCACGAAACATGTCTTTATCTCCGGTCATGTGATCGGTACATCCACTATCAAGAACCCATTCCTTTCCTCCTGACATATATCCCCGAAGATTTGCCATAAGACCAAAGTGTCTCATTGCATCATCACGATCGAAGTCACTATCATCATCCTCATCATAGTATCCATGTTCAACATCGTCATGTGGTGGATCAAGTCCTAGAGAGGGTAATTCATTAGAATGAGTTTGACAATGATCTTGTTTACGAATTTTTATAGCTTCGGAAATAATATCACTAATAATACCAACATTTCCTTTGGCACGCATAAGGTTTGTAAGCTCAAATAGACGATCACCAAACATAGGATCGCTAGTATTCATCTTACTGAAAGCAATAGACTTATGAAGAATTTCATCAAGATTTTTCAAGGAATAATCTGGAAATCGTTGCTCAAGAAATTTCCATATAGTGTAGGCACACTTAAAAGTAGGCAAACATCCAATCAAGTTTCTAGGCAATCCTCTAATGATCAGTTCGGCAGTTCTAAGATTCCTAATCATGTCAATTGACTCATCATGGGTAGGATGCATAGGATCAACATAAGGTGCACAAGAGCTAGCAATGTACTTGTTCAAATGATATTGTTTGAAAATTACAAGCATCTCATTTTTCCACTCATGAAAATACTCTCCATCAAGAACAGGCACTCTATGTCTAAGACTCCCCAAAGTAGACTCATCCATCTTCCTCCAATGGTGACTAAACCAAGGCAATGGAGACCAATGCTCTGATACCACTTGTAGGACCTTGAGAAGAGGTGTCTAGAGGGGGGGGTGATTAGACACTAAGTACCAAGGTTGCAGTTTTTAAGTTTCCTTAAGTTTAAGTGGAGATTAGGCACAAGTTTAACATTCACAATACATATCAAGCAAGCATGCAAGAGTATATGGGCAGCGGAAAGTAAAGCATGCAACTTGCAAGAATGTAAAGGGAAGGGTTTGGAGGATTCAAACGCAATTGGAGACACAGATGTTTTTGGCGTGGTTCCGATAGGTGATGCTATCGTACATCCACGTTGATGGAGACTTCAACCCACGAAGGGTAATGGTTGCGCGCGTCCACGGATGGCTCCACCCATGAAGGGTCCATGAAGAAGCAACCTTGTCTATCCCACCATGGCCGTCGCCCATGAAGGACTTGCCTCACTAGCGGTAGATCTTCATGAAGTAGGCGATCTCCTTGCCCTTACAAACTCCTTGGTTCAACTCCACAATCTTGTCGGAGGCTCCCAAGTGACACCTAGCCAATCTAGGAGACACCACTCTCCAAGAAGTAACAAATGGTGCGTTGATGATGAACTCCTTGCTCTTGTGCTTCAAATGATAGTCCCCCCAACACTCAACTCTCTCTCATAGGTTTTGGATCTGGTGGAAAGAAGATTTGAGTGGAAATCAACTTGGGGAAGGCTAGAGATCAAGATTCATATGGTAGGAATGGAATATCTTGGCCTCAACACATGAGTAGGTGGTTCTCTCTCAGAAATAGTAAGTTGGAAGTGTAGGTTTGTTCTGATGGCTCTCTCCACGAATGAAGAGGAGGTGGAGGGGTATATATAGCCTCCACACAAAATCTAACCGTTACACACAATCTATCAAACTCGGTGGGACCGAATCGTTAACTCGGTCAGACCGATTTCGTAAATAATGTGACTGTTAGGGTTTTCGGTGGGACCGAAATGCAACTCGGTAAGACCGATTCAGTTAGGGTTAGGGCATAACGTAATCTCGGTAAGACCGATTACACAAACTCGGTGAGACCGATTTTGGTAATAAGCTTTCTAGAGAGTTGGTCAGGCAAACTCGGTTTGACTGATTACACAAACTCGGTACGACCGATTTTGGTAATGAGTCAACCAGAAAGTTTGCATTGTAATCTCGGTAGTACCGATTGCTCAAACTCGGTGAGACCGATTTTGGTAAATGGACATACACAGAGAGATTACAATCCCATCTCGGTGAAACCGAGATCCCTATCGGTAAGACCGATTTGCTTAGGGTTTGTGGAAGTGGCTATGACTTTTGGAATAGGTGGCGCCGGATAGGAAGAATCGGTGTGACCGATTTTGGCTTTAGGTTTAGGTCATTTGTGGAAGTGAGAAAGTAGCTGAGGGTTTTGGAGCATATCACTAAGCACATGAAGCAAGAGGCTCATTAAGCAACACCTCATCCCTCCTTGATAGTATTGGCTTTTCCTATAGACTCAATGTGATCTTTGACCACTAAAATATGAAATGAAGAGTCTTGAGCTTGAAGCTTGAGCCAATCCTTTGTCCTTAGCATCTTGAAGGAGTTCCCACATCCTTTAGTCCATGCCACTCCATTGTTGAACTTATCTGAAACATACTAGGTAAAAGTGTTAGTCCAACAAGAGATATGTTGACATTAATTACCAAAACCACCTAGGGAGCACTTGTGCTTTCATAAAACATGCACCAAAATGGACGAAAAAAGTCCTCGACATATATATGCCATGTCGTGACACCATGCCAAGTTCCACGATTTTCGGGTGAGTTTTGGATTTACTGGGATTTAAAAACCGAGATTCTTCTCACGAAAAGTTTTCAAATAGCACACGGCTTACTCACGAAAGCTGTGTGCCTACCAAACTATGGCCGATGCCCCCCTCCTCCCCCTACTGCGCGCGCGATCTGAGTCGTGCATTCTGATTGGCTAGAACCCAAACCCCATGGATCTTACATCTACACCATTGGGTGCTCCCAGATCGAACGACAACCCTCAGCCCTTTCAACAGCACGTGTAGTACATGGGTAAGCATTGTGCTCATGCGTCGTGCTAGCTCATGCTTCCTTCTCTTCTACGTTTTTTAAACCGGCTACAGTTTCCCTCCACTCCTCTCATCGGTTTCCCGCCTCTTCTCCGATAGGTTTCCCGCTACCAGTGTCAGTGCTAATTGAAGGCTAGGCGGCAACACACCAGCCATGTAAATATCGCACACAGTTTCTAAAAGAACGAATGTGCCTAATAGGAGGGAGTAGGTCCCATAGGGTGACCAGCGTGAAACACCTTAAAGGCAAGGAGGCAATTTCTATCAGCAAGGTGCCGCTTCCCATCCGCTAGCCTAGTTGAATAGAATGCAGAAGTTAAGTGTGCTCGGGCTGGAGTAGTCCATGGATGGGTGACCTAGTGGGAAGTTGCATCTCTCAAGGTTCATTTAATTGATAGGTTATTTTTTTGCTATAAAATCACCACTACTACGCACGCGCGAGCAAATGGTGCAGATACTGGCTTAACCATGTGCGATGCAAGTTGCTATAAAATCACCACCACTGCGCAAGCGTGAGCAAATGGTGCAGGTACTAGCTTAACCGTGTGTGATGCAAGTGTGCTGTAAAATCACCACGACTGCGCAAGCACGAGCAAATGGTGCAGGTACTGGCTTAACCATGTGCGATGTAAGTGCGCTGTAAAATCACCACAACCGCGCAAGCTAAAGGCGGGTAAGTTTATGTAGAAATTAGGACGAATGTGTGCGATAGATCAACTAGCTAGAAATATAAAAATAAACTACCCGCCTTGAGCGTTTCAAAAAACGGTGGTTCCGCCACTTTTCCTTATTATCATACAGGCATATTCTTATTGGACCGTGTGTGATCTTGGGCACTCTCGTGCGACATCAATTCTTTTACCCAAATTTTAATAGCCATCGTACTTCATCTGTCGCGCACACTCGTCCAGCATCGACCTTCATAGTAAAATTGCAGTAGCCGAGGCATTTGAACCGTTGCCCTCCCTCGTCCACCACCATCTCCACCCACCATTACTAAAATTTTCAGTAGCCGCGACGTATCCTCAAACACCACCATCCCCCCTCCACAGCCCCCACCCGCCCCTCCCCCCACGAACCGTAGCTCGCGGCCGCCGCCGGCGCCGCACCAACCCATGTTGGTCTGCCTGTTCCTCCTAGCTTAGATAATAAAGTTTAGGTTACCAAATGATTCTCATACCGTTGCCCCACTCCCCTGAGTTTTTAGATGAGGCCTGCGGTGTCCGTCCCCACCAGATACACATCCCCTGCTCCAGAATGTCTCAGCCTAAGCTCGACCACGTATTCCGGGGAGCCCGACGAGCGTTCGGCCAAGAAGAGGTTTATCATGGCCTCTCCGGCAGATGTTGGCGAGGTGGCCGCCGTTCGCCCCGATCTATCGATCCCGGACCAACACGTCGCCGCGGAAGCTGACGAATACGTTTACTGCATTGCCATGTCGAAGGCTTCATGTCAACGGGCTTGCGTATTACTATATCTCGGGAAAGCTGGCTACGGCATCCAGCTCGTCGATAGCGACGGCTTCACGCGGGCCATGTCAAAGGTTACGTGGTCCATCCCCAAGCCCTCTGGTTCAACCACCGTTGATCTCTTCGACATCCCTGCCACTGATCTCCTCCGCCAAGAGGTCAAGGATTTGCGATCCTTATATGCCATCGAGCCCATTTTGTCATTTCTGAAGGACACGTTCTATGGCGGTGGCTTGGGATCCTCAAGTGCCAAGTCAGATCTCATCGACCACGACCATGACCACGAGGAGGGCACCCACAAAGGTTCTTCCAAGGTGAAACAACCCATCTGTGACATCAGAGAATGCACCATGGGTCTATGCTCTTCCAACTGGAAGGATCCCGTCCATGAAATGTGAGGTAACATCCTATCAGCAAATCTTACCTTTTCTAGCTTGCCAATCAGTACCTTTGTTGTAGTAGCATTTGCCGTGCGGTGCCATAACTGTGCCGTGTTTAATTATTTCAGTTGTGCAAAAATGTATTGTTCAATAGGGCTATGTGATGTTTAAGTATGAATTGTCCACTTCAGTTTCACGAATGGCTATATTTGGTTGTTTATAGTGAGTAGATGCCTTGTTTATTTGTGTTTGGTTGTTAGGTTGGTTGAAGTGAGCATTTTTTCAGTTATCAAGCCACTGCCTTGTTTATATGTATTTGGCTCTTAGTTTGGTTGAAGTGAGCATTTCTCTAGTTATCAAGCAGATGCCTTGTTTATCTGTATTTGGTTGTTAGGTTGCTTTTTTAGCATTTGTCCAGTTTTCAACCAGATGCCTTGTTTATCTGTATTTGCTTGTTAGGTTGGTTGCAGTGAGCATTTGTCCGGTTTTCAAGAATATGCCTTGTTTATCTGTATTTGCTTGTTAGGTTGGTTGCAGTGAGACTCAGTCCAGTTTTCAATGGCTATATTTTGTTGTTATACCGATCATTCACTAGTGCAGAGACCTGCTATACAAACGGTTTTTATCCCCTTTCCGCGACGACGTTTGGAACCGTCGCCAAGTGAGTGTGGGCGATAGGGGATCCTTCCCACACAACCCAGAAACCATCGGACATAGGCCCTCCTGGCACATAGACTGGGGCAAAATGAGCTCGTGTGCGATCTGGCGGGGCATCGAAACCCAATTGTTTCTGTTCGTATGTACATACCACATGGTGAATGCCAAAAAAACATTTCCGTTCATATGTATATCACACACAGTTTTTTGTGTGGAAACGTTTGTGAAAGGTGGCCTAACGCAAACAGTTCTCTGCTGGAAGCCGTGTGTGATTATTAGTTGATCGCACACGCCTACTTTCTAGAAACTGTGGGGGTTGTTTGAGTTCATCGCCCACGGTGTTGTCTGAGTGACCTTCTGCAATAGAAAACCTCAATAAGCAGGGTAATTAGCCTATTATTGATAATCCATGTACTAATCAAATTGATATTTCCTATAAAAACACACTAAATATTTCATATCTGTATAACAACAACTAGGATTTCATAATCGAATTACATCAGATAGCTTCAACACTCAGTACCGCCATTACACAACAACACCACGTTTCACATGCAATATAAAAAATCTTTGGAAAGTAGCATCATACACGGTAAATAGATAGATGAATCTCATCTGGGAAACTGCAGAAGCGGAAGCAAATATTGAGCCTTCAGTGATGTTGAATGTCCTTGCAACTTTGGGCTAGTGGCTATGGATAATTGCCTGCCCAACTTTCATCCTCTTCAGCAAGACTTCAATATTGTACCGTGGGTGTTGAATGAATACCTTCCTCGTCTCTTGACCATGCAGGTGGTTTGGGAGGTAATCATCGGTGAACTGCTTTGAAAAGTACTGAATACAAAGATATGCATAAATCGCTGCTATAAATTTTCAAATGGCGTAAGGGGTAAAAACAAGGTAAAAAGAGTTAGTACCATCCTATAGTTGACTGATGTCTTCTTCATTGTGCAAACAAAGATCTTGTGTTATTCGTTGCAAGTTTCTTCATCCTAACAATCTTTCTGAGTTTCTTTACTTGACTGATATTCATGGACATCTCATTTCCCCATATGCAAAATGGGTCGAACAGTGGGTCTAAGCCTCTGACAGCAGGACCTACATGTGCAAGACCAAATTGTAAGAAACCTAAATATTAGAATGATTCCTGCAACTGCACAATAATGTGCTATTAGCCAAAGGACCATACTTGAACAAACCTCGATGGTAAACCGCAGTGTCTCCCATTGTTTCCCTGCAACACACATAAGGAAGATCTTGATCAGGTTAACTGAGAGTTGTCATACTATCAGTAGAATATGTATTGAGTACAACCAAATTCGATTTATTTCACATGCGTAACAATACAAAATTGTACCCACGGCAAATGAAAATCAAATTGTAGAACTGAACTAAACAGTTAAATGGACAACAAACTAAATGAACCAAAATAGTTAACTGATCATGACATTGTAGAATAGAAACATGTACTAGAAGATAAGACGGTTAACAAAACAAAGAATGCTTGAGAAAACTACTACGAAATGTAGCAATTGTTGGACCAAACTGTTAACTGAACATTACATTTCAGACGACCAAAGTGTTAACTGAACATTACATTTCAGAGGACCAAACTGTAAAATGAAAATCAGATTGCATATTAACATTCCAGAGGGCAAATCAGTAGAAGGCATTGGCGGTGGCCTCGAAAAAACAGCATGAATGTATTTTAAAGTAGACAACTGCGTGGCGGTGTCAACGGTGGCATCGAAGACGAGGTACTCCTCCAAGATCAGGCGATCGGCACGCATGGCAGTCATAGCGACCTCGTGCGCGCGTGCGGCCGCGATTTGCTTCTCTGCTGCCAGATGCTACTGAGCTCCACTTTATACTGCGTGCAAAATGGCTATGGGCGGCGCTTAATTGGAGGAAGGGGACAGTGATTTCGGCGGAAGGCGTCGCGCTGTCGGTCGGGGCATGTGGGACAGGAAAGGAGGAGGATGGTGTGCGTGGGGTGTGGATTACCTGACCATATCGACGAGGCCACGCAGCAAGAAGAAGGGTCGGCAGCGAGGAGGCCGCGCAGCAAGAAGAAGGGTCGCTGGCGTGGAGGCCACGCAGGAAGAAGAAGGGTCGCCGACAAGGAGGCGGTGCTGCAAGAAGAAGGGTTGCCGGAGAGGAGGCGGCGCTGCAAGAAGAAGGAAAGCCGGCAAGGAGGTTGAGCTGCCGGTAACCAACAGTGAAGTTTTGAACTTGGAAAGCAGGGAGGAACAGTGGAAATGTAGCTTCTGGTGGGAGGGAGGGGTGGGGAGATAGATATTTCCGCGGTGGCAAATTTTTTTCGCTCGGTGCCGTGAGAAACTAGCGCGCAAGAGTGGTTCAAGCGGGGGCGGTGGACTGTTGACGACGAAGCTTCCTGTGTAAGACAGACAAGACGGAGCGCCAAGATATTTTATATCACATCCCACACGATTCTTTCTAGTAAACTGTTTGTGGTATACCTGATTTTTCATTATGTTTTAAAAGAGAAAATGGTGTTACGGAGGGAAAGGATGGTGTTTGAATTGCTAGAACATTTATGTACAGTGAACATGCAACTAAGTGAGTCATGTTTAAATTGGAATTATTCCGGGTTTGTTTGGTATTTTTATGGATTAATTGAGTTTCTCGGCATTTAATGTGCATAATTCAAATTTGAAATACAAGCACATGCTCCAGTGCACCAAAGTTTGTTGAAAAATCACATGTGTGTCTTTGGGTGAATTTATATGTCCCATGCAAGAAATGGGAATGAAATTCAAACATCTGGGCATCGTGGCTCGGCCGGGAACATGGAGAAACTTGGTTTTTAAATTCCTAGAAATTCAAAACTCGCCTGAAAATCATGAAAATTGGCATGATGTCATTTCATGGCACCAACATGCTGTGGTAAAAAAATTGGCCTCATTTGGACAAGTTTTTGGTATAAGCTTCTTGCAAACCAGAGCTTCTCTCGAGAAGACTCGTGCTTCCTGAGGGGGGACGTGTCACCTTTGTGTTCGAAATGATATACGCTGCCTCCCCCCTTGTTTTTTTACAGAGGCAACATCGAACAATATGAGTGTCATGTTAAAATTTGAAATTATTCAGCGTTTGTTTGGACAATTTCTGGTCATTCAATGTGCATCATTCAAATTTGAACTACAAGCACATGCTCCAATGCACCAAAGTTGGTTGAAAAATCACATGTGTGTCCTTGGGTGAATTTCTAGGTCCCATGAAAGAAATGGGAATGAAATTCAAACATCTGGGTGTCGTGGCTCGGCCGGAAAGATTGAGAAACTTGGTTTTTTAATTCATGTAAATCGAAAACACGCCTTAAAATCAAGAAACTTGGCATGGTGTCATGACATGGCATCAACATGCTGCGATAAATTTTTTGGCCGAATTGGGACAAGCTTTGGTATAAGCTTCTTGCAAACCGGAGCTTCTCTCAAGAAGGCTTGTGGTTCCGCAAGGAACGTGTCACCTCCGTGTGCGAAGTGACATACGTACACTGCCTTCTCCGCCTTAATTTTTTTACACAGGCAGATTAGACCAAATAGAAGTATCGTGCTAAATTTTGGAATTATTCTGGGTTTCTTTGTCCTTTTTATACATTAATTCAATTTCTGGTCATTTAATGTGCATAATTAAAATTTGAACTACAAGCACATGCTCTATTGCACCAAAGTTGGTTGAAAAATCACATGTGTGTCCTTGGGTAAATATCTAGGTCCCATGCAAGAAATGGGAATGAAATTCAAACATCTGTGCGTCATGGCTCGGCCTGAAAGATTGAGAAACTTGGTTTTTTAATTCATGTAAATCCAAAACATGCCTGAAAATCATGAAACTTCGCATGGTGTCATGACATGGCACCAACATGTTGCGGTAATTTTTTTGGCCGAATTGGGAGAAGCTTTGGTATAAGCTTCTTGCAAACCGGAGCTTCTTTCAAGAAGGCTCGTGGTTCCGAGAGGGAACGTGTCACCTCCGTGTGCGAAACGACATACGTACACTGCCTTCTCCCACCTTAATTTTTTTACACAGGCAGATTAGACCAAATAGAAGTATTGTGCTAAAATTTTGAATTATTCCGGGTTCGTTTGGCCGTTTTTATACATTAATTGAATTTCTGGGCATTTAATGTCCATAATCCAAATTTGAACTACAAGCACATGCTCCAGTGCACCAAAGTTGATTGAAAAATCACATGTGTGTCCTTGGGTGAATTTCTAGGTCCCATGAAAGAAATGGGAATGAAATTCAAATATCTGGGCATCATGGCTAAGCTGGAAAGATTGAGAAACTTCATTTCTTAATTCCTGTAAATCCAAAACACGCGTGAAAATCATGAAACTTGGCATGGTGTCATGACATTGCACCAACATACTGTGGTAATTTTTCTGTCCATTTTGCGAAGGCGCACACATTAACAATCAACAAAGTCATTTTTGAACAAGTGATGTCACGTTACAAATCGGAAACACAACTATTATTGAAACCGTGTGCATTCTACTTACCAATTACGTGCCGCCATGCATCCCCTTTTTTATTTGCTAGGAGGTTTCGTGCGGGGTAGCTATTTGAGTACGGGAGGCGTGTGATGAGACCCCTGCACGTGCTCATCGAGAGGGGAGCCCTTTAACATCTATCCGTTGTGCACCTCCCTCCCAATGTCACCATTAATGGCGTCCGAGCCCCTGTTTCACGGCGTGGCTATGTCTCCTTGGACTGAGATTTAAGAGAGAAAAATGATAATCTGAAAAGAAAGTTTTGCACGGATCTTGATGTAAGATCCAACGGACCTATATAGCATCGACTGCGACTTACAACAAGCACGATGAATATAAGGACGATGAAAGTGGATAATAATTGTCTTACATATTTAGGAACATAAACTAAAAACCACATGCGGCAACGCCCGAAATACACAAGGGCAAAAGAAGAAGGAAGACAATGATTTGGCTCGCTGATCTCTAGTTTCTTGATGCGTTGCTGCAGGCCACGAGAACTAGTCTCAGCGGCGAGTGGCAATGAGGTCTTTCCTATCCTCAATATACTGCTTGAGAGCATCCAAGAATTCCTCCACCAGCCTTTTGCGCTTCATATGCGCATCACAACATTTTCGTCCATAAGTTTCTCGACGATGACGCTGGTCCTCTTTGACAAGGCAATGGTCTCCTTCTGCTGCTCCGCACTTCCGACGATCTTCGCCCTTAGTAGGTCGCGCTCGGCCTGGAGCTTCTCATTGCTCTCCCTTAGTTGTCGGGTGACGCCGGTAGCCTGTTCAAACGAGCATTTCATGTTGTCCTGCAACCTTGCCAAGCCAGAGATCTGGTCCATCTCGCTATGGACAATCGCATGCATGCGCCTGTAAGAGTCCTCGCCTGCCCGTGAGACATTTTCCCAGGCCGCCGCAACGCGGGAGGACATCTCTGCTGCTTCCGCGGCATGGCCGGACATCTATGATGGTTCCATGGTGCGGCCGCACCAGTCTGCTGCATCGACGGCGCGGCGGGACCTCCATGCTGCCTCGGCGGCGCGGCGTGACCTCTATGCTGCTACGGCCATGCGGCAGGACATGTCGGCTACCTTCGTGGCGAGGCGGGACATCTCTCATGCTTCCGCTTCCATGCTCGCCTCTCCCCGGTGGCAATATCTCGACCCAGAACTCACGCTGGCCATGGCAGACGCAAGGGAACGATGATGAATGACTTGTTTCTTTTTGTGGATGAGGAGTTGAGGAGGAATGGGCAGTCATCTTGGAGTAGTAGTATTTATAACTGAGTACTAATACTCTCCTAAGTGGGAAACTGTTTAGGTTTTGATCGGTGTTAACAAGTTTGCAATTTGGAATGTGACGGGACGCAGGCTCGAAATTTATTGACAGTTCTATAATTTCTAAGTGCGGCACTATTCCCGGGTGGCGTAACATGGGCACGCTTTCTCAGTCGCGTACGTGGCGTTTGCATCATAGGGTGCACCGCAATAGGCAATGTTAGCGCACGTCTTGTTCCAAGAACCGTGCGCGCTCGTTATTACCACCACGCATGCTTCTTTTAATTAGAATGTGTGCCCGTCTAGTGTGCACACGTTAATCTGTCTAACTGTTTCTATTTGTTGTGGATAATCGCAAATAGTTCATTCGTGTGAAGTGTATGCCATCAATCGCACACACCTTTGATCTGGCTGACCTTTTATGTTTTGTTGGCTAATCGCAAACAATTAATCCTTCTGAAGCGTATGCCCTCAATCGCACACACCTTTATCTAGCTGTCTGTTTCTATTGTTCCGCCTCATCACATACAGTTAATCAGATTGAAGTGTATGCCATATATCACACACACACCTTCATCTGGCTGCCCGTTTCCGTTCTTCTTCCTCATCGCAAATAGTTCATTGAACTGAACCATATGCCCTGCATCGCACATGCAACTAAAATCTGAACCGTGTTTGATGCATCCGTCATCACAAACGTTTTACACCTTTTTTGATGGTTTTTTTACACCACCGTTTGCGATTATTACATTGCATACAGTTTCGTCGAACGGTCTCTGATCGTAGTGTTGTGTTAGTAGCATCCTGCAGTAGTGATTTATGCCTTGTTTATTTCAGTCATTCAGAATATATTGTTCATTATGCGCAAGTCGGAATTGTGCCGCTCGACTGCATCAATACTAGTTTGAACGGCTATATTTGGTTCTAGTTATGCCTGGTGTAGTTAACACATGCCCTTTATTTCAGTTTACACATTTATCCAGTGATGTTTAAGCATTACATGCGTTCTATTCAGTTTCAACAATAACAGTTTGAATTGCAATATTTGATGGTTGTTAAGCCTGCTGTCGGTAACATTGCCTTCCATTTTATATATGCTTTAATAGAATGCTGAAACCAACACGTTCAAGCTATCATTTGGAGATGATATTGTTTACCTTTCCTATATTTGTATGATGTTAAGGTTGTTGTACTTATCATGCTTTTCCACTACTTATGCAGGACAACAGCGGGAGTGGCCACTATTTTCCGCCGAGGTTAGCTTCATCCCTCGGCTTGTACTCCCCCGTTGTTCCATAATGTAGTGCATATAGATCCAGGCCTGGACACTCGTTAGCTTCTAATATTGACTTGTTGCTTGTAGGTACATATGCCCTTGGCAAGGATCCATGCATCGACCCTTTTTGCGTATGGGGCAATGAGATATTCATGAACAAGCATCGAGTGAGGAAATTGATAAGGATTATTAGAAAAAATATATGAATGGTGGCAAGCAAATTATTTCTTTATGCTCTATCCAACACAACAGTGAGCTGTAGGATGGTAACTACAAACTCTGCAGCCTTCTCTTTTTACTGCCCATAATGAGTTGTTAGACAACAATGTCTGAATCTTTTTGTAAGCAGTGTTTCCCAAAGCAGTCCACTCAAGATTACCTCGCAAAATACATGATTAGTGGATACGCGATGAAGGTTAAAGTATTTCGTCCAGACTACAATGAGCATTGAGAAGTCATAATGAAGATAGTGAAGGATGGATGGGCAGCCATCACAAGGGGACACTACTAGGGAAAAGCCTATACACAGAATCTTAGCAGCAGCGAGGGTTAAAAACCCTCGCTATTGCTACTTACTAGCAGCGCATGTTTTTAAACCTTGCTACTACTAAGTTGATAGCAGCAGCGCGGGTTTGTAACCCTCGCTGCTACTAAGCGGTCTCTACCGTGCCCCCCGGGATATGCCATAGTAGTAGCGCGGGTTTTTAACCCTCGCTACTACTAAGTTGATAGCAGTAGCGCGGTTTTTTAACCCTCGCTACTACTAACTGGCCCCTGGACCATGCCATAGTAGTAGCGACAGTTATAAACCCGCGCTACTGCTATCA
>NC_041385.1:263011646-263046743 GCF_002162155.2 Triticum dicoccoides | reverse complement strand
AGTAGCGCGGGTTTATAACCGTCGCTACTACTATGGCATGGTCCAGGGGCCAGTTAGTAGTAGCGAGGGTTAAAAAACCGCGCTACTGCTATCAACTTAGTAGTAGCGAGGGTTAAAAACCCGCGCTACTACTATGGCATATCCCGGGGGGCACGGTAGAGACCGCTTAGTAGTAGCGAGGGTTACAAACCCGCGCTGCTGCTATCAACTTAGTAGTAGCGAGGTTTAAAAACCTGCGCTGCTAGTAAGTAGCAGTAGCGAGGGTTTTTAACCCTCGCTGCTGCTAAGATTCTGTGTATAGGCTTTTCCCTAGTAGTGAGATGGTGATACAAGTGCAATATGGATGGTAGATATAGGTTTTTATAATCTGAAAATATAAAAACAGCAAGGCAGCAAGTAACAAAAGTGAGCGGAAACGGTATTGCAATGCTTCGAAACAAGGCCTAGGGTTCATACTTCACTAGTGCAAGTTCTCTCAACAAGGATAACATAATTAGATCATATAACAGTCCCTCAACATGCAACAAAGAGTCACTCCAAAGTCACTAATAGCGGAAAACAAACGAAGAGATTATTGTAGGGTACGAAACCACCTCAAAGTTGTTTTTTCGATCAATCCATTGGGCTATTCCTATAAGTGTCACAAATGGCCCTAGAGTTCATAGTAAAATAACACCTTAAGACACACATCAACCAAAACCCTATTGTCACCTAGATACTCCAATGTCACCACAAGCATCCGCAGGTATGATTATATGATATGCATCACACAATCTTAGATTCATCTATTCAACCAACACAAAGAACTTCAAAGAGTGCCCCAAAGTTTCTACTGGAGAGTCAAGACGAAAACGTGTGCCAACCCTATGCATAGATTCCCAAGGTCACAGAACCCGCAAGTTGATCACCAAAACTTACGTCAAGTGGATCAATAGAATACCTCATTGTCAAGACGGGTATCCCACGCAAGACACCCATCAAGTGTTCTCAAATCCTTAAAGACTCAATCTGATAAGATAACTTCAAAGGGAAAACTCAATCCATTACAAGAGAGAGAGGGGGAGAAACATTATAAGATCCAACTATAATAGCAAAGCTCGCGGTACATCAAGATCATGCCAAATCAAGAACACGAGAGAGAGAGAGAGAGAGAGAGAGAGAGAGAGATAGAGAGATCAAACACATAGCTACTGGTACATACCCTCAGCCCCGAGGGTGAACTACTCCCTCCTCGTCATGGAGAGCGTCAGGATGATGAAGATGGCTACCGGTGATGATTCCCCCCTCCGACAGGGTGCCGGAATAGGGTCCCGATTGGTTTTTGGTGGCTACAGAGGCTTGCGAATGCGGAACTCCCGATCTAGGTTATGTTCTAGAGGTTTGGGGATTTATAGGAGAGGTTGGTGTCGAGAACAAGTCAGGGGCCCCATGGAGAGTCCACGAGGTAGGGGGGCGCTATAGGGGGGTGGGGGCGCCCTCCACCCTCCTGGGCCCCACGGGACTCCCCTCCGGTAACTCTTCGTTCCAGTATTTTTTATATTTTCTAGAAAAAATCTCCGTTGATTTTCAGTGCATTCCGAGAACTTTTATTTCTGCACAAAAATAGCAACACGGTAGTTCTGCTGAAAATAGTGTCAGTCCAGGTTAGTTCTAATCAAATCATACCAAAATCATGTAAAAATATTATAAACATGGCATAAATACATAAAAAATTATAGATACATTGGAGACATATCACTTACTGCGGCAGACCATAGCTCTCACTTTGCATAAAGGTGTTCTATCTAAAACATTTGCGATGAACAGCTGCACAAATCTAGCTCGGCACATTTTCCCTTCTCTTACTGGGGAAGCTGTCACTGTACATATGGTGTTCTATCTAAAACATTTGCGATGTTAGAGTGGCAGCTAGTTGTTTCAAAATGCCTTTGTTGACTGTTATTCGAGTGTGCCTTCTCTCAAAGTGGACACAAAAATTACCATAGCATCGAGTGCCATTCCATGGTAGCATGCCAAGTTTAATGAATTTCAGACGTGTTTTGGAATTACTAGAATTTAAAAACAAAGTATCTCAATGTTTTGCCGGCAATCAATAGTGCCCTGGTGTTTGAAATTCATCCTCAGTTCCTGCATGGGACCTAAGCATGCACCCAAGGACACAGATTTGATTTTTCAACCAATTTATATGCACTGGAGCATGTGCATGTAGTTCAAATTTGAATTATGCACATAAAATGCCTAGAAAACCCAGTTAATGTATAAAAATGTCCAAATGAACCCCGAAAAAATCCAAGATTTAACACAACACTCCTGTTGTTCTATGTTGACACAAGAAATTTTTTGAAAGCAACAACAGGTAACGGGTATCGTTTCGTCCCCAAAGGCGGCACGTTCCCTATTGAAACCATCAGGCTTGTTGTGAGAAGCTCTTGTTTGTGAGAAGCTTATACCCAAACCTGCCCCAAATGGGACAAAAAAATTAGCACGGCATGTCGGGTGCCATTCCATGATAGCATGCCAAGTTTCATGAATTTCAAATGAGTTTTGGATTTACTAGAATTTACAAACCAGGTATCTCAATGTTTGTGGCCGAGTGACGGTGGTGGGGTGTTTGACATTCATTCCCATTTATTGCATGGGACCTAAGCATGCAACCTAGGACACAGATTTGAATTTTCAACCAATTTATATGCACTATAGCATGTGCATGTAGTTCAAATTTGAATTATGCACATAAATGCATTGAAAACTCAATTAATGCATAAGAATGTCCTAACAAACCCCGAAAAAATCCAAAATTTAACACAACACTCGTTTTGTTCTATGTTGACACTAGAGAAAAAACTGAAATCAAAAAGAGGCAATGGGTATCGTTTCGTCCAGAAAGGTGAAACATTACCTACCGAAACCATCAGGTTTGTTGTGAGAAGCTCTCGTTTGTGAGAAGCATATACCCAAACCTGCCCCAAATGGGATAAAATTTTTACGACGGCATGTTGATGCCGCTCCATGATAGCATGTCAGGTTTCATGAATTTCAAACGATTTTTGGATTTCTAGAATTTAAAATTCAGGTATCTCAGTGTTTGTGGCCGAGTGACGGTGGCAGGGTGTTTGACATTCATTCCCATTTCTTGCATGGGACCTAAGCATGCAACCAAGGAGACAGATTTGAATTTTCAACCAATTTATATGCATTAGAGCATGTGCATGTAGTTCAAATTTGAATTATGCACATAAACACATTCCAAAATTTAACACAACACTCATGTTGTTCTATGTTGACACTAAAGCAAAAAATTTAAATCAAGAAGAGGCAACGAATATCATTTCGTCCAGAAAGGTGAAACGTTCCCTACCGTAACCATGAGGCTTGTTGCGAGAAGCTCTTGTTTGTGAGAAGCTTATACCCCAACCTGCCCCAAATGGGACAATATATTTACCACTGCATTTTGCTTCCGTTCCATGATAGCATGTCAAGTTTCATGAATTTCAGACGAGTTTTCAATTTACTAGAATTTAAAACAATGTATCTCAATGTTAGCGGCCGAGCAATGGTGGCAACGGTGTTTGACATGCATTCCCATTTCTTGGATGGGACCTAAGGTTGCAATCAAGGACACACATTTGATTTTTCAACCCGTTTATATGCACTAGAGCATGTGCATGTAGTTCAAATTTGAATTATGCACATGAATGCATAGAAAACTCAGTTAATGTATAGAAATGTCCACGCGAACCCCGAAAAATCCCAAAAAATTGCACAACACTCCTGTTGTTCTACGTTGACACGAGAAAATTTTTGAAAGTAAGAAGAGGCAACAAATATCATTTCGTCCCCCAAGGTGGCACGTTCCCTACCGAAACCATCATGCTTGTTGCGAGAGAAGCTCTGGTTTGCGAGAAGCTTATACCATAACCTGCCCCCAAATGGGACAATATTTTTTTACCCCAGCATCTTGATGTCATTACATGATAGCATCCCAAGGTCCACGAATTTCAGATGAGTTTTGTATTTACTAGAATTACAAAAGCAAGCACCTCAATGTTTGCCGGAGAGCCACGGTGTCATGGTGTTTGAAATTCATCCCCATTTCTTGAATGGGACGTAAGCATCAACCCATGGACACATATTATTTTAAAACCTATTTTGGTGCATCGGAGCATGTGCATGTGGTTTAATTTTGAATTGTTCACCTGAAATGCCTACGAAACCAAGTTACTGTATAAAAATGTCCAAACGAACCCTGAATAATTCCAATTTTTTAACGACACACCTATAGTTTCATGTTCACTGCAGATAGAAGTTCTAGCAATTCAAACACAATCCTTTGCAGCTGTGACCCCATTATGTAATTCAAATCAAGACGAAAATTCAAGTAGATCGCACACAGTTTATTATCACCAACCATGTGAGATGCAGTACAAAATATCCTGGAGAACCATCGGTGTATAGTACGGCTATGGTTTTGCACGAGAAGGTGCGTCTGCTACAGTCCATAGACGGTGTGTCAAGCACACTAGCTCGCTCCCCAAATATCATTTCATTGTTCAATCGTCGCTGATAAAAGATGGGGATGTGGACCCACATCGTGAGGGCAACTTCGGCAGCCCACTCTGGCGAGAGCGCGGCCGCAGCCGCCATGCGCGTGCTAACAAGGTGCATGAGCATGGCCGCAATCTGCAACCGGGCGGCCAAGGCAGCCCAAACGGCCGCTGTTGCTTCTCAAGTGGCGGCAACAACATTTGCCTCTGGGATAGTAACTAGCGAGAGCGGCACAGTAGCTGTCCGTTCCACAGCGGCAGCCTTTGCCCTGATGGAGGCCGCCCACGACCATGTCGAGGCCACCCACGCCCAACTCGTGGCGGTCACCGCACAAATCGAACGAAACTTCTCCGACAATAGTCGGCAACACACGGCCGAAGAGTTGGCAGTTGCCGAGAGCGTTCGAGCAGCCATCCATTCCTCCACCACATACCTTGCAAAGACGGAGCCCGTCCAAGCCCAGATCACAGCCGTGCGCGCCCAGCTCATGGCGGACTTTTCCAAAGAGATGGCGAATGCGAATGGCAATATGGTTGCCAAGTATGGTGCGATGGATGCCATGGATCCCCTTCCCAAGGAGACCGTCGGGCGCGAGCTGGACTTGGAGGAGGCGGCGGAGATCGACGAGCACCAGCCGTATTAGTACTCTTTGTTTTGTTTAATTAAGAGTGTTGGTTTTTAATTTGTTAGAGTAATGTTTAGGCCAGCTAGCTGTATTTAATTGCTGAACTTGCTCGATTAAGAAGTGTGGATGTGCTGTAGTCTCCTTTTTGTACCCTAATTATGCAATGACATGGATGACCACTATAACAGGGAAATTGGAACCAAAAATTTTGATGTTCAAACTCTTCACACACGGGTTAAGCTATCTGACTCGTTTGTGATATTCATATATCGTACATAGTTTTGAATAAGGGACCGTGTCTGATGACACTTTGCGCGCCAGTTTTTTCGCTGAACCGATTCAAAATTTTCGGCTTCCGCGGAAATATCTACCTCACCGCCCCCTCCCCCTTACCAAAAGCCACATTTCCATTGTTTTCGCCTTCCTTTCCAAGTTGAAACCTTCACTCCTTGCTTGTAGCGCCCCCCTGCCGGCGACCCTCCTTCACGCTACTCGGCCTCGTCTATCCAGGCAGGTAATCCACACCAGACCCCCATCATCCTCCTCCTTCAACATCCCACATGCCCCGACCGCCGGCGCGACACCTTCCACCCAAATCACCGACCCCTCCACCAAATAAGTGCCGCCCTAAGCCATGGTGCATGTAGTATAGCCTGGAGCTCAAGGAGCATTTGGCAGCGGAGAAACAAATCGTGGCCGCACGCGTGGATGAGGTTGCGATGGCTGCCATTTGTGCCGACCCCCAGATCTTGGAGGAGCACCTCGCCCTCGAGGCTACCATTGATGCCTCACGTGCCGACTCCGCGGCGCGGTTGGCTGCTTTAAATGCCAGTTTGTGGCGTTTTCTCGAGGCCACCCTCCGTGCCTTCGACAAAGACTAAGAGGACTTTTCTCAGCGTGCACGTGTTTACCTCAACTCAAGAGCCAGAAGGTTGGTGCCCGGAGCATCTCAGACAACTCACCACTACGACGAGGGCACCCATGATGCGGAGGCCTCACCATCTTCCATGTCCAAGGAGCCAATAGTCATCGATATCTCCGACAATGTGTAGCTTGTCTTATTAGCTCACTATAAGGACCCATGTTCAGTTTGCTAGCTACTACCTTTCCTTGACAAATTCTAGTGAATTGTGTTATCTACTTCTACCATGCAATATGTTGCTCTAGTGTATATGTTCTATATGCAGTGCAATGTGGTGCTCACTTATTAACTGTTTGGTTAATTACTTGTCGTGTTTAGTTAACTGTTTGGTTCAATTCTACAAATGTGATGTTCAATTCTTCAGGGCGCAATTTTGTATTGTCTTCCATGTGAGAAATAAATCGAATTTTTCTTTACAAAATATATGAGAAACAAATCCAATTGCTATATTTCCAAGTTGTCAAGCATGCTTGGTTTGGTTAACTGTTTGATCTTCTAGTATGTTATACGTTGTGCAATGTGGTGCTCAGTTAACGTTTGGTTCATTTGTTGTGGTGTTTAGTTAACTGTTTGGTTCCATTATGCGATGTGATGTTCAATTGTTGTGGGTGCATTCTGTTATTGTATACCATGTGAGAAATAAATCGAATTTGGTTGTACTAAATACATGAGAAACAAATACAATTTCTATATTTCCACATTGTTAAGCATGCTTGGTTTGGTTAACTATCTAATCTTCTATTAGGAGTATGTTATATTCTGCAATATGGTGCTCAGTTAATGTTTGGTTCATTTGTTGTGGTGTTTAGTTAACTGCTTGGTTCAATTCTGCAATGCAATGTCCAATTGTCGTGGGTAGAATTTTGTATTGTTTTGCATGTGAGGAATAATCAAATTTGGCTGCACATAATACCTGGGAAACATATACAATTTCTATATTCCTAGTTCTTAATCATGCTTGGTTTGGATAAATGGGTTTTCCATGTGGCTTGAATTAATCTGATGAATTTGCAATGTGCTTATTTTTCATCAACATATTTTACTAATAGCATGCAAACCCTCAGTTAACCTGATCACTAACTACCATATATGTGTTGCAGGGAAGGAATGGGAAGCACTGAGGTTTACAATCGAGGTTTGCACATTCATGGTCCTTTGTCTAATAGCACATTATTGTGCAATTGTGGGAACCATTCTAATACTTAGGTTTTAAACAATTTGGTCTTGCACACGTAGGTCCTGTTGTCAGAAGTTTTGACTCACTGTTCGACCCTTTTTGTGTATGGGGAAATGAGTTGTCCATGAATATCAGTCAAGTCAAGAAACTTAGAAAGATTGTTAGGATAAAGAAATTAGCGACAAAAAACAACAAGATCTTTGTCTTCACAATGAAGAAGACATCAATTCACTTCAGATGGTACTAACTATGATACCTTGTCATTTTTATTCCTTTGCCCCATTTCCAATATGAGAAGATATTTATGCACATCCTTGTTTTCAGGCCTTTCCAAAGCAGTTCACTGATGATTACCTCTCAAACCACCTATATGGTCAGGAGGCGAGGGAGGTATTCATACAACACCCACGGTTCAATATTGAAGTGTTCCTAAAGAGGATGAAGGATGGACGGTCAATCATCCACAAGCACTGGCCTAAAGTTGCAAAGACCTTCAACATGAATGAAGGCTCAATATTCACCTTTCGCTTCAACAGTTTTCGCGACGAGATGTATCTGTCTACGTACCGTCTATGATGCTAATTTTGAAAGGTTCTAGATGTTGCATGTAAAACTTGGTGCTGGTGCAGTTGTGTAATGGGGTAACTGAGTGCTGAAGCTTTATCATGTTGTACTCTAATGTATTTCAATTATGAAATCATGCTTCCTTAATATGGGAATGAAATATATCATGTGTTTAATATGAATGTGAATTAGATTAATAAATGGATTATTAATAATAGCGCAATTAGCCTGCTAATTGGTTTTTGCTATTGCAAACGGTTATTAAGAAAATACCATGGGCGATGACCTAAGGCAACACACACAGTTTCTAGGAATAAACCGTGTTGGATCGATGAACAATCACACACGACATCCTCTTGAAAACTATTTGCGTTTGGCCACCTTGCGCAAACGTTTACCACATAAAAAGTGTATGTGATGGAAAACCTTTGCCACATAGTTTCTTCTACACACCGTGTGTGATGCATTCAATAATGCAAACGATAAAATTGTTAATATTATGAGCGATGGCAACACTATCACAAATGATTTAACGGGGAAAATTGTGTGTGATGTACCTGTGAACGGAAAAGTTTTCCTTGGAGTGACTGTGTGAGATGTATATACGAACGAAAACGATTAGCGGGGACTCACTGTGTGGGATGTACTTACGACCGGAAATGATTTCGCCTGTATAATTGTATTTTTTAGCACTACTGTACGTATAACCGTATTTGCTCGCTCGCCGGTCACACACGACCTCATTTTGCCGAGCATGCGTGCCAGGAGGGCATATCCCCGACGGTTTCTGGGTCATGTGGGAAGGACCCCCCCTATCGCCCACACTCACTTGGCGACGGTTCCAAATGCCGTCATGGAAAGGGGTTAAAAACCGTTTGTATAGCATCGACGCGTACCAGTGCATTCTCAACGGTCAGATTTTGGGAGCAATGTTAGCATTAATTGAGGAACAAGTATTGCTCACTCCTCGTCCCGGATCAAATCTCTCGCAGCGAAGACTAGTGAGTATTTATTCGGAACACAAAGAGATTTCTCTCTCAACTCACATAGGATTAAGGTTTAGCATTAGGGAATCAGAGTTTCAAACACTGTACCCCTCTTAATAGTACGGTGGACGGTGGTCCTATGACTCAATAAAGAGAAAGAAGAAGAACGAAATAAATGCTACATCTTCACTTCATCTATACCTTCTCGGCTACAGTCAATTTCTTCGGACAGACACTGAACCATTTGCTTTGCGTCAAAAAAAATTCGAGGTCACTCTTGAGAGCATAATCTTTGGTGATAATCCTCGTTGTCATGCAGGAGATTATCTTCGGAGTTTGTGCCAAACTCCACATGAATTCGGGGACCTGTTACTCTGTGTGCACTAGCAAACATCAGTCCCACACTGTTTATGAGAACAACCTCCAAAACATAAGGAGTTAAATTATTGCACCTACAAGATGCCCTCCCCTCCAAGGGGGCGGATGTCCCCCTGGCTGCATGGGCCTGGTGGAGTGCGGCCCTGTCCCCTGTAGGCCTAGGGCACCCACTAAGGGTCCGTGTGGCCCTCCAGGGTAGGTGGGCCCCCCCGATGGACCCTCCAAACCCTTGGGGACCTCCCGGTACATTACTGGTAAATCCCCAAATGTCTCTGGTATCATGAAAACCACTTTCCATATATAAATCTTTACCTGTAGAACTCCTCGTGATGTCCCGGATCCCATCTAGTACTCCAAACTACCTTCGGTCTTGCCAACATTAATATCCCAATACTACCCTAGTGTTACCAAACGTTAAGTGTGTGACCCTATGGGTTCAAGAACATGCAGACATGATCGAGACACCTCTCGGATGAATAATCAATAGGGGGACCTGGATGCCCAAATTAACTCCCACATATTCAACGAAGATCTATATCGGTTTGAACCATGATGTGAAGGATTCAGTTAATACCGTATACAGTTCCCTTTGTCCAGCGACATGTTACTTGCCCGAGGTTCGATCGTCGTTATGGCCATACCTAGTTTAATCTCGTTACCCACAAGTCTCTTTACTCATTCCGCACTACAATATACCGCGACTAAACTCATTAGTCACATGCTTTCAAGCTATTCATGATGTTTTATTGTCGAGAAGGCCCAGAGATATCTTTCTGACACACAGAATGACAAATCCTAGTCTCAATCCATGCAACCCAACAAATATTTTTTGAGATACCTATAGAGCACCTTTAGAACGACCTAGTTACGAAGGGTTGTTTGATACCCACAAAGTATCCTTCCGGTATTACCGAGTGGCGCGATCTCATGGTCTAAGGAACCTATACTTGACATGAAGAAAGTTGGTGCAATTATAATAAGTGATACGATCATATGCTAAGCTTACGGTTGGGTCTGTCCATCACATCATTCTCCTATTGATGTGATCCCATTATTAAATGACAACTCATGTCTATGGTTAGGAAACATTAATAATCATTAATCAACGAGCTAGTCTAGTAGAGGCTTACTAGGGACAAGGTGCCTGTTTATGTATCCAAACATGTATTGAAGTTTTCGGTCAATACAATTCTAGCATGGATAATAAACATCTAACAAGAAAAAGGAAATACGATACTAACAACTTTATTATTGCCTCTAGGGCACATTTCCAACAAAATAAATCCCGGAGGGCTCCTGCTACTTTTGAGCTGCGTTGGGATTTTCCCCGAAGAGGAAGGGTGAAGCAATATAGTAGTTGATAAGTATTTCCCGTAGTGAGAACCAAGGTTATCAAACCAATAGGAGAATCACACCAAACCTAGTGAACGACACATGCACGCACAAGAGCAAATACTTGCACCCGACAGGGGCAAGAGGGTTGTCAATCCCCTTGAACTCGTTACTTGCAAGGATTAAATCTGGTAGTGGTAGATATATAAATTGCAAAAAAGTACATAAATTGCAGCAAGGTATTTTTGGTTTTTGTAATATGATAAAAGTAGGCCCGGGGGCCATAGTTTTCACTAGAGGCTTCTCTCTTGAAACATAACATATGGTGGGTAAACAAATTACCGTTGGGAAATTTATAGAAAAGTGCATAGTCATGATGTTATTCATGGCAATGATCATGTATATAGGCATTACGTCTGTGACAAGTAGACCGAAATGACTCTGCATCTACTACTATTACTTCACCAATCGACCGCTATCCAACATGCATATATGGTATTAAGTTCATGACAAACAGAGTAATGCTTGAAGCAAGATGACATAATCTAGACAGAATAAACTCAAGAAATATGAATGAACCCTGTTGTTTTACCCTTAATGGCAACAATAAAAATATGAGTCTTGCTACCCCTTCTCTCACAAGGTGAGGACACCGCAAGATTGAACCCATTGCAAACAACCTCTCTCACTAAAGATAAATCAATCTAGTTGGCCAAACCAAATGGATAGATCGGAGAGAAATACAAAGCTATAACAATCATGCATAATAAAGTATAGCAAAGAGTCAATTACTTTCAATGAATAATCTGATCATGAACCCACAATTCATCGAATCCCAACAAACACACCGCAAAAGAAGATTACTTCAGATAGAACTCCATGAAGATCATGGAGAACTTTGTATTGAAGATCAAAGAGAGTGAAGAAGCCATCTAGTTACCATCTATGGACCCGTAGGCCTGCGGTAAACTACTCACACATCATCGGAGGGTAGCAGGGTTAATGTAGAAGACCTCCATGATCGATTTCCTGGAAAACCAAAAACATGCAGAAAACAACAACTCACACTACGCACTGGGTTAATAGGTTAGTTCCCACAAATGATATAAAATTGCATATAAAGCATCTAAAATTGATAATATAATAGCATGAAACAAACAAAAATTATAGATACATGGGAGACATATCAGCATCCCCAAGCTTAATTCTTTCTCGTCCTTGAGTAGGTAAATGATAAAAATAGAATTTTTGATGTTGAATGCTACATGGCATGTTTATCATGTAATCTCTTCTACGACATAAATATTGAGAAACGCTGAAGTAATTGATATCAACATATTAATATCCATGAATATAAGAACATAATCATTACTATTTCAAAATATACGATGCTCAATGAATGTTATCCCTAGTCATTGAATTGTGTAAGCATGGCATGACTCCTCCTATACCGCATAAGTATAAATTGTGAGCACTTCGGTGTTAAACCAGGCAATTATATCATACTTTTTAACGCGCTTCAACATTTTCAACTCCACTAAATACATGAGCGTGAGACATGGACATTAGCATTATAGGTGGAACATAATGCAGTGGTAGAGATATATAGGAGAAGTCAAAAAGTAAGGAAGTCTTGCATCAACTAGGCGGATCAATGGGCAATAGAGAAGCCCATCAATAAACATCAGTGCGAGCAGTAGGGATTTACATGCAACAAATGCACTAGAGCTATAAGTGCGTGAAAGCTCTACAGAAACAACTGGGTGTGCATCCAACTTGCTTGCTCATGAAGACCTTGGGCATTTGAGAAAGCCCACCATCGGAATATACAAGCCAAGTTCTATAATGCAAAATTCCCACTAGTGTATGAAAGTGATAACTCAGGAGACTCTCTATATGAAGAACATGGTGCTACTCTGAAGCACAAGTGTGGTAAAAGGATAGTAACATTGCCCCTTCTCTCTTTTTCTCTCATTGTTTTGTTGGATGCTTTTAGCCTCTCTCTTTTTTGTCCGGTATCTCATCCCGATTTGTGAGGGAATCATTATCTCCATCATCCTTTCTCACTGGGACAATGCTCTATAATGATGATCATCACACTTTTATTTACTTACGACTCCACAAGATGAAACAATATGACTATATGAATGCCTCTGTCAGTGTACCAGGATGTGAATGGTCTAGTGTAACATGTATAATAATGAAGAACGGTGTCTTTGCCACAAATATCATGTTAGCTCTATATGATCATGCAAAGCAATATGATGATGATGAACACACATGTCATAAGACAGAACGGTGGAAGTTGCATGGCAACATATCTCGGAATGGCTATGGAAATGCCATGATAGGTACGTGATTGCTTGTATCTGCGTTGGTATGTCCTCGAAGAGGAGAGGATGATTCAACACAATAACGGTAAGTATTTCCCTCGGTTATGAAACCAAGGACAATCCAGTAGGAGAACCAAGCAACACTATGTAAGTGGATCCTGCACACAAACAACAAATACTTGCAACCGACGTGTAAGAGGGGTTGTCAATCCCTCCTCGGTATTAAGATAGATAAAGTTGTATGAGATTGCGTAAATAGATCTTGCAAAAACACAAAACAAAATAAATAAAGAAAAAGTGCAGCAAGGTATTTTTGGGTTTTTGAAAAAATAGATCTGAAAACCTATGATAGAAAATAGACCCGGGGGCGGTAGATTTCACTAGTGGCTTCTCTCGAGAAAATAGCATACGGTGGGTAAACAAATTACTGTTGGGCAATTGATAGAAGAGCAAACAATTATGACGATATCCAAGTCAATGATCATGTATATAGGCATCACATCCAAGATTAGTAGACCGAAACGATTCTGCATCTACTACTATTACTCCACACATCGACCGCTATCCAGCATGCATCTAATGTATTAATTTCATGGAAACTCATAGTAATGTAATAAGAATGATGACATGATGTAGATAAGATCTATTCATGCTGGAATAGACCCCATCTTTCTATCCTTAATATCAATGATACATGTATGCCTCGCTACCCCTTTTGTCATTGGGTGAGGACACCGCAAGATCGAACCCATCTCAAAACACCTCTTCCCATTGCAAGATAAATCAATCAATTTGGCCAAACAAAACCGAAATATCGAAGAAGAAATACGAGGCTATAACAATCATGTATGGATATGAATAGATCTGATCATAAACTCACAATTCATTGGATCCCAACAAACACACTGCAAAAAGTCATTACATCAAATAGATCTCCAAAAACATCGAGGAGAACATTCTATTGAGAATCAAAAAGGGAGAAGAAGCCATCTAGCTACTACCTACGGACCCGTCGTCTGTGGAGAAATACTTACACATCATCAGAGGAGCATCAATGAGGATGATGAACCCCTCCGTGATTGTGTTCCCCTCCGGAAATGTGCCGGAATAGGGCTCTAGATTGGATCTCGTGGTTTTGGAACTTGCGGCAGCTGGAATTGTGTTTCGTTGACTCTCCTAGGGTTTCTAGAATATTTGGGTATTCATAGAGCTGAGAGGCGGTGGAAAGGACCTCTGTGGTCCCCACAGCCCATCAGAGGGTACCAGGGGCCTCTGGTGCGCCCTGGTGTCTTGTGGGCCCATGTGCCTTCCCTCGTGCACTTCCTTGGCTCCGAGTTCTCTTCTGGGCAGAAACAAATCTCCAGAAAGTTACGTGGCATTTCGACTTTGTTTGCTGCTGATATTCTGCAAAGTAAAAAATAAGCAAAAAATAGCAACTAACACTGGGCACTGGGCACAATGTCAATAGGTTAGTCCCAAAAAATGATATAAAGTTGCTATAAAATGAGAATAAAACATCCAAGAATGATATTATAACCACATGGTGATACATCTCCAACGTATCTATAATTTTTGATTGTTCGATGCTGTTATATTATCATTCTTCGATGTTTTACAATCATTTTATAGAAACTTTATATCATTTTTTGGGACTAACCTATTGACATAATGCCCAGTGCAAGTTGCGGTTTTTTGCTTGTTGTTTTACTTCGCAGGAAGTCAATATCAAACGGAGTCCAAACACAGTGAAACTTTTTTGAGAATTTTTATGGACCAGAACACCCAGGATGGGCCAGAGAAGTAATAGAGGAGTGCCTCGAGGGGGGCACAACCCACCTGGGTGCGCCTGGGGGCCCAGGCACACGCTTGTGGGTTGTGCCCACCTTGGTGGCCTCCCGCACCGCCTCTTCGCCCTATAAATTGTCAAATATTCCAAAAACCCTCAAGGTAACCCTAGATCAGTTCCACCGCCGCAAGCCACTGTAGCCACAAGAAGCCAATATAGACCCTGTTCTAGCACTCCGTCGGAGGGGGCAATCATCACTGGTGGCCATCTTCATCATCTCGGCGGCCACCATGATGAGGAGGGAGTAGTCCACCCCCGGGGCTGAGGGTTTGTACTAGTAGCTATGTGTTTAATATATCTCTCTCTATCTCTCTCTCACTCTCTCTCTCTCTCTCTCTCTCTCTCTCTCTTTCTCTCGTGTTCCTGAGATGTCACAATCTTGATATATCGCGGGCTTTGTTAATATAGCTGGGTCATATGGTGTTTTCCCCTGTCTATCCTGTTGTGATGAATTGAGTTTTCCCTTTGAGATTTCATTTTATCAGATTGAATACTTTTATGGATTTGAGAGCACTTGATATATGTCTTGCATATGAATACCCGTGGTGACAATGGGGTATTATATTGATTCACTTGAGATATGTTCTGGCACTCAACTCTTGGATTCCTGAGGTGACATTGGGGTAATCTATGCATAGGGGTTGATGCACATTCTCGTCTTTTGTTTCTCTGATAGAAATGTTGGGGCACTCTTTGAGGTTCTTTGTGTTGGGTTGAGTATTATGAATCTGAATTTGCTTTGGTGTTATTTTAGTACGAACTCTTGATAGATCGAACGGAAAGAATAGCTACGTGTTATTTTAGTACGAACTCTTGATAGATCGATCGGAAAGAATAACTTGGTGTTATTTTAGTACGAACTCTTGGATAGATCGATCGGAAAGAATAACTACAAATAGTTTCTTCTTATGTTCTCTGCTAGATAGGAACTTTGGTGTGATTCTTCATCGCACGTTGAGGGATGGTTATATGATCCAATTAGATTAGCATTGTTGAGGGATTGCATTAGCAAAACTACGGACCCTATGCCTTGTTTTCAAGCATTGCAACACGATTTGTGCTCCGTTTTACCAATTGCTATGTTGCTGTTTTTATTTATTCAAATTATAAAAGTACTCCCTCTGTTCCTTTATATAAGGTGTATATGTTTTTTGATAAAATTCCAAGTTGTAAGGTGCATTTCTTCTAATTTCTCATAATCCCCTTTTTTAGCCCTCCAGAATAAAGGAAAGAATCTCTCTTCTGATTGCATGTACCTCTTTTTCTAGAAAAAGAAGGAAAGTATCTCTCCCTTGACTATTAGTATCTCTTCATTTCATACCCTAACTGATTTACTTGCCACTAACCAACAAATTTGCCAAGGTTAATTTTGTCCTAAATTACCTAAAATTTGTTGCCTTGGTCACCATGCCCAAAAAATACACCTTAGATAAAGGAATGGAGGGAGTATATTTCTACCATCCATATTACACTTTTATCACCATCTCTTCGCCGAACTAGTGCACCTATACAACTTGCCATTGTATTGGGTGTGTTGGGGACACAAGAGATTTCTTGTATTTGGTTGCAGGGTTGTTTGAGAGAGACCATCTTCATACTACACCTACCAGGGATTGATAAACCTTAGGTCATCCACTTGAGGGAAAATTGCTACTATCCTACAAAACTCTGCGCTTGGAGGCCCAACACGAGCATACAAGAATAAAGTTACATAGTAGACATCAAGCTCTTTTCTCGCGCCGTTGCTGGGAAGGTAAGTGCTTGAAGGTATATCTTTAAATCTTGCAAATGAATCTATTAGTTTATTGTTTTATCACTAGTTCGGTTTGTAAAAGAAAACTACAAAAAATGTATTTGAGGTGGTCTCATATTGTTCATCTCTATAATGTCTTTCGTGAAAATGATGGATCGGAAAATTGTGCTCAATTGATAGAAGAATTTAATAAAATGTTTGGCACAAAATCCATGAATGATGAGCATAATTGCAATGTTGTTAGTATGAATTATTTGAATATCCATGATGCTAATGATATTCAAAGCCATAAGCTTGGGGATACTATGTTTGATGAGGACGATATTTTTATTCCCCAAAGTTTTGATGAGAAAATTTATTATGATGAAAGCATGCCTCCTATCTATGATGATTATGGTGATGACATGTATGCTATAAATAATAATGATAACCATGAAACTTGTCATCATGATTTTAATTTTCAATCCCATGATAGTTATTTTGTTGAGTTTGCTCCCCACTACTATTCATGAGAATAAGTTTGTTTATGTGGAGAGTAATAAAATTTCTATGCATGTGCATCATGAAAAATGTGATTTATGTGATATTTATATTGTTGAATTCATCCATGATGCCACTGAAAATTATTATGAGGGAGGAACTTATGCTTGTAAGAATTGCAATAATATCAAGTTTCCTCTCTATGTGTTGAAAATCTTGAAGTTATGCTTGTTTTGCCTTCCTATGGTATTTGATTTTTGTTCCCATAAGTTGTTTGCTCAAAAATCCCTATGAATAGGAAGTATGTTAGGCTTAAGTGTGCTTCCCATGTGATTCATGATGCTCTTGTTATGTTTCAATCCTTATCTTTTATGCGAGCATCATTGAACTCATCATGCCTAGCTAAAAGGCATTGAAGAAAAGCGCTTGTTGGGGGACAACCCAAGACTTTTACCTACTGTTTTTGTGTGTTAACATGATTAAGCTACTTTAGTAATCATGTTTTATATCTTTTGTTTCAATAAAGTGCCAAGTAAAGCCTTTGGGATAGTGTGGATGATAGTTAACTTGATTCTGTGCAAAAACGGAAACTTTTGCGCTCAGTCCAGGAATTTTAAAAATTCACTAGAATGTGATTTTGATCTGAATTTTTTTAAATATTATTTATATACAAATTCCCTACGTTTTCCTAATTTTTCAGATCTTTTGGAGTAGCAGAAGTATGGTTGTTTTCCATATCATTACACAATGTTCTGTTTTTGACAGATTATGTTTTCAATGCATAGTTTTCTTGTTTCCTTGTTTCTATGGCTTATATTGCTCAATATAAATTGTGGAAATTATAAGGCATAGTATTCATTGTGTGAGAACAATTATGAATTTTATCTTTGACAGTACCAAAGTGAATGATTTGCTTTATCATACTAACCTATCTCACGAAGTTCCGTTAAGTTTTGTGTGATTGAAGTCTTCAAGTTTTGGGCGAGATATCGATATGAGGAGAATAAGGAGTGAAAAGACCCTAAGCTTGGGGATTCCCAAGGCACCCCAAGTTAATATTCAAGGAAGATCCAAGCAACTAAGCTTGGGACGCCCCAGAAGGCATCCCCTCTGTTGTCTCCAACATTATCGGTAATCTTACTTGGGCTATATTTTCATTCGTCACATGATATGAGTTTGCTTGGAGCGTCATTTTATTTTATTTTGATTTGCTTGCTGCTATCTATAATAATGCTTTGCATCTTTTACTTTAATAAAAAATGTCAAGTATAGCCTTTGCCATGCTTATTTTGCAAGTATATGAGTTGCTGTTTCAAAACAGAAAGTTTATGGCTGTTCTAAAAATTCTCTAGAAAAGACAGAATGTGATGAAATGTTGAATTTTTTGCACAATAAGCTGTGATAAATTTTCTACAGTGTGGTACTTTTTCATAAATTTTTAAGTTTAATAAGTATGGATCCTTCTTCATACTTTACAGACTGTTCTATTTAGACAGATTGCTATTATGATTGCACTGTTTGCATATGTTTGCTAGTTTAATGATTCTATTTGAGGATAGTAGTATTAAATATGCAGAGGAATTTAGCATGCAATGTTAAATTATAATTTTAGTGATGTTCTACAGTAGAGAATGATAAGGTGTTGCATTGATTTATACTAACGTATCTTACGAGTTCTTATTGAGTTTTATGTGGATGAAATTTTTAAGAATTAGGGAAACCGTGGTATGAGAAGAATGAAGAAGACACAAGAGCTCAAGCTTGGGGATGCCAAGGCATCCCAAGTTATTCCAAGATGTCTCAAGCATCTAAGCTTGGGGATTCCCCAGTAGGCATCCCACCTTTCTTCTTCAACAACTATCGGTTAGTATCGGTTGAGCCTAAGTTTTTGCTTCTTCACATGAGTTGTGCTATTATTGGAATGTCATTTTGTTTTGTTTTGCTTGCTGATTTAATAAAATACTTAGATCTGGAAGTTTTTAAATAAGAGAGAGAGTCCTCAAATAGCTACCCACTTACTTAACTACTCGTTTGATCTTCACTTATATCTTTTTGCAGTAGTTTGTAATTTTCTCTCATGCTTCACTTATATATTTTGAGAGATGATAATTTTTATGCTCATGTTCTTCACTTAAATTCGTTTGAGCTTGTAAAAAAGCAATTGCAACATATGAAACTAGTCCCAAAGTGATAGATATTCAAGCGGGATATACTAAAAACTTTGATGAAGATCATTGGACAAAATAAACTTGATTCTTTGTAATAGTTTTGCGATATGATGATGTTGATATGTGAGTCATGTTGATGAGTAATTGTGCTTTAGTAAGAATATTGGTGTTAAGGTTTGTGATTTCCTATGCAAGCACGAAAGTCAATAGTTATGCAATGAAATTACATCCGACTTGTGGTGCATTATTTGGTGTTAGTTATGCTTAATGCTCGCTTATGTGATTTTTCGTCTCTTGGTTGGATGCTTCTCAATATTTTTGCTATCCTTCACTTGTACTAAGTACAAATACTACTTGTGCATCCAAAATCCTTAAACCCAGTTTTGCCATATGAGTCCACCATACCTACCTATATATGGTATTTTTGTACCGTTCTAAGCAAATTTGTATGTGCCATCTCTAATTTTCAAAATAAATTTCCTTTTTGTGTGCCCGTACCGCTCATGAAGCAGTAGGGGGTGGCCAATATTTTCCATGCTAGATGTGTTATTCTCAAGAAGAGTGTTTATTCACATGTCATTGCATGAGAGTACGACTAAGGTATTAGGGATTCCCAGTCCCGAAATGAAAACTGAATTTACTTTATGTTGTCAAATAATAAATTCCTTGGAAATTGTTGGTATGGACGGCACCCGTGGATTCGGTTAGCCATGGAATGCGAAAGTATGGTGGAAAATGGAATAAACTTCAATTTCTGTTTGGGAACCACCTATGATATATCTAGCATGGAAAGTTTTGGGAATTACTCGGCCGTTTTCGTTGACAAGAAAATCATGCCACCCATAATGTTTTATCTCTGTCTTTTTCGCTTTGAGCTCTGGCACCTCTACAAATCCCTACTTACCTCTGCGAAGGGCCTTTCTATTTACTTTATGAAATTTTTATTTTTATTTGAGTCTCCATCTTCTCTTATAAGCACCAACTAAGGGGCACTATGATCATACTTCAGCATTGGGTGTAGCTAATATGCGAGTGTGTTTCATGGATGGATCAATGATTGAGCATAATGGGCTAGGGATAACTTGCTTTAGTGATGATATTTTGAAAGACATGGTTGTTTGTTGATATGCTTGAGTATTGAAATCTTCATGTCAAAAGTACTATTGCTTTGAATCGTATAAAAGTCCAATGACCATGCTACAAAAGAAAATATTATGTGATGAACGTGTTAGGCAGCATTCCACATAATTTTTTTTGTTTTTATCATTTACCTACACGAGGACGAGCAGGAATTAAGCTTGGGGATGTTGATACGTCTCCAACGTATCAATAATTTTTTATTGTTCCATGCAGTTATGTTATCATTCTTGGATGTTTTACAATCATTTTATAGCAACTTTATATCATTTTTTGGGACTAACCAATTGACATAGTGCCCAGTGCCAGTTGCTGTTTTTTGCTTGTTTTTTTACTTAGCATGCAAACGGAGTCCAAACATAGTGAAACTTTTTTGAGCATTTCTATGGACCAGAACGCCCAGGATGGGCCAAAGAAGTACCAGAGGGGTGCCCCGAGGGGGGCACAACCCACCTGGGCGCGCCTGGGAGCCCAGGTGCGCCCTGGTGGGTTGTGCCCACCTCGGTGGCCTCCTGCACCACCTCTTCGCCTATAAATTGTCAAATATTCCAAAAACCCTCAGTATAACCCTAGATCAGAAGTTCCGCCACCGCAAGCCTCTGTAGCCACGAGAAAGCAATCTAGACCCCGTTCCGGCACTCCGTCGGAGGGGGAAATCATCACTGGTGGCCATCTTCATCATCCCGGCGGCCACCATGATGAGGAGGGAGTAGTCCATCCTCGGGGCTGAGGGTTTGTACTAGTAGCTATGCGCTTAATCTCTCTCTTATGTTCTTGAAATGTCACAATTTTGATGTATCATGGGCTTTGTTAATATAGTTGGATCGTATGGTATTTTCCCCTCTCTATCTTGTTGTGATGAATTGAGTTTTCCCTTTGAGATTTCGTTTTATCGGATTGAATACTTTTATGGATTTGAGAGAACTTGATATATGTCTTGCATATGAATACCCATGGTGAAAATGGGGTATTATATTGATTCACTTGAGATATTTTTTGGCACTCAACTCGCGGATTCCCGAGGTGACATTGGGATAATCTATGCATAGGGATTGATGCATGTTCTCGTCTTTTGTTTCTCCAGTAGAAATCTTGGGGCACTCCTTGAGGTTCTTTGTGTTGGATTGAGTATTATGAATCTGAATTTGCTTTGGTTTTATTTTAGTAAGAACTCTTGATAGATCGATCGAAAAGAATAGCTACGTATTATTTTTTTACGAACTCTTGATAGATCGATCGGAAAGAATAACTTGGTGTTATTTTAGTACAAACTCTTGGATAGATCGGTTGGAAAAAATAGCTACAAACAATTTCTTCTTATGTTCTCCGCTAGATAGGAATGAGTGATTCTTCATCGCACGTTGAGGGATGGTTATATGATCCAATTAGATTAGCATTGTTGAGAGATTGCACTAGCAAAATTACGGACCCTAGGCCTTGTTTTCAAGCATTGCAACACCGCTTGTGCTCCGTTTTATCAATTGCTACCTTGCTGTTTTTATTTATTCATATTATAAAAATATATTTGTACCATCATTACACTTTTTCACCATCTCTTCGCCGAACTAGTGCACCTATACAATTTGCCATTGTGTTGGGTGTGTAGGGGACACAAGAGATTTCCGTTATGGTTGCAGGGTTGTTTGAGAGAGACCATCTTCATCCTACACCTCTCATGAATTGATAAACCTTAGGTCATCCACTTGAGGGAAAATTGCTACTGTTCTACAAAACTCTACGCTTGGAGGCCCAACACGAGTCTAATATAATAAAGTTGCGTAGTAGACATCACATGGGACAATCAAAAATTATAGATATGTTGGACACATACCAGCATCCCCAAGCTTAATTTCTTCTCGTCCTCGAGTACATAAATGATAAAAACAAATTTTTTGATGTGGAATGTTGCCTAACATGTTCATCACATATTCTTTCTTTTGTAGCATGTACATTTGGACTTTTAGATGATTCAAAGTAATAGTCTATATTTGACATGAAGAGTTCACTAGTCAAGCATATCAATAAGCAACCACGTCTTTCAAAATGTCAATATTAAAGAAAGTTATCCCGAGCCCATCATGCTCAGTCATTGATCCATTAATGAAACATGCTCAAATATTAGCTACATCCAATGCACAAGTATGATCATAGTGCTCCCTAGTTGGTGCTTTATAAGAGAAGATGGAGACTCAAATAAAAAATTGCATAAAGTAAATAGATAGGCCCTTGGCAGAGGGAAGCAGAGATTTGTAGAGATGCTAGAGCTCAAAGCTTAAATTTAGATATAAAATATTTTGAGAGGCATGCTTAAGGAAGATACAATGAGGCTTTTGTGTGATAGAGCGTATCATATCATGGGGTTCCGATGCACCAATGAAGTTTGCACCGACTCTCAAGGTGATAAAGGGCTACGGTACCGAAGAGGCTAGCAAATTGTGGAAAGGTAGGAATGCGTAATTGTCCATGAACTCAAAATTAGTCATAAAAACTCATATACTTGTTGCGAAATTTTATTATCCCTCGAAACAAAGTACTATTCGCATACCCTAGGGAGGAGGTTGGTAGGAGTTAACCATCGCACACCCTGTGGTTATAACAACACTCAAGGATTTCATTTCACACATAAAAATGCTCAAAGTTCCGCACCATGCCATGTTGGACACTTAATTGAGTAGTTAATGACAAGCTTTAATACAGATATTCTTACTAAACAATGAACATGAACTCATACCCTTTCATATTATGACGTCAATATAATTAAACCATACGTTTCATATTTATTGATCTACATGAAAGTTTTTATTATATCAATCTTAAATATGTATCCTTTTCCAACTAGTCTTATAACCCGTGCTCATTACCACTTGCTATTTAAGACTCTCAAAAAGATTTAAGTGAAGCATGAGAGTATGTTTATTTCCATAAAATATAACCACTGCCTAACTCAAAAGATATAACTGAAGCATATAGAGTATTCTAACAAATCACAATGAATGTGTCTCCCTCTCAAAAGGTGTGTCCAGCAAACAATGATTCTGGCAAACTAATAAGAAAGCAAAATAAAACTATGGAACAAGACGCTCCAAGTAAAACTTATATCATGTGATGAATAAAAATGTAGCTCCAAATAACATACCGATGAATTGTGGACGAAATAAGGGATGCCATTTGGGGCATACCCAAGCTTATAACTTGGGTCTTCCTTGATATTACCTTAGGGTGCCTTGGGCATCCCTAAGCTTAGGGTCTTGCTGCTCCTTATTCCTTCATCCATTGTGATCTCACCCAAAACTTGAAAAGTTCAGCACACAAAACTCAACAGAAACCTCGTGAGATCCGCTAGTATAATAGAAAAATCATAAACTTCAGGTACTATAGTAAACTCATTCATAATTAATCTTGCATAATATATACTTTATTCTAACTTCTTCATGACTTATACCCCTGATATAATCCATAGCATCATTAAAACAAGCACACTATGCAATAGAAAACGGAATTTGTCTAAAAGAGAACAGTTTGTAATGACCTGAACAAAAACTATACTTCAGTGACTCCAAAAAATATATTAAAAGTTAGGACAAAGTGGAAAATTTGTATATCAATCATGTGTAGAACTTTTAGAATTTTATCATGTTCCAGTGAATTATAGTAATTCCAACTCTGGGTGCAAAACTTTCTGTTTTTTAACAGAATCAAGCCAACTATCAACCAAATCACCGAAAGTCTTTACTTGTAACAAACACTAATTAAAACATAAAAACACAATCATTACAGTAGAAATAATCATGTCAATACACAAGAACAGAAAGTAAAAGCAAAAGGTAAGATAACTATTGGGTTGCCTCCCAACAAGTGTTATTGTTTTATGCCCCTAGCTAGGCATAATGCATTGTTTCAAGTATCATAATAAGAATAAGGGATATCATCTATGTTCAGCTCATACTCCCTTTTCTCAGCAGCAAGCTTCCTAAGAGGTAGTAAAAAATAATGAAAAGGACTAAATTTTATAGGATATGGATCCGTGAAGTCAAGTTTAGAAGGAGGAGGTTCCTCCTTCGGCCCTTTATAAGTGTTGACTATTTATTTGTTATACAAGTTCCTATAGAGATATTCCTTTAGCCTTTTCTTAATCACACACCCCAATCCATTATTTTGTAAAGCAAAATCATCATTATGTTCAGAAAGTTTGTCAATCAAGACGGATGGGCGAACCTTTTTCCTAAGATTCTCATTGTAATCAGCATAGTCTGTAGATTTAAATTTCCTTATCTCTTCTTGATCATAAAAAAAATTCTTCTATAGGAGGTGAGGGAGTCCTGGATTAGGGGGTGTCCGGATGGCCGGACTCCTGGACTATGAAGATACAAGATTGAAGACTTTGTCCCGTGTCCGGATGGGACTTTCCTTGGCGTGGAAGGCAAGCTTGGCGATATGGATATGTAGATCTCCTACCATTGTAACCGACTCTGTGTAACCCTAACCCTCTTCGGTGCCTATATAAACCAGAGGGTTTTAGTCCGTAGGACGAACAACAATCATACCATAGGCTAGCTTCTAGGGTTTAGCCTCTCTGATCTCGCGGTAGATCTACTCTTGTACTACCCATATCATCAATATTAATCAAGCAGGAGTAGGGTTTTACCTCCATCGAGAGGGCCCGAACCTGGGTAAAAACATCGTGCCCCTTGTCTCCTGTTACCATCCGCCTAGACGCACAGTTCGGGACCCCCTACCCGAGATCCGCCGGTTTTGACACCGACATTGGTGCTTCATTGAGAGTTCCTATGTGTCGTCATCTTTAGGCCCGATGGCTCCTTCGATCATCAACAACGATGCGGTCCAGGGTGAGACCTTTCTCCCCGGACAGATCTTCGTATTCGGCGGCTTTGCACTGTGGGCCAATTCGCTTGGCCATCTGGAGCAGATTGAAAGCTACGCCCCTAGCCACCAGGTCAGATTTGGAAGTTAGAACTACACGGCTGACGTCCGCGGAGACTTGATCTTCGACGGGTTCGAGCCACAGCCAAGTGCGCCGCACTGTCACGACGGGCATGATCTAGCTCTTCCGCCGAACAGTGCCCTGGAGGCCGCACCACTGTCCGCTCCGACCCTTAGCTCGGAGCCGACTGCACTGATCGAGGACGGGTGGCTGGACACCGCCTCGGGGGTTGCAATCTCTATGGCGATTGAGCCAAACACCATCCCTGTCCTTTGCAAGGCTCGTGACTCCAAGGTGTCGGACTCCTCTCCGGACTTCGAACCTTCCGCTCCCCCGCCAATCGAATCCGATTGGGCGCCGGTCATGGAGTTCACCGCCGCGGACATCTTTCAGCACTCGCCCTTTGGCGACATCCTGAATTCACTAAAGTCTCTCTCTTTATCAGGAGAGCCCTGGCCGGATTATGGTCAGGAAGGTTGGGATGCGGCCGATGAAAAAATTCAAAGCCCACCCACCACCCACTTCGTAGCCACTGTCGAAAGTTTAAACGACGTGCTCGACTTCGATTCTGAAGACATCGACGGTATGGACGACGATGTAGGAGATAAACATGAACCAGCACCTATAAGGCACTGGACAGCCACCTCATCTCACGACGTATACATGGTGGACACACCTAAAGGATGCGACGACGACGAACAACGGGACGCCACGAGGGAGCATTCCCTTGAAAAACAGTCAAAACAGCGACGTAAGCGCCGCTCAAAGTCCCGCCTCGACAAAGACAGCAGCCATACAGACCCAGCCATAGAGCAGGACGAACCGGTGGACGACGAACACGCTATCGAGCAACCGTCCGAATAGGACAATCTGGATAAACAACCCGTCCCCAGCGAAGATAACAGTCCGAACAATCTCACGCCGGGCAAGTTGCTGGAGCAGAAGAACCTCCACAAAAGGCTCGTCGCCACTGCGCGTAGCCTGAAAAAGCAGAAGCAGAAGCTCAAAACAAAGGAAGATGCGCTCAGAATCAGATGGAGCAAAGTACTCAACACCACAGACAAATACGGCGATAGCCGCCGAACAAAGAGCTACCCGAAGCGAAAACTACTGCCCGAATTTGATGAGGAGACCGTAGAGCCCCCGCAATCAAAGAATAAGGAGACCACCCAGTCGGATAAACTACCACATGGCAAACATAGAGCGGCAAACGGCGCCGCACACAAGCCGGCACGCGATCCGCACACGGATTCGCATCAAAAAGATGGCCCAGTTAGATCTATCTACGGGCCAAGAAAGCAAGCTCTAGTAAGCAATGCAACACATCAAGTATCCGAATATTACGGTACACCTAAATATAGGGGTGCCGCACACCCCCTATGTTTCACCGATGAGGTTCTGGATTATCAATTTCCAGCGGGATTCAAGCCCATAAACATAGAGGCATACGACGGAACAACAGACCCGGGAGTCTGGATCGAGGATTACATCCTCCACATACACATGGCTAGAGGAGATGACGTCCACGCCATAAAATACTTACCCCTCAAGCTCAAAGGGCCAGCCCGACATTGGCTCAAAAGCCTCCCCGAAAACACCATTGGAAGTTGGGAAGAGCTCGAGGATGCTTTTCGGGCAAATTTTCGTGGGACCTATGTCCGACCTCCGGATGCAGATGATTTAAGTCACATAACTCAACAACCCAGAGAGTCAGCCCGAAAATTCTGGAACAAACTCCTTACTAAAGAAAACAAATAGTCGACTGTCCGGACGCCGAAGCCTTAGCAGCTTTCAAACACAACGTCCGAGATGAATGGCTCGCCAGACACCTCGGCCAAGAAAAGCCAAGAACAATGGCCGCATTAACAAGCCTCATGACCTGCTTTTGCGCGGGAGAGGATAGCTGGCTGGCAAGATGCAGTACCAGCGACCCAAGTACATCCGAAGTCAGGGATGGAAATGGGAAACCGCGACGCAGCAAGGACCAGCGCCGGAGAAAGGGAAACAGCCCGAAGAGCATGGCAGTCAACACCGGATTCAAAAGCTCACAGCAGAATCATAAAAAACTGTCGCTTAAGGATAACAGGGACGAGCTATCTAACTTAAACAAAATCTTGGACAAGATATGCCAAATCCATAGTACTCCCGGGAAGCCTGCAAACCATACCCACAGAGATTGTTGGGTCTTCAAGCAGTCCGGCAAACTCAACACCGAACACAAGGGGCTCGACACACCAAGCGAGGACGATGACGAACCCCACAAGCAGTGCACCGGAAAACAAAAGAATTTCCCACAAGAAGTCAAAATAGTAAACTCACTGGACGTGACAAAAGGGAAAAACAGAATGGCGCCCATAGAGATACGCACCATACGGCCAATCCCAGAGGAGTCCCGCCACTGGTTGTTAAAACCAATCACCTTCGACAATCAGGATTACTCTAGAAGTATCCGGACTGCAGGATGGACTGCCTTGATATTAGATCCGATAATCGACGGACTCCAATTTACACAAGTCCTAATGGACGGAGGCAGTGATCTAAACCTGCTATATCAGGACACAATCCGCAACATGGGGATAGACCCAACCAAAATTCACCATAGCAACACTTCCTTTCAAGGGGTAATGCCAGCCCCATATGCCCATTGTACGGGCTCTCTACTGCTAGAAGTTGTGTTCGGCTCACCCGACAACTTCCGCCGCGAAAAGTTAACCTTCCACCTCGCCCCATTCACAAGTAGCTACCAAGCACTACTGGGACACGAAGCTTTCGCCCGCTTTAACGCAATACCGCATTATGCATCCCATACACTTAAAATGCCCGGTCCGCAAGGCATCATCTCCTTAAAGGGAAATACCGAGTGTTCCTCGAGCGCGGAAGATTGTGTTACTGCCTTGACAGCCACACACTAAACCGGCTTCACCAATCAAAGCACCTAAACAGGTCGTTCAGACCCCGGACACGGCTAGACGAGTCTGGCGTAAACATACAAGGGCTTACTAGCCGCATACCCCTGTACAAGGGGCTCCGCGCATGTACAACAAGAGACAATAAAGCTCAATTTTATTCATTTTTTGAATCATACTTTGTTTATTTAATATAGCGTACATTTTCACATGATCTTTTTCAACTAAGTTCCTCTCTTTTACAGATGAACACCGTGCTACACCCGTCCAGGATACGGCACAACGGAGACACAGGCGCAGACGTGCAGTAGGGACCCGTGACAAGGATTCTTTTCAGATTAAGACCCTGCGTAAACCTTTTTTATTGTCTCTTGTTGATACACATCCCCTGGTTTCTTGCTATAACCAAGGAGGAGGCTGGCGTTTTGGCATGGGCCACGTCAGAATTTTGCGCGTACCTGGACACCAGGGGCTTATTACCAAGGGCGTTGTTCGGACCGTTTTCATAAAGACCGAATACCTTAGGGAGTGTTCGGCGTCTCGAGTTAGGCCTTATATGGATCAGCTCCGAATCATGTCCTTGGTCAAATGTTGGGTTTGCCCGGCTCCTGTGTTTTGCTGCCTTATGTTCCGCTCTATCGGCTAAGGCGGCACCAGGAGAACTACTGCGAATGTGCCCCGGTTCGGCCAGGCGAGCACCTTAGTAGAGAAAGCCGAAAACTGACTGTCATGATATAGCGTGAGACTGGTCAACCACTCGATGACCCGACGGAATCTTTAGGATTCCTCCGCCTTGGCGAAGGGCCGTTTCACAGTCAGGCACATACGCGCCCCGAATTTGGGTGAGCGCGGTGCCCCTAGGGGCTATATAGTAGCCCCACTGTCAAACTCCTATGGCTAAGTGAAAGTGATAAAGCATTATAGTCCGATTGCCTAGTTTGCCGCGCTACCACCTCCTTAATAGGACCAAGACGTTGCATCAAGTGTGAAAATGCGCCTTTTGCAAACACCCCCACATTATATGTGTGGGGGCTGAAGCCGAAGACTGCCATCTTTCAGGTTATATATACATATGCATTAGCGGCCGCACAGGAGGTATTTTAATTCTTGAAAAGCACAAGTATAAAAATCTTTTATATTCCATCGATACATTGTTTCACAATAATACATGTTATTCGAACATAATATCCTTCGAGCACCGCGTCTCTATTAAACGAGCGCCCTGTAGAACTTCCTGAAAATAGTGCTTGACAGGCACTCGGCTTCCGTCCGAATCTTGGGATGCAACATCGGTGGCCTTCATCTCCGCCCAGTATGTCTTGACACGGGCAAGAGCCATCCGCGCACCCTCTATGCATGCCGACCTCCTCATTGCATTGATATGCGGCACCGCACCAAGGAACTGCTGCACCAAGCCAAAGTAACTCTTTAGCTCGGGCCTTTTCGGCCACAAAAGACTCACGACATCCTTCATGGCAAGTCTGGATAACCTATTCAGCTCCGCCCATTCGGCCAAGTGATCGGTTATTGGAAGTGGGCGCTCTGGATTATGGAACTGCGACCAAAAAACCTTTTCCATTTCATGATCCTTTTGATCTCGGAAGTGTTCGGCCGCGTCCACGGCACTTGCCGCCAAGTCCAGATAAGCATCCTCCGCACTCCACATCCAGTCCAACTGAGCATATTTAGGATCCACGAATTTCCTCCGCAGCAGAAAGGGCTTTCCAGCCGCGATATCTCCGGCCTGACGCAGCTCCTCCTTCATAGCTCTCATCGCAGAGCGAGCATCCTTGGCCTCGGTAGTGGCCTTCTTCAGGTCCTCTTGTACTGCTCCATCTTCTTTTTCAAGAAGCTTGCAACGGTCGGCAGCATTCTTCAACTTCACGGCCATCTCGGCCATTTCCTTCTTGCTTCGGCAGTGAGCAGCCTGTTCGGCTTTTAGCTCTTCGGCCGCCTTGAAGGCAGCCGCATCACTCTTTCTGGCTTGCTCCTTGGCCCGGGCGAGCTCCGCCCGAAGGTTCTCCATGGCAGCGGTACCATCTACATCAAGCATACATGTTGTAAGGCACGGGCATCAAGCTCCCTTACTAGGTGTCCGCGGAGAAATCACATACCTTGTGACTCGTCAAGCTGCTTATTGACAAGCGCGATGTCGGCATCTGCCACGTCAAGTTGCCTCTTTAGTTCGGCAAATTCATCAGTCCGGCTAGCCACCGGTCACTTCGCCACCTACATAGGAAGGGCGACATATTATACCTTGGATTATGATCCTCGGCGCGCTGTCATTTTTGACAACACACCGAGCCTCAGGGGCTACTATCTACACAGGGCACATTTTATATGCAGAATTGTCAGAAGGTACATTATTTTGCGTACCTCAAAACCTGTCAGTAAACTTCTGACAGCTTCGTGCAATCCGCTCTCAGTGGATGAAATCCTTTCAATCACCGTACCCATTAATGCACGGTGATCTTCTGAGATAGATGCTCGCCCGAGCAGATCCTTCAGCTCCTCCGACCGTACACCAGGTGGTGCCGGACCTGTCCGATGGCCTTCTTCGAAGGCCGGACACGGAGGGCTTTGGGGGGACATATGACTGCCTTCCGGCCCCGCCAGACTCAGAGAAACCCTCCGCGACGACACCTCAGGGTCGCCCGCCTCGCAAGACGGTACGGCAGGGGGAGGCGTTTCGCTCTCCATCATCTCCGGACGAAGATCCCCTGAAGATGAGCTCTGCTGAGAAGGGCTGAGATCCGAACTACAAGGTAAAATTTCGGTTATCTTCATCACAAATAGGGCAGGGATATCCTTTATTTAAAAAAACTCCCCTTTTTACTCACGGCTCGGTGGAGGGCTGATCCCCTTGCGGGCACAATGCGGCCGAGGCATCTCTCGGCGAGGACCCTCTGACGAAGATTTCTTCCCCCGCTTTGAGACCATGGTCTCCGGGTCTTCAGAGGCAGTCCTCTTCTTTCCTTGGATGGAGGGATTCTCGATCCCTCCTTTCCTGACAACCTCCTTCCCGGAGGCGGTAGCTTCCTTGTCCCCCCCTTCACCTTCTTCTGAAGGCGCAACCTCTAGCATCCTGGTTAACACGAGATCCGGCGTGGTCTCAGGGAGGGGGGCCGGACACCTGATTAACTTTGCTTTCGCTATCCACTCCGGTTCAAGGGACAACTCTTTTAAAGGGCAAGTTTGTGATAAATATGGGATAGTGTGTCCGGATACAGGGCTACTTACTTGAGTATCCGGGCGATTGCAGCTCAGACCTGCGTCCTTGGTCAAGTCCGGACACATCGCTTGTGATCCGAAGAAAAGCTTGTACATCTCCACGGGCGTCGCGCCCATAAAATGTTGGAGAGCTCGTGGTCCCTCCGGGTTAAATTCCCACAGGCGGAGGGGGCGACGTTTGCAGGGCAGGGTGCGACGAATCAGCATGACCTGCGCTACTACGACCATAGTGATCTCTCTCTCTAGGAGGTCTTGAATGTGGCCCTGCAACAAGGGCACGTCCTTGGACGGCCCCCAGTCAAGTCCTTTATTGACCCATGACTCCAGCCGCGGTGGAGGACCCGAGCAAAAGGCAGGTGGCGCCACCCATTTGGTGCCCCTGGGAGCTGTGATATAAAACCACTCTTGTTGCCATAGGTTGAGCTCCTCTTGAAAAGAGCCCTCGGGCCACGGAGCATCAGCATTCTTGCTTATAACAGCCCCTCCGCGCTCTGCCTGCTGCCCCTTGATCATCTTCGGTTCCACTTTGAAGGTCTTGAGCCACAATCCGAAGTGAGGGGTAATGCGGAGGAAGACTTCGCATACGACAATGAACGATGAGATGTGGAGGATGGACTCCAGATCCAAGTCGTGAAATTCCAACCCATAATAAAACATGAGCCCCCTCACAAAGGGGTCCGTTGGGAAGATTAGCCCCCGAAGGAAGTGAGACGCGAACACCACGCTTTCACCAGGCTTGGGAGTGGGAATAACCTGCCCTCGGGCAGGCAGCCTATGCGAAATTTCGCCGGTTAGATACCTGGCATCTCTTAGCTTTAGCACGTATTCTTCCGTAACGGAGGAAGGCATCCACCGGCCTTCCAGGTCGGAGCCGGACATCATCGAAGGTCCGAAGCACCTGAATCTGGAGCTTTGGGTGTTGGAACTCGAGGTGAGGGGCGGATTCGATTGAGATTGAAAGAAAGGAGTGGAGCCTTGGTCTCTTTATAAAGAGGTTGAATACCAAGAGCCTTCCCTGTGACCGTTCGGGACTCGCCTTCGATATAGGAGACGTGCCAATGGGCACGACTGGGTTACCCGCGCCCGTATTAATGAGAATCCCAGAATAAGGGGACATGATCTCTGCTTTGACAAGACGTGCCAAGGAAACCGCCTCGCTAAACACGCTGGGGTGGGACAGTAAAAACGATTCGAATAAAGGCTTGGCTGTGGTGTGGTGTCACGCCATGAAATACGTCAGCAGATTGAATTTGTGTAAATATTATTCTCCCTATGGTGGTATGTGGAACTTATTTTGCAGATTCGGACACTATCCTTGTGTTCAAAATCTTCCATGAAGTATTTGGAGGAGGAACCCACCTTGCAACACCGAAGACAATATGCGCGCTGGCTCATCATTGAAGCCTGGTTCAGGGGCTACTAAGGGAGTCCTGGATTAGGGGGTGTCCGGATGGCCAGACTATAGCCTTTGGCCGGACTCCTGGACTATGAAGATACAAGATTGAAGACTTCGTCCCATGTCCGGATGGGACTTTCCTTGGCGTGGAAGGCAAGCTTGGCGATACGGATATGTAGATCTCCTACCATTGTAACTGACTCTATGTAACCCTAACCCTCTTCGGTGCCTATATAAACCGGAGGGTTTTAGTCCGTAGGACGAACAACAATCATACCATAGGCTAGCTTCTAGGGTTTAGCCTCTCTGATCTCGTGGTAGATCTACTCTTGTACTACCCATATCATCAATATTAATCAAGCAGGAGTAGGGTTTTACCTCCATCGAGAGGGCCTGAACCTGGGTAAAAACATCGTGTCCCTTGTCTCCTGTTACCATCCGCCTAGACGCACAGTTCGGGACCCCCTACCCGAGATCCGCTGGTTTTGACACCGACAGGAGAGCACTCACTATTTATTTTATAGTAAGCAAATATCTCTCTTGCATCCTTCATGATGTGGCTAAATTCATGTGGAAATATAGTGGCTAAGCGCTTAAGAGAAGGGTCATGAATGTTCGAGAACTCTAGAAGTACTCCTTGTATAGCAGGATGCATATGCACAAATTGTCTTTCAAATTCAACTATTAGCAAAGGTATGGCATCTGCAAGACTAGTAGTTCTAGCAAGAATTGATCCTCCTAACATAGGTAACGAGCCTGCACAAGTGAAGAAATCTTGAATAATACCCTTTCCAATAATATTACCACTACCTATATGGAGTTTTCTAGTATGCATAGTAGTAGGTTCTTCTTTAGGATCATCATCAGCAAGGTTATCTAACTTTTCTTTAGCGACTTCACCAAAACTCCTTTTAATGTTTTCATTTTTTGTAAGTATAGTTTGATGATCAAAAGGTTCCGCACTAGTGGTGGGAACATCATTTACTTTCTCAAATTCAGACATGATAGCAACTTCAAGCAAACAAACAAGCAAACAAGCAAAGTAAACAATTTTTATATTTTTGCTAATTTTGTAATGAGACTAATAAAAAATATATAAAGTAGAGCAAGTAAATGATAATTTGGGTGTAGGTGCTTGTACGTTTTGGATGATGTCTCCCCGGCAATTGCGCCAGAAATTATTTCTACTACTTGTGAGTTGCGTTGGGATTTTCCTCGAAGAGAAGGGTGAAGCAATATAGTAGCTGATAGGTATTTCCCTCTATGAGAACAAAGGTTATCGAACCAGTAGGAGAATCACACCAAGCCTAGTGAACAACACCTGCACACACAAGAGCAAATATTTGCAACCAACGCGGGCAATAGGGTTGTCAATCCGCTTGAACTCGTTACTTGCAAGGATTAAATCTGGTAGTGGTAGATATATAAATTGCAAAAAAGTAAATAAATTGCAGCAAGGTATTTTTGGTTTTTGTAATATAATAAAAGTAGGCTCGTGGGCCATAGTTTTCACTACAGGCTTCTCTTTTGAAACATAGCATACGGTGGGTAAACAAATTACTGTTGGGCAATTGATAGAAAAGCGCATAGTTATGATATTATTCATGGCTATGATCATGTATATAGGCATTACGTCCATGACAACTAGACTGAAAGGATTCTACATCTACTACTATTACTCCACCAATCAATCGCTATCCACAATGCATATATGGTTTTAAGATCATGACAAACAGAGTAACGCTTTAAGCAAGATGACATAATGTAGATAGAATAAACTCGGGCAATATGGATGAATCCTCATCGTTTTACACTTAATGGCAACGATACAAATATGTGCCTCGCTACCCCTTCTGTCACGTGGTGAGGACACTGCAAGATTGAACCCATTACAAAGCACCTCCCCCACTGAAGATAAATCAATCTAGTTGGCCAAAACAGACGGATAGATTGGAGAGAAATACAAAGCTATAATAATCATGCATAATAAAATATTTACTTTCAATGAATAATTTGATCATAAACCCACAATCCATCAGATCCCAACAAACATACCGCAAAAGAAGATTACATGTGATAGAACTCCATGGAGATCATGGAGAACTTTGTATTGAAGATCAAAGAGAGAGAAGAAGCCATCTAGTTACTAGCTATGGACCCGTAGGTCTGTGGTAAACTACTCACACATCATTGGAGGGCAGCAAGGTTGATGTAGAAGACCTCCATGATCGATTCTCCCTCTGGCAGAGTATTCAAAAAATGCCTCCAGATGGGATTGCGGAAGGACATAAGCTTGTGGCATCGGAAAAAGTGTTTTTGGGTGGCTCTCTGTTGGTTTCAGGAATTATGTGAATTAATGAAGTTGGAATTAGGTCA
>NC_041385.1:263002742-263011073 GCF_002162155.2 Triticum dicoccoides | reverse complement strand
GTAGCTCCCTTGGTCTCCTCTCGAGGCTCCTAGAGTTCCTTCTGGTCCACAAGAAGACATTGTAAAGTTTTATCGTGTTTGGACTTCGTTTGGTATTGATTTCTTGAAAAAATTAAAACATGAAAAAAAACTTCAACTAGCACTTGGCAATGGGTTAATAGGTTAGTTCCCAAAAATGGTATAAAATTGCATATAAAGCATCTGAAATTGATAATATAATAGCATAAAACAATAAAAAAAATTATAGATACGTTGGAGACATATCAGCTCCCTGTAATTACCGGAGCCCTCCTATATTTATATTAGGTCCTTGGACATATTTTCCACCTATCCGGCATTACCCGGTATTCCCACGAAACCCTTTCGGTAACCCCGAAAAACTTTCGGTTTCTCTCGAAACTATTTCTTTTATTCACAAAACTTTTCCAATAATATTTTTTGATTTTCCTAACTCCAATAGAACTCAACAGATCGTACACCCTTAAGCATGTGACCCTATAGGTTTAGTGAATACAGACATGAACGGAAACACCTTTCGCTCAATGATCAATAGCGGTACTGTGGACATCCATATTGACCCCTATACTCACACGAATGATGTTCGAGTGAACCTCTGGTCATATATTGTTCCTTTTGCTTCACGATACGTTACAACAAAGAAGCACAGCTAAGGTGGTTAGCAGACCGAGGTCAATGACCTGGGATTAAATCCCACTACTCCCAAGAATACTTTTCCGAGTTCTACTCCACACCGGTACGACTACCTGGTTTACTAGTTGATTTCACATAAAATCGCCCTATCTGACCTGTTCCCGTCGTCTTAGTTAGAGGATGGTCCGTTGGCTTTTTAAACCGGTGGGATCACCGGTTCTGGTTGTTTTGGTTCGACTGGCTTCCGGTCCACTTATTAAAACTATGACTGTCATGCTAATCTTCACTAGTTGGTCGTGGAAATCAGAATGGAAATGCTTGTCCTGGCCATAATTCGGACATGCCATCAGCGACACGAGATCGTGTACCCCTTCCTGAAGGTGTTGCTATGGGAGAAGATTACTTATTCATACATGTTTTATTCATCTCTTGGTAATGGTTCAGCTATGATTGTCTTTGTTTTGTACTTTGCTTAATAATTAATAAAAATGGTTGTCTGCGTCATAACCTCTTTTTAGAAGAAAAAACAACCTATGTATATAATCTCAGAGCATCTATAATTGGGCACCTCAAACTGGTGATAAACGCCCAGGCGGGCTGCCGAGGCACTGACCTGTCAGAAAACCGACCCACCCGGGCGCCTCAAACCGGCTTCAGATGCTTGGGCTGACCCGCACCCCTTATATCCAACCCAAATATGTGGCGCATATGGGGAGGCCCGTGCGCGACCGGGCGTGTCCGCCACGTCGGGTTGACAGTCGTGTCCCACACGGATTCGCCCCGGAACCCAATGGCCCGACGGGCGTCTCCTTAGGTGGGGGTTTGAACATCGTGTGGCACCGCTCTGGCTTGTCGCCCAAGGCCAAAGTCTGCTTATTAAAGTCGAATGGCAGCCCCTAGCCCTAGCCACATCATCTTCCTCCCTCTCCATGCTGCCAGCCCGAGCCCATCCATTTCTCTCTGTCTCTGCCTCTCTCTTGCCTCATTGTCCGCCTTCGCCATGGCCCGAAAGACGAAGACCACTTACCCTATGCTAATGCAGGAGTGCCGCTTCCAGATGCAGGAGGAGATCTGGGTGAGGCACGCCGCCCAAATCGTAGTCAGCATGCCTTCGAGTTCGCCGGGCTGGAGGAGGAAGAGGGGGAACGCGCTAGAGCCCATGGAGGGTCGGATCCACAGGAGGAGGAGGCAGCGTAGCCGAAGGAGGATCCGACGCCAGTTGTGGGCTTCACCATGGAGGACGCCATGGTGGGGTTCTAGATCACCCAAGTAGGGGAGATGGCGGAGCAGACCGCCATCCTGGAGTCCATCCAAGATGAGGCGTACGTTGAGTCCAATCAGTGCTTCATCCGGCTAGAACATGCGGAAACCGATGAGCTTTTTGACAGGCTAGATGCGGAGGAGGAGGTGGAGGCCGACATGGAGCTGAAGTTGCATCTGCCGCTCATGTACGAGGAGCTTTAAATGGAGACAGTGGACAGACAACGAGTAATGTAGTGTAGGTTTAGTTGATCTAGGTAGTATGTGGATGTTTCCTTTGCATAATTTATACGGTTTTAAGCCACATCTGACCTAGTGGACGAGCCATTGAAAAAGAGTTCGGAGCGCTGCCCGTTCACTGCCCCGGGTGCCGGCTAATGCATGAGACAGTACGATGATGAAGTGCAGAGTCAGATTTAGTGTATCCGGCTGTAGATGCCCTCAGCACCTACCTGAAATATCTAGAGCATCTACAGCTTGGCGCCTCAGACCCACCTCATACGTCCGGGCAGGCCACCCGTTCACTGTCCGGTCACGATTCTTTGATCCAGACGGGCCCCTCAAACGACCCTCAAATCCCGGGGTTGACCGGCAACCCCCATATCCAGCCTAAATGTGGGGCGGATATGGGGGCGCCCGGGCACGCCCGCCTCGTCGGATCCGGCCAACGTTGGCCCACCCGACCCCACATAAATTCCTCCCCATCCGCTTGCCGGACCAAACCCTAGCCACTTCATTCCCCTCCCATCCACTCCCCTCCTTCAGGCCGTCTCCGGCATGGCGGGCAGCGGATCTGAGTCCGTCACCTCCAGATCCGTCGACCCCGAGATCATCCCATGCGGCCTCGAGGAGGAGATGGCTGCCCGGCTTGCGCTCGGCCATGTCCGGGAGGAGGCCCTTGCACGACTGCGCTACGACTCCGTCCGTCGGGAATCCATTGCATCCGCCTGAATGGCGCATGGATCCGGTGCTAGGCCAGCCGTAGCTGCCTCGTCGGAGGTTGTGCGGTCCGCCTGGCGTCCGAACGCGCTGGCAGCGTTAGCACGCCGATATTCGGGACGCACCAACGTCCCACGAGGCCATGGCACGGAGTGCCCGCCGTCCAAGGCACCGGGCGCGGGAGGCGGCGGCAGCCCTCGCGGCGGCGGACGTCGGCGAGGCGGAGTCACATTCTCCAGTGCCCCCGTACGGGGTATCAATCCGGGCGACACAACCGCATTGTGGTGGACGTCGGCGGCTCGTCCCCGGACGGATCCGTCATTGATCTGACGTCCACCAGCTCAGGCTCCAACGAGGAAGAGTAGGGCATGGGAGACGGCGGCGCCTTGAGTCTCGTGAGTTGGCTCGTGTCCCATGCCCCACTGTACCTTGCCGGCGACCGGACCAAGATTCTGAGGAGCGCAGCCGGCCGCCGGACATGGCCAGGGCGGAGCCGGGCGAGCAGGGAGCGGCACCGAGCGAGCTCCGTTTAGATTAGGTTTCATGTTGAATGTAATAATGTGAATTTGAGATTTCTAATTTGAGGTATATGGATGTGAAATGCATTTTTTGAGTTGTGCCTGGCGACTGTCCGCCGACGCGTTCAGGGTCGGATTTGCCAAGTCCAGTTGTAGATGCTCTTAGTATGATGGACTGTTGGGTGATACATAAAAGTAAGATACAAGTAGGCACTAGCCAACGGCAGAAAAAAATTAAGAGCAGTTAAACTAAACGCAGCAATTCTTGACCCGAGGACGGCTACACGCTGCCTCCTAATTATTTATAGCTCTAGCATGACGTACATACTTTTGTTACTTTAGACATATATGATGATAGTACTTAGTTAATGCAAGTACTAATTAAACTAAAGATAAAGGGTGGAACTCTGGCCATCGATGTGTCAATAGAAAGTTTGGCATGTCTCACACTAAAATGTCCGCCTACGGGTATGCATGTCGCTTTTATTCCGTTATGACCCGTGACCGTGGAACTGCTGCATTGCAAGATCACTAATCTACATCTAAAATGTCTTACCCCCTCTGTTTTTAAATATTTGTCTTTTTAGAGATTTCAATAAGTAACTATATACGAAGCAAAATAAATGAATCTACACTCTAAAATATGTATACACATCCGTATGTGATAGTCCATTTGACATCTTTGAAAAGACAAAATTTAAGAATAGGTAGGGAATATTTGATTATATATTATATTAAGAGGACAGTATCAAATGGGAATATTGATGAGCCTTTTGTTGCTCCATTTAAAGGGATTATATGCTAATTTGTGCAAAGTTAATTAGGTGTTAGTTATATTCTGATGGTGCCAATCAATTAAGTCGATCGGCTCCGGACAGTAGTAACCTAGCCAATTCGTGGTAGTTGCAGCCAAAAAGGTAACGTAGTATTACTACTTTGGCTAGCGTGGTGTGTCACATATCAGATATTTGAATATGTTTTTTCCGAAAAGGAGAAATGTTTTTTTTTCAAAAAGAAGGATGACCCCAGTTTTTGTATCAGGGTGATGAATGACGAGTTCATATACTAGGGATAGGGTCACAGGCCTCTGACCTATAGACCCTACCCAAGGACACCATGCGTTGTGTACTAGGCCCGTGGGCCAGATCACCATTCAGATGTACTGCAACCTCAAGGTCACTTGGAAGACAACAACCACTCGGGGTCTAGCATTCCATTCGACTGGCTTATTTCACTCAGAGCATAGGACTTCACTCGGACAGAGAAGACCCGGAGTCCCCCCCAAGACCTCAACAGTCAGGACGTGCGTCCATCCTCATCAAGTGTAATTAGTATGGGCATTACCAGTAACTGGCGCCCTTAAAACCTCCCTTTAACCCTTGGTTATGGCGACATTCATAAGGGGTCTGGCGAACTCTATATAAGCCACCTCTCAGCTCCATAACAAGGGTTCACATCTCTTGTAAACTATACACTCAATCAACAGCTCCAGAGCACCGAGACGTAGGGCTATAACCTCCACCGCAATGGGCCTGAACTCGTAAATCCGAATGTAACAACTATGTCGTAGCTAGACTCTGCCCTCTAATTCGTACCCCTATTCACTATTGTCAGACTTACACCCACGACAATTGGCGCCCACCGTGGGGCAGGTGTCTAGCAACTTCTGGTGTAGTTGCGATTTTCCCACCTTCACCATGGTTTCCGAAGGAGGATTGACAATCGGCGACGAGATCCATTTCGGCGCCCTCAGCTTCATCGCTGATGGTTCGGAGTGGCTCCAGGAAGCTCCGCTGGACGTCAAGGCGCCGCCCATTCGCGGAGCAGCATACTTCCGTGCGAGTAGCTTCGTCGCTCTTCTTCGTCAGCCGTCAACTCCATACCAGTCGTCGCCTCTCCGCCCGGTGTTCGTCATCGCTAGCGATCCGGGCACTCACGGCTCCAGCGGTGGATCAAGCACGCGGTGGCCCTCCAGGTTGCGGCCCCGCGGATCGGGCGATCGAGCCTGATAAGCCCATCCTCAACTTGTTCGGCTTCCTGCATGACTACTCAAACGATGCATCCGAGTGCGAGAGCAGCGACCCTGCCGCGGATGTGCTTATGGCTGGTTCCCAGCACAGTCCGCCCGGGTATCCCCGCGGCGGCGCGGGAGTCGTTGGTCCGTCGCACGTCGACATTGACGGCAGCGGGAACTGTCACGAAGACGTGTACTACCCCCAACCCCTCAACTCGTAGCAAACGGAGGAGTTGCAGCGCAGGAACGAGCAGGCCCTCCGGATACCCATCGTTAGGACGATTCTTGAGGCTTGGGCCTTGGAAGACGTGCGCCTGGCTTACTTGGCTGAGCACACTGGTCTGGAGGACCTCCAAAAGTCACACGACGATCGAGCACGCCGACAGCAACAACCTAGTTCCAGTCGTCGGCAGCGGCAGTTGTTCTCGAGTGGTCCGCAGCGAGATTACCAGGTATTCCGCAGCGAGAATGCAGATTCCATCCAGCCATCCTGGTCAGAGGCCCTGAGAAGGAACAGACAGTCACCTCTGTGACGAGATGGTCGAAACCATTACCATGATCAGTACCCAGTTCAGGGTCGCGATCGGTTCGCACCTCAGCGACATCGTGATAACTGTCACCGTATGCCGACGCCCCCTCCGAGGGATGACTCATACGGGCTCCGGCCATATGATAGAAGATGTTTGTATGGTGATGATCAGAGGGCCAACCCTCCCCACCGCGGGGACGGTGATACCAAAAGGAACCAGTCGATCTCCGTGATCCACAGTTCAATGCGAGATCGGTTCTCGCCCAAAATCTGGTGCGCAGAGGCAGAGCTCACAGATTAAGCATGGACAGAGAACGTCCGAGTGGGAACAGAGCCTTCATCTCCAGGCCCGAGTGTTTCAACAGAGCCATCAGGGCTGCAGAGATTCCCCCCCCCCCACTTTTAGATTGGCGGCGGGAATACGCAAGTTTACTAGTGAGTCCAAACTGGAGACGAGGTTAGAAGACTACCGGGTGGCTGTGTAGATTGGTGGAGGCAATGATTATGTGGGCATGAAGCATTTGGCATTGATGTTGGAAATGTTAGCCCGGGCTTGGCTCAACCAGCTCACCCCCGCTAGCATTTACTACTAGGAGGATCTAGCTCAAGTATTCACCAAAACATTCAAAGGAACATGCAAGCATCCTGCTGGATTGACTGAACTGCAACACTACATTCAGCATTGGACTACTCTGCATCATGTGGTTGAAAATATCATCGAGCATTAGGTTGTCTGTGCCTTTAAGGCAGGTGTCAGTTATGGGGAGCTCATCCTGCCCTTGACCATGAGGCGAATGATGGAAATCGCCACTTGTTATGCGAATGGCGAAGAGGAAGACCGTCACCATAACGACAAGGGAAAGACCAATGAGCCTAGTCTTGGGAACAATAACCCCACTCAAAAGCAGAAACTCAAGGTGGAGGGCTCAGCTCAGGCTGAAGCCGCGACTTTGGCCGGACAAGCCAAGAACAAGGGGAAAGCCAAAGAAAAGTGGATTGTCAAGAAGAAGAAAGATCGGTCGGGTCAGGATGTTCTTGACCTACGTGGCCATATTCACACCAAGAAAGACGAAGAGGGTGATCTGATATTGTCTAAGCATACCACTCAGCAGTGCAGGCTGCTGATACATCAGTTCCGGGATGGCCAACCGAGTGATAAGATTCCGGACGATGATGATGATGAAAACAAGAATGAGACTTACCCCACTGTCAATGCGACTTTGGTGATCTTTGCTGATGTTGAGAGCAAGAGTCGACTAAAAGTTATCAATCGGGAAGTGAACATGGCCAAGCCAGCAACGACGAAGTTCCTCAACTGGTTAAGACTCCTATCACTTTTGATCAGTCGGATCACCCTGCTTACATTGCCACCCCTGGGCGGCAGACGCTGATTGTCGATCCTGTTGTGGGGAGCACTCGGTTGTGCAAGGTCCTCATGGACGGTGGAAGTGGACTGAACATATTCTATGTTTAGACCCTAAAAGGAATGGGCATCCCGATGTCCCATCTCAGCGAGAGCAGCATGTAGTTCCATGGGGTGATCCCCGTCAAGAAAGCAAAGTCACTCGGGCAGATCACCCTGGATGTGGTCTTTGGAGATGAAGAGAACTTCTGGAAGGAAAGACTGACCTTCGAAGTGGTAGACTTCAACAGTGCCTATCATGCTATTCTCGGTCGACTAGCTTATGCACGCTTCATGGCTCGCCCATTCTATGTGTACCTCAAGCTGAATATGTGTAACGCCCCGGTTTCCATCCGCCAGGTGTCCGCCAGTTATTCGCCGTCGTTGCCATGTCATGTGCTTGCGTGTTTCATTCTGCCATGTGATCATGTGCATTTTTTTTTGCATACGTGTTTGTCTCATGCATCCGAGCATTTTCCCCGTTGTCCGTTTTGCAATCCGACACTCCTATGTCCTGCGGCATCCCCTTTTTGTCTCTTGTTGTGAGCGGGTGTTAAACATTCTCGGAATGGTCCGTGACTTGCCAAGCGGCCTTGGTACACCACCGGTAGACCGCCTGTCAAGTTTCGTGCCATTTGGAGTCCGTTTGATACTCCAACGGTTAACCGGGTAACCGCAAGGCCTCTTTTGTGTGCAGCCCAACACCCCTCCAAAGTGGCCCAATAACCCACCCAATCCCTCTCCATGCTCTCGGTCGTTCGATCACGATCGTGTGGCCGGAAACCGCTCCTCATTTGGACTCTCCTAGCTCCCTCTACCTATAAATAGGTGCCTCCCCCTCCATTTTCGCGGATGAAACCCTAGCCCCGCTCCTCTCGCCCGCCGGACACGTCCGAACTGGACCGGACATGTCCGCCGCCGCCGCCGGCGAATCCCGCGCCGACACCTGTCCTTCGCCGCCGTCCCCGCGCCGCCGGCCCACGGAGCCCATCAGGGGCCCGCGCGGGCCTAGATCCCG
>NC_041385.1:262995482-263002312 GCF_002162155.2 Triticum dicoccoides | reverse complement strand
GTCGCCTCCGCCGTCCGTCCGCTCCCCGCCGGGCGTGCCTCTCCCTCCGCCGCCCTGCTCGCCGGCGCGCCTCGCCCCGCCGCCGGAGATCGGCGTCGTCGCCTTCCCTTATCCTCCACTTCCAGGAGGGATCGGGAGGAGCACGCCAGCGCCGCTTATGGGCCTCCCCCACGGCCCAGATCCCGTCCTGACCTTCCCCGCGACCTGGGCTCGACCCACTATGGCGACCCCCCCTCTGTTTTTTTTCAAAATCGGCTAAGTCCTTTATCTGTTAACTTCATGAGTGCATCTTTGACCTGCTGTGTCTCCACGCATACTGCTCCGTTTTATGCGTGTAATATATCAAAATGTTCATCATGAGATGCTATACATTTAATTCCATTGTGCCATGCTTGTTTGAGTCCATCTTGATGCCCTAATCATCGTCGCAAGAGTGCTATATGATGTTAATCTGCTGAAACTGTTATAACTTGATGATTTGTCATTTTTGTTGCATTTGATGTGTGCATCTTATGAGCTTGAGCCCTACATGTGTTTTGAACTATGTCATGCCATCTTTACAGTGGTGCCATCCATGTATTTTGTGATTCTTGTAGTGAGTGAATCGAGCTCGTGAAATAGGGTACTTGCTGTTACTGTTTTGCTAGACTGATTCTGTTATATTATGATGCTATGTAAACCTGCTGCTACAAGCCATTCTATGCATAATCTGGAGATGTTCTCTAAGGATGTTTTGTTATACATGTCATGCTCTATCCATTAATGCCCCTGGTTGCATTTATAGCCTGCTTTAACTTGTTATCTTGCTCCAATCTTGCTAAATAATGTTGCTGTCAGCCTGATTAACATTAAGGTCAGTGTTGCCATGATTGTTGTTAGTGATCCAAGCATGCTATGAACTTGCTCTTGCCATGTTTAGCTTCATAATCATGTCTTCTTACTGTTGGTTACCTTGCCATGCCATGTATTGCTTTGTGGTGAGTGGTACAAGCTCACCAACATGCCTACTTATTGTTGGTCCTGCCATGTATGAATCTGTCATATCACTTGCTATGTTTACATGGGTGCCATCATATTTTCTGTGCCCTTTTGGCTCATGGTTATTAAGGGACTTTTGTTATATGCAAATAGTAGATGCATGCCATGCCTTTCTTTGCCATGTTAAGTTCCTGTAGCATGTTGTTTGATAGCTCTAAACATTGTAACCTGATGTTATTCCTGCTAAGTCTGTAAACTGTTATTATTTGCAATCTTGCCATGTCCTTTTGAGCATGGTCTACTGATTTCTGGAGATAGCTCAGTGTTCATGTTTTGTCATGCTTTTCCTGTACTTCATGCTAATGCCTTTTGTTCTTATGTTGGGGTGATGTAGCTTATAGCTTTGATGCTTGCTAGATGCCTAGTTGCTGTTTTGGACAGCTTGTCCTTTAAACTTGTATAGAGTGCATGTGTTGAACCGTTGCTCCGTTTTGAGTGTGCTCTATATGAAACTTGCTTGTTTTTGCATGAAGTTTAATATTATCATGTTGCATCTTTGTTTTGAGGTGTTTGCTTGATGTTTGGATGCATTTAGCATCAATGCCATGTTTAACTTGTTTTGCTCATATCTTCTAGGCCGTAGCTACGAACCAAATGAACTTTATATGTAACTTGACTAGAATCTCGTGTAGATCATCTTGGTGCATCTTAACTTGCTGTTTAACAACTTTAACATAAGGTTTATTCAGTTCTGGACCAACTTCTAAATTTGCATATGAGGACTTACCGGATTTTTTATATGTTGTTTCCGGCCTCATTTAAACTTGCTTTGATGTGTTGGTCTTGTATGCATCATCTTTTGCCATGAGTAGCTCCATGTAGCCTTGTCATGCATCATGCTTGGTTGTGCATCATGTCATGTATATGTGTGGTGTGTTTATCATGTTGTGCGCTTCTTCTCGATAGTTCCCGTTTCGTTGCGATCGTGAGGATTCATTCGTCTACGCTTGGTTCGGCTTCATCCGTTCATCTTCTTCATGGACTCGTTCTTCTTCCTAGCGGGACTTCAGGCAAGATGACCGTCACCTTGGATCTCACTACTATCATTGCTCTGCTAGTTACTTCGTTCTATCGCTATGCTGTGCTACCTATCATTTGTTCCTCAAGCCTCCCAAATTGCCATGTCAGCCTCTAACCTTTTTCACCCTTCCTAGCAAACCATTGCTTGGCTATGTTACCAGTTTGCTCAGCCCCTCTTATAGCGTTGTTAGTTGCAGGTGAAGTTGAAGATTGCTCCATGGTGGACAGGATTTTGTTGGGATATCACAATATCTCTTATTTAATTAATGCATCTATATACTTGGTAAAGGGTGGAAGACTCGGCCTTATGCCTGGTGTTTTGTTCCACTCTTGCCACCCTAGTTTCCGTCATACCGGTGTTATGTTCCCGGATTTTGCTTTCCTTACGCGGTTGGGTGATTTATGGGACCCCCTTGACAGTTCGCTTTGAATAAAACTCCTCCAGCAAGGCCCAACCTTGGTTTTACCATTTGCCTCACCTAGCCCTTTTTCCCTTGGGATTTCGGAGCCCGAGGGTCATCTTTATTTTACCCCCCCGGGCCAGTGCTCCTCCGAGTGTTGGTCCAACCTGAGCGATGTCGGGCGCCCCCTGGGCAACCAGGGTCTATGCCAACCCGACGTTTGGCTCATCCGATGTGCCCTGAGAACGAGATACGTGCGACTCCTATCGGGATTTGTCGGCACATCGGGCGGCTTTGCTGGTCTTGTTTTACCATTGTCGAAATGTCTTGTAAACCGGGATTCCGAGACTGATCGGGTCTTCCTGGGAGAAGGTATATCCTTCGTTGATCGCAAGAGCTTATCATGGGCTAAGTTGGGACACCCCTGCAGGGTACAAACTTTCGAGAGCCGTGCCCGCGGTTATGTGGCAGATGGGAATTTGTTAATGTCCGGTTGTAGATAACTTGACACCAGATCTGAATTAAAACGCATCAACCGCGTGTGTAGCCGTGATGGTCTCTTTTCGGCGGAGTTAGGGAAGTGAACACGGTTTTTGGGTTATGTTTGACGTAAGTAGGAGTTCAGGATCACCTCTTGATCATTGCTAGCTTCACGACCATTCCGTTTGCTCTCTTCTCGCTCTTATTTGCGTATGTTAGCCACCATATCATGCTTAGTCGCTGCTGCAACCTCACCACTTTACCCCTTCCATTCCCTTTAAGCTTTGCTAGTCTTGATACCCATGGTAATGGGATTGCTGAGTCCTCGTGGCTCACAGATTACTACAACAACAATTGCAGGTACAGGTTTATGAGATGATCATGATGCGAGATCGATGTTTGCTTATTTTGGAGTTCTTCTTCTGCTTCTTCTTCGATCAGGTATAGGTTCCAGGTCGGCAGCCTGGGCTAGCAGGGTGGATGTCGTTTGAGTTTCTGTTTGTGTTTCATCCGTAGTCGGATGGTGCTCTTATGTAAGATGATGTTGTATTCGTGTGACATTGTATGCCTTTTGTATGTATCCCCATCTATTATGTAATGTTGATGTAATGATATCCACCTTGCAAAAGCGTTTCAATATGCGGGTCTATCCTTGGTGGGACCTTCGAGTACCTCTTGGATAGGGTCGCATATTGGGCATGACAAGTTGGTATCAGAGCCTCGACCGACCATAGGAGCCCCCTTGTTTGATCGTGTAGTTTGGCCGTTGTTGAGTCTAGAAGAAAACTATTTTCCGAGTCTAGTTATATCGGAGAGTAGGAATTCTTTTTACTCCTCTGCTCCTTTGTCGCTCTGGTGAGTAATCTTGATGTAGGTGTTTTGAATTACTCCTCTTCCTGTTCAAATTTTTCTTTAGGATCATGCAGTTAGTTTTCCGATCGTTGGTTCTCAGCTCTTTTTATCCGGTGCATTTCTCGTCAAGTTGACTCGAGCTTCTTCTTCTTTGCCAAGTTCAATCCTCAGTTGTTTTCTTTTCCCACCCACCCTCCCCTTTTTCTCCTCGGAGTCGGAGTCCGTAATCGAGTATCCATCCTACTCGTGCGAAGTCTTTGCTTTCTTTCCTCAATGATTTCAACCGGTGTTTTCTCTTCAAGATATTCGTCGGTTTCCCCTCCCAATTTGCCTTTGTTTTTCCCGCCCTCCCACCCTTTTTTCTTCCCGGAGTCTGACTCTCTCTCGATCATCAATTTCATTCATGCGGAGCCTCTTCAGTCTTCCCTCAATTATCTCAACCGGTGAATTCTTGTCTCGTTTGACATTCATCATCTTTGTTTCTTCTCCGGTGGATTCAATTCCAATTTTCGGTAGTGATTATATTCTTTCCCTCGGCTCAAGTGTTTTCCTTGCTCATTCACCTCTCGCCATTTAACTATTCCGGAGTTCGGAAGACATCTTAGGAGATTCATCTGTGTTCCAATTAAGTTCAGGTTGTCACCTCATTTAAATATTTCAATCGTTCCGGTGCATCATCTATCTCTTCAACATCTCTTTCTAACGGTGTTTTCTCCTTAGTGGGCCCTAACCCAAAGGTCTTTCCCAGGATCTTACCTGACTCTTCTAATTCTCCTGGAGTTATTCTCAAATTCTTTTCAAGGTGACGTAAGAATGATTTTCATCAGTCACATGCCTTCTCCAAGGCCGTTTTCAAATTCTTTTCATCTTTGGCTCAACCTTTTTCTTTTAATCCTTCCGGAGTGTCTCAACAATTCATGGTGGTTATCATCTTCATTCTCAACATTTGAAGACCGAAGAAGGATTTCTCTTAAATCTTGCTCCATTCTCTTCAAGATTCATGGTTCTAGCTTCATGACATCCTCATAATTGTTTGTGATTGTGACAATTCTTTTCTTAACCATCCGTAGTATTTCAAGAGTTGTTTTTTCTTTTCTCCGTCTCGATCATCCGGAGGCCATCTTTTCGGAATGTCTCTTCGTTCTAAGCTTTTCAAATTCGTTCTCAAATTATTCCATATCCGTGCCCCTTCGGTCGTCTCAGTATTCTTCTGGTGCTTCATTCAAGTATTCTTCAATCAGTTCACGATCTCTTCGTTCCCTTTCTCTAAATTCCCTCAAGCATCTTCGTGATTGCTCTAATTCTTACCGGTGATTCATTCTCTTTCATCAGTCATTTTTGAATTCTTACGATGGTTCGTTCAAGATTCTTTTTCCTTGATTAGCATTTTAATCCATTCGTTCTTTCGAATCCTACCGGTGGTTCATGAATACTTTCTCAAGTTTTGTGCTATACCCCCACCTTAATCCTTTTCAAGAAGAATAAGTAGTATGCAAAATCCATTGCTTGTCATCAATTTAATTTGATGAAGGATAAGCATACAATAAATCTTATTCTTATTTCCTCAAAGTGATTAATCCCTTCCTTCGGAGTTTGTTCTTGATGAATAAATTCTAGTTGCAAGTGTTTTCATCTTTTCTTTTCCGGAGTTCAATTATTCGGCCATTTCGTCGGAACCTCCATCTAAATCATCGCAAGGCTCATCTTATTCTTTCTTACTTCATTCTATCTCATCATCCTTTCGTCACCGAAGTTCTTCATGGTGGTTCTTCATGATTTAATTCATTCTTCAAGAGTTCATCAAGATTCTTGTTGGAGGAGTTCAAGTATCTTTTCTTCTCACGTCTCGAAGTGCAAATAATTCTTCATTTTCTTCTAAAGTGGAGTTTTGCATTTCTTCGTTCCTCTCAGCTATTCAATCTTTTCCGCTTGTGGTTGGTTATCACCTCAAAATTTTGAGATGTTATCCATAAGTCCACAACAAGCTTATTCTTTTCGTTGTTGATTTTTCTCAACAACTCCGTTCAATCCTTTCTTCCAAGGTTGCTTTCAATTTCATTCGTTGCACAAGTTGTCATGGTCTTCTCCGTTCTTTTCAATCAACTCTTTCAATTCTTTCGGAGGTTTTGTGTTGTTCCTCAAGTCAAGTATCGTTCCATCTTCTCAAGTTCATGTTATATTCCATCCATGTTCAACCGGAGTCCTGCCTAAATTCTTTCAGTCTTATTCCATTCTTATCTTGTTCCTTGAGTTTTTGATTCTCGCCTTAGTCGTCGTTCTGCTCTTCTTCCCGAGTGCTCTCGACTCTTTTCATCTTCTCTTGCGTTCTTGTTTCACCTCATCATTTTCCCTTCCGTCTTGGTCCTAAGACCTCGGGACGAGATCTCTTGTTAGTGGAGGAGTGTTGTAACGCCTCGGTTTTCGTGCGCCAAGTGTCCGCCAGTTATTCGCCATTGTTGCCATATCATGTGCTTGCGTGTTGCATTTTGCCATGTCATCATGTGCATTTTATTTTTGCATACGTGTTCGTCTCATGCATCCGAGCATTTTCCCCGTTGTCCGTTTTGCAATCCGACACTCCTATGTCCTCCGGCGTCCCCCTTTTGTCTCTTGTTGTGAGCGGGTGTTAAACGTTCTCGGAATGGTCTGTGACATGCCAAGCGGCCATGGTACACCACCGGTAGACCGCCTGTCAAGTTTCGTGCCATTTGGAGTCCGTTTGATACTCCAACGGTTAACCGGGTAACCGCAAGGCCTCTTTTGTGTGCAGCCCAACACCCCTCCAAAGTGGCTCAATAACCCATCCAAACCCCCTCCATGCTCTCGGTCGTTCGATCACGATCGCGTGGCCGAAAACCGCTCCTCATTTGGACTCTCCTAGCTCCCTCTATCTATAAATAGGTGCCTCCCCCTCCATTTTTGCGGATGAAACCCTAGCCCCGCTTCTCTCGCCCGCCAGACACGTCCGATCTGGACCGGACACGTCCGCCGCCGCCGCCGACGAATCCCGCGCCGACACCTGTCCTTCGCCGCCGTCCC
>NC_041385.1:262979582-262995016 GCF_002162155.2 Triticum dicoccoides | reverse complement strand
CGGCTCCCCGCCGGGCGCGCCTCTCCCTCCGCCGCCCTGCTCGCCGGCGCGCCTCGCCCCGCCGCCGGAGATCGGCGCCGTCGCCTTCCCCTGTCCTCCCTGATCCAGGAGGGATCGAGAGGAGCACGCCAGCGCCGCTTGTGGGCCTCCCCCGCGGCCCAGATCTCGGCCCGACCTTCCCCGCGACCTGGGCTCGGCCCACTATGGTGACCCCCTCTGTTTTTTTCCAAAATCGGCCGTCCTTTATCTGTTAACTTCATGAGTGCATCTTTGACTTGCTGTGTCTCCATGCATACTGCTCCGTTTTGTGCGTGTAATATATCAAAATTTTCATCATGAGATGCTCTACATTTCATTCCATTGTGCCATGCTTGTTTGAGTCCATCTTGATGCCCTAATCATCGTTGCAAGAGTGCTATATGATGTTAATCTGCTGAAACTGTTATAATTTGATGATTTGTCATTTTTGTTGCATTTGATGTGTGCATCTTATGAGCTTGAGCCCTACATGTATTTTGAACTATGTCATGCCATATTTACAATGGTGCCATCCATGTATTTTTGTGATTCTTGTAGAGAGTGCAACGAGCTCGTGAAGTAGGGTACTTGTTGTTACTGTTTTGCTAGACTGATTCTGTTATATTATGATGCTATGTAAACCTGCTGCTACAAGCCATTCTATGCATAATCTAGAGATGTTCTCTGAGGATGTTTTGTTATACATGTCATGCTCTATCCATTAATGCCCCTGGTTGCATTTATAGCCTGTTGTAACTTGTTGTTATCTTGCTCCAAACTTGCTAAATAATGTTGTTGTCAGCCTGATTAACATTAAGGTCAATGTTGCCATGATTGTTGTTAGTGATCCAAGCATGCTATGAACTTGCTCTTGCCATGTTTAGCTTCATAATCATGTCTTCTTACTGTTGGTTACCTTGCCAGGCCATGTATTGCTTTGTGGTGAGTGGTACAAGCTCACCAACATGCCTACTTATTGTTGTTCCTGCCATGTATGAATCTGTCATATCACTGCTATGTTTACATGGGTGCCATCATATTTTGTGTGCCCTTTTGGCTAGTGGTCATTAAGGCACTTTTTGTATATGCAAATAGTAGATGCATTCCATGCCTTTGTTTGCCATGTTAAGTTCCTGTAGCATGTTGTTTGATAGCTCTAAACATTGTAACCTGATGTTATTCCTGCTAAGTCTGTAAACTGTTATTATTTGCAATCTTGACATGTCCTTTTGAGCATGGTCTACTGATTTCTGGAGATAGCTCAGTGTTCATGTTTTGTCATGCTTTACCTGTAATTCATTCTCATGCCTTTTGTTCTTATGTTGGGGTGCTGTAGGTTATAGCTTTGATGCTTGCTAGAAGCCTAGTTGCTGTTTTGGACAGCTTGTCCTTTAAACTTATATAGTGCATGTGTTGAACCGTTGCCCCGTTTTGAGTGGGCTCTATATGAAACTTGCTTGTTTTTGCATGAAGTTTCATATTATCATGTTGCATCTTTGTTTTGAGGTGTTTGCTTGATGTTTGGATGCATTTAGCATCAATGCCATGTTTAACTTGTTTTGCTCATATCTTCTAGGCCGTAGCTACGAACCAAATGAACTTTATATGTAACTTGACTAGAATCTCGTGTAGATCATCTTGGTGCATCTTAACTTGCTGTTTAACAACTTGAAAATAAGGTTTATTCAGTTCTGGACCAACTTCTAAATTTGCATATGAGGACTTACTGGATTTGTTATATGTTGTTTCCGGCCTCATTTAAACTTGCTTTGATGTGTTGGTCTTGTATGCATCATATTTTGCCATGACTAGCTCCATGTAGCCTTGTCATGCATCATGCTTGGTTGTGCATCATGTCATGTATATGTGTGGTGTGTTTACCATGTTGTGTGCTTCTTCTCGATAGTTCCCGTTTCGTTGCGATCATGAGGATTCGTTCGTCTACGCTTGGTTCGGCTTCATCCGTTCGTCTTCTTCATGGACTCGTTCTTCTTCCTAGCGGGATTTTAGGCAAGATGACCGTCACCTTGGATCTCACTACTATCATTGCTCTACTAGTTGCTTCGTTCTATCGCTATGCTGCGCTACCTATCATTTGTTCCTCAAGCCTCCCAAATTGCCATGTCAGCCTCTAACCTTTTTCACCCTTCCTAGCAAACCATTGCTTGGCTATGTTACCGCTTTGCTCAGCCCCTCTTATAGCATTGTTAGTTGCAGGTGAAGTTGAAGATTGCTCCATGGTGGACAGGATTTTGTTGGGATATCACAATATCTCTTATTTAATTAATGCATCTATATACTTGGTAAAGGGTGGAAGACTCGGCCTTATGCGTGGTGTTTTGTTCCACTCTTGCCGCCCTAGTTTTCGTCATACCGGTGTTATGTTCTCGGATTTTGCGTTCCTTACGCGGTCGGGTAATTTATGGGACCCCCTTGACACTTCGCTTTGAATAAAACTCCTCCAGCAAGGCCCAACCTTGGTTTTACCATTTGCCTCACCTAGCCCTTTTTCCCTTGGGTTTCCGGAGCCCGAGGGTCATCTTTATTTTACTCCCCCCCCCCGGGCCAGTGCTCCTCCGAGTGTTGGTCCAACCTGAGCGATGTCGGGCGCCCCCTGGGCAACCAGGGTCTATGCCAACCGGACGTCTGGCTCATCCGATGTGCCCTGAGAACGAGATATGTGCGACTCCTATCGGGATTTGTCCGCACATCGGGCGGCCTTGCTGGTCTTGTTTTACTATTGTCGAAATGTCTTGTAAACCGGGATTCCGAGACTGATCGGGTCTTCCTGGGAGAAGGTATATCCTTCGTTGATCGCGAGAGCTTATCATGGGCTAAGTTGGGACACCTCTGCAGGGGTTATGTGGCAGATGGGAATTTGTTAATGTCCGGTTGTAGATAACTTGACACCAGATCCGAATTAAAACACATCAACTACGTGTGTAGCCGTGATGGTCTGTTTTCGGCGGAGTCCGGGAAGTGAACATGGTTTTTGGGTTATGTTTGACGTAAGTAGGAGTTCAGGATCACCTCTTGATCATTGCTAGCTTCACGACCGTTCCGTTTGCTCTCTTCTCGCTCTTATTTGCGTATGTTAGCCACCATATCATGCTTAGACGCTGCTGCAACCTCACCACTTTACCCCTTCCTTTCCCTTTAAGCTTTGCTAGTCTTTATACCCATGGTAATGGGATTGCTAAGTCCTCGTGGCTCACAGATTACTACAACAACAATTGCGGGTACAGGTTTATGAGATGATCATGATGCGAGAGCGATGTTTGCTTATTTTGGAGTTCTTCTTCTGCTTCTTCTTCGACCAGGGATAGGTTCCAGGTCGGCAGCCTGGGCTAGCAGGGTGGATGTCGTTTGAGTTTTTGTTTGTGTTTCATCCGTAGTCGGATGGTGCTCTTATGTAAGATGATGTTGTATTCGTGTGACATTGTATGCCTTTTGTATGTATCCCCATCTATTATGTAATGTTGATGTAATGATATCCACCTTGCAAAAGCGTTTCAATATGCGGGTCTATCCTTGGTGGGACCTTCGAGTACCTCTTGGATAGGGTCGCATATTGGGCGTGACAATATGCCTAGCCCCAAAGGTGTAATCACTATGGCTGGCAATAGATATTGCGCCGAGGAGTATTTGCAGCAAGGGTCAAAGATTGATGATGAACAGATGGCTATGGTAGAATTGGAAGAGTATAAGAAAAATGCCGAGCTGAGTGATTTGTTACGCTCCAAGAAACCGGCTGCAGAGTTTGCTTTTTAGTCGGCCGGTGAGACAAAGCCGGTGCACATTCACCCGGAGGATCCCAATGTTGCACCCACCAATATATCAGAAACACTCAACAACAAATAGGAGGTTGTGATCATCCATTTCCTCCGTGAAAACTTGGTCATCTTCGCATGGAAGCCATCCGACATACCAGGTGTACCCAGGGGGCTGGTTGAGCATCGTTTGCGATTAGACCCGAAGGCCAAGCCTGTGAAAGAACACCTTCATCGTTCGGCCACAGAAAAGAGGAATGCAGTTGGCAAGGAATAGCTCGACTTCTTGCAGCCGAGTTCATCCGTGAAGTATACCACTGCAACTGGCTCGCCAACATCGTCATGGCTTCGAAGAAAGACAAGTCTCTCCGTATGTGCATTGATTTCAAGAACATTAACTGGGTCTGCCATAAGGATCATTTCCCGCTCCCCCATATAGATCAGATAGTGTAGTCCACTTCAGGATGTGAGCAACTTTCTTTTCTGGATGCGTACTCCGGTTACCACCAGATCCGACTATACGGGCCAAACGAAATAAAAATGGCTTTTATCACCCCATTCGGGTGTTTTTTCTATATCACCATGCCATTTGGTCTCAAGAATGCTGGCGCCACTTTCATGCACATGGTTTAGAAGTGTTTACACATGCAGATGAGTTAGAACATAGAGGCGTGCATGGATGATATCATAGTCAAGTCCAGGAAAGGTCTGACCTACTAGCTGACCTCGCCGAGAATTTTGCAAATTTGGGAAGGTACGACATCAAGCTGAATATAGCGAAGTGCACTTTTGGAGTAACGGGGGGGGGGGGGCAAATTACTCAAATTTCTCATTTTTGAACGAGGAATAGATGCCAACCCTGAGAAAATTGGCGCGATTGTCTGAATGAAGCGTCTTGAACGCCTGCATGATGTACAGAAACTCACCGGCAGCCTTGCAGCCTTGAGTTGAACCATCTCTCGTCTCGGTGAGAAGGCACTGCCCCTATACCGACTAATGAAGAAGTCTTATTCATTCGAGTGGACTCCCGAACCCCAAGGAGAGTTTTTTGAACTCAAAGCCCTGTTGTCGGTGTCAAAACCGGTGGATCTCGGGTAGGGGGTCCTGAACTGCGCGTCTGAGGTCAGATGGTAACAGGAGATGGGGGACACGATGTTTACCCAGGTTCATGCCCTCTCTATGGAGGTAATACCCTACTTCCTACTTGATTGATCTTGATGAATATGAGTATTACAAGAGTTTATCTACCACGAGATCATAATGGTTAAAACCCTAGAAGTCTAGCCTATATGATTATGATTGTCCCCCTCTACGAACTGAACCCTCCGGTTTATATAGACACCGGAGGGGACTAGGGTTGTACAAAGTTGGTTACAGAGAGAGGAATCTACATATCCGAATCACCAAGCTTGCCATCCACGCAAAGGAGAGTCCCATCCGTACACGGGAAGAAGTCTTCTCTCTTGTATCTTCATAGCCCAACAATCCGGCCCAGGTTAATAGTCCGGCCGTCCAAGGACCCCTTAATCCAGGACTCCCTCAATAGCCCCTGAACCAGGCTTTAATGACGAGGTGTCCGGCGCACAGATTGTCTTCGGCATTGCAAGGCGCCTTCCTTCTCCGAATACTCCAAAATAGTCTTTGAACACAGACAACATGTCCGACTCTGCAAAACAAATCCCACACAAAACCGTAGAGAGTATAATATTTCACGAGTCCAATCTTCTGAGAACTTTTTGTAGCGTGACATCACGTCATCGCCCGACCATTATTCAAACAGTTTTTTACCCTGTCGCTCCATATTTTGAGATGCAGTTTTATTGGCACGTCTTGTCAAAGCAAAGATTGTGTCCCCTTAATACGGGATTCTCACCAACACGGGCATGGATAACCCAATTGTTCTATTGGCATGATTCCTTGGGAATAGGCATGTTTTAAGGCCTAGGAGGGACGTTTGATATTCATTGCCTTTATAAAGGAGCAAAGTCTCATCCTTCTTCCTTTACGCCAAGCCCTTCCTCAACTTCTCCCACCTCGAGTTCCAACACCCAAGGTTCAAGCTAATCGCTTCGTACCTCCCAGTCATGTCCGGACCCAGCCCTCAAGGTCGGTGGGTGACTTCCTCCGTCACAAAGGTGGATATCGTGAAGCTTCGGGAGGCAAGATATCTGACCGCGGAAATTCTCCCCTGGCTTCCTGCTCAAGGGTAGGTTATTCCTACCCCCAGATCCGGCGAGACGGTCATATTCATCTCCCACTTCCTCCGAGGGCTAGGGTTTGCTCTTCATCCCTTTGTTCGAGGGATGATGTTCTATTATGGGCTAGATTTTCACGATCTAGCTCCGGACTCCTTTCTTCACGTCTCGGTGTTTATCATCGTGTGCGAGACCTTCCTCCATATTCCCCCACACTTCGGCTTGTGGCTTAAGACATTCAATGTGAAGCCGAAGGTAGTCGACAGGAAACAGGCAGAGTGCGGTAGTGCTGCGGTGAGCAAACTTGCCAATACTACTTGGCCAAAGGGTTCCTTCACAGAAACTTCTGACCTGTGGCAGCGGGAGTGGTTTTACATCACTGAGCCCCATGGTAACAAATGGGCAGCTACACCTGTGTTCTGATCCGTTCCTCCGCTACAACTTGCATCATGGATTAATAAGGGGCTGGACTGGGGATCAATCGATGAAGTGCGGACGCTGCAAAGCCGCATTCGGAGCCTTATTGAGAAGGACACCAGTTTATCAATGTGATCCAAGTAATGCTAGTCCGTCGGGTCCTACCATGCCAGCGACGGCCTCTCCACATGTGGGAGTTCAGTATGGAAGGACCACGAACCCTACAGCATTTCTCTGGTATGACGCTCAGAGGAATGTGGAAATTATTCTTCGGGGCACGAAAACAGTGGCCGGATACCACAAAAGACACCGACATTGTCTGCAATCATCGGGATACCTCGGTAAGTACTCGACTCCCGAACACGGTTTAGTCAAATTCCTCATAACAATATATTGAGAAAATCATACTCATCCAGGGCTGGATAAAGAAGGCGGAGAGAATTAGGTGTTCGGCCCCTCTTCCTAAAGACTCACCCGATACGGTGCTAACAAGGATGCTGGCTCCGGCACCATACCAAGCTCCAGCGAGGGAAGACAAGGAGGAGAGCAGGGAGGACCAAGGTGGTCCCCATTCTAGGGGCACTGTCGGTGTCAAAATTGGCGGATCTCGGGTAGGGGGTCCCGATCTGTGCGTCTAAGGCTAACGGTAACAGGAGGCAAGGGACACTATGTTTTACCTAGGTTCGGGCCCTCTCGATGGAGGTAAAACCCTACTTCCTGCTTGATTGATCTTGATGATATGAGTATTACAAGAGTTGATCTACCACGAGATCGTAGAGGCTAAACCCTAGAAGCTAGCCTATGATGATTATGATTGTCCCCCTAAGGACTAAACCCTCCGGTTTATATAGACACCAGAGGGGGCTAGGGTTTACACAGAGTCGGTTACAAAGAAGGAAATCTAATATCCAGATTGCCAAGTTTGTCTTCCACGCAAAGGAGAGTCCCATCCGGACACGGGACAGAGTCTTGAGTCTTGTATCTTCACGGTCCAGCAGTCCGGCCAAAGTGTATAGTCCGGCTGTCCGGATACCCTCTAATCCAGGACTCCCTCAGTAGCCCCTGAACCAGGCTTCAATGACGATGAGTCCGGCGCGTAGTTTGTCTTCGGCATTGCAAGGCGGGTTCCATCTCTGAATACTCCAAAGTACCTGTTGTAACGAACATTATCGGGCTTCCCATCAATGTTGTACTCCTTGGCTTCTGTGATGTACATAGGAGGATACGTTGCCCTTTGCGAATTATTTCTGGGCTACGAGTCTCACTTCGAGTTATGGAATAATTTATTCTGCCTCGTCCCTTGCAACCAGGGGGAATCCATATGTCAAGTGGGCGGAGCCGAAATATGGCGCGTCGCCGAGACCGGATACCTGTCCGGTACTCCCAAGAAGGCATCTGAAAACTGGCCCTCGGAGTGGTTTTATGTTGATGACATTCCTCTTACGTATCCAATCCGGACGGGCCTCCCTAAGTTCAATAACGCTCCGCCGAAGAGACGCCGAAGTTGGCGCCTGTCGGTGTCAAAATCGGGGGATCTCGGGTAGGGGGTCCCGAACTGTGCATCTAGGCGGATGGTAACAGGAGACAAGGGACACGATGTTTTTACCCAGGTTCGGGCCCTCTCGATGGAGGTAAAACCCTACTCCTGCTTGATTAATATTGATGATATGGGTAGTACAAGAGTAGATCTACAACGAGATCAAGGAGGCTAAACCCTATAAGCTAGCCTATGGTATGATTGTTATCTGTCCTATGGACTAAAACCCTTCGGTTTATATAGACACCGGAGAGGGCTAGGGTTACACAGAGTCGGTTACAATGGTAGGATATCTACATATCCGTATCGCCAAGTTTGCCTTCCACGCCAAGGAAAGTCCCATCCAGACATGGGACGAAGTCTTCAATCTTGTATCTTCATAGTCTTGGAGTCCGGCCAATGATGATAGTTCGGCTATCCGGACACCCCCTAGTCCAGGACTCCCTCAGTAGCCCTTGAACCAAGCTTCAATGACGACGAGTCCGGCGTGCATATTGTCTTCGGCATTGCAAGGCGGGTTCCTCCTCCGAATAATTCATAGAAGATTTTGAATACCAGGATACTGTCCGGCTCTGCAAAATAAATTCCACATACCACCGTAGAGAGAATAATATTTACACAGGTTCAATCTGCTGACGTATTTCGTGGCATGACGTCATGCCACGGCCAAGCCTTTATTCGAATTGTTTTTATTGTTCCACCTCAGCGCGTTTAGCGAAGCGGTTTCCTTGGCACGTCTTGTCAAAGTAGAGATCGTGTCCCCTTATTCCGGGATTCTCATCAATACAGACGTGGGTAACCCAACCGCGCCATTGATTGCGGCGCTTGGGAGATAAGCGAGTTTTACTGGGCCGATGGGGACGCATAGTTTCGTCCGCTCATATAGGGGATAAGGATCCACCTTTTTACCTACACCTTCTTCCTCCTTTGCTTATCCATCTCCGCGCACTCGAGCTCCAGCGCCCAAGTCCGCACATCTCACCTCAACCTTCTCCAACCATGTCCGAAGCGGGAGGCAAGTGGATGGCCTCCTCCGTTACAGAGGGGAACATCAAGAAGTTGCGCAAGGCCGGATATCTGTCCAGTGACATCGCGCACTGGCTCCCTGATGAGGGGCAGCTCGTCCCCACCCCCGGGCCCCATGAGAGGGTGGTATTCCTTCCCAATTTCCTCCGCGGACTGGGCTTCCCACTCCACCCCTTTGTCTGGGGGCTCATGTTCTACTATGGCCTGGATTTCCATGATCTGGCCCCGAATTTTATCCTCAACATCTCAGCGTTTATCGTCGTGTGCGAGGCCTTCCTCTGCGTCCAGCCCCACTTCGGCTTCTGGCTAAAGACCTTCAATGAGCCGAAGGTAGTGGGCGGCAGCCAAGCAGAGTGCGGAGGCGCCATGGTGGGCAAGATGCCCAACGTCACCTGGCTCGAGGGCGCCTTTGTGGAAACCATCAAAGGGTGGCAATCGGGGTGGTTCTATATCACCGAGCCGCGTGACCCTGAATGGGCAGCGGCCCCCGAATTCAGATCTGGCATCCCCACGTGGCTCACCTCCTGGAAAGAGAAGGGCCTGTTGTGGGGCGATTCGGAGGAGCTGACTGGACTCCAATCTTGTCTCCAAACCCTGGTGAACAAGAAGCTGAAGCTTGTCAACGTAGTCCAGGTCATGCTCATCCGCCGGATTCTCCCGTGCCAGCAGCGGGACTTCAACTTGTGGGAGTTTGATCCGGCACAACACCAGACCTTGGGCAGGCTCTTCGACACTACGTACGAAGAGGCCTAGAGGGTGCTATTCAAGGGCGTCGAGGCCCCCGCATCCGCTACCGAAGATCGCGGATTCAGCTCGCAGCGTCCTGTTGGCGAGGTAAGCTACATTGTCCTTTACGGGACACTTGCTTTCCATAGTTTGACTCTATGTGGGATCTAAACTCCCAATACCTTTGATAGGCCTGGCAGAAGACGTCCAGACAGGTTAACTGTCCGGCGCCTGTCGTGGTTCTAAGCCTGACAGTAGAGTGGGGGGTAGGTATGGAGAGGCAAGGTCCTAGCTATGGAGAAGTTGTAAACACAAGGGATGTACGAGTTCAGGCCCTTCTTGGAGGAAGTAAAAGCCCTACGTCTCGGAGCCCGGAGGCGGTCGAGTGGATTATGTGTATACGAATTACAGGATGCCGAACCCCTCTACCTGTGGAGGGGGGTGGCTTATATAGAGTGCGCCAGGACCCCAGCCAGCCCACGTAGGAGAGGGTTTAAGGTGATTTAAGTCCGGGGCGTTACTGGTAACGCCCCACATAAAGTGTCTTTACTATCATAAAGTCTACTTAATTACAGGTCGTTGCAGTGCAGAGCCCCTCTTGACCTTCTTGTGGTCGAGTGAGTCTTCGTGGTCGAGTCCTTCAAGTCAGTCGAGTGAGTCCCTCGTTGGTCGACTGGAAGGTGACCTCTTCTAAGGGTGTCCTTGGGCAGGGTACTTAGATCAGGTTTGTGACCCTACCCTAGGTACATGACCCCATCATTAGCCCCCGAATGGATTGAGGCTTCGAGTGAGGAAGGAGTTGATGTTATTTCCGATTAACTTTTGCACACTGGTCGTGTGTTGTTCTGGACCAAAGAATCTCTTCGTTGATAGTGACCAACTTGTCTTCAGTCGACTCGATCCATTCTCTTCTTTCGTCGAGTGATCTTTCGGGCTTTGATGATTTCCGAGCGACGGATCGCAGGAAATCCCGCGTCTGACAGACCGGTCTGCCGTTCGCGGATTCCGCGGGATGCGAAATTTGGGGAAGCGCGCGAAACGGAGCGGACCACGACGTTCGGATGGGACGGGATATAGACGCCTCGATCCCCGCGCCGCTTTCGTCGCCACGTATCCCGCCTGCATAACTGTTCCTGGATATGATTAGATCGACCGGGCCCACCTGTCATCCACTCGGAAGGGACCTTATAAATGCGCCCGGCGAGGGTTTTTTGTACAGTGCCTCAGCATTCTCTTTCTCTGCTCCCTTCGTCTCCGCCCGACGTGCTCGCTCTCGCCTCCGCCCAACCTCTCCTCGTGCGTCTCGCCGGCAACCATGGCCAAGGAGAAGACGGCGGTGCTGGAACGCGCGAAGAAGGCGTCGGCGACGGAGAAGGCGAAGAGGAGATCCACCAGCCGCGGCGGGTCTTCGTCTAGATCCCGCCTGCCGAAGGGCTGGGTCCAAGGAGATTGGATCCAGTCGACCATCACGGAGAAAGATCTCCTCGACATGGCCAACGAGGGCTTGATCCCCCATGGAGCTGCGAGGCTTCCGGGGAAGGAGTGGCAGCCCCAGCCAGAAGAGGGTGAGTGCGTGCTCTTGGCCACCCATGTTGATCGTGGATTTTCTTTGCCGCCGAGTATTTTCTTCCGTGGTTTCTTGAACTTCTTTGGAGCGCAGCTCCACCACTTTACCCCAAATTCTATCGCCTATCTTGCCGTGTTCGTGTCCATGTGTGAGGGTTTTCTGGGCTGTCGACCGCACTGGGGCTTGTTCAAGCATATATTCACGTGTCGCTCTCAGACCGTGAAGAAGGCGAGCCCAGGCGACGAAAGAACCCGAGTCGTCCAAATGTGTGGGGGCCTGGGGATCCAGGTGAGGAATAAGAGCACCTTCCCAGCCATGACTTTTCCCGAGTCAGTCAGGGGCTGGCAGTCGACCTGGTTCTACTGCCAGGATCAGTCGACGCCGGGGCAGTCGGGTGGACTCCCTCAGTTTACCATGGACCGAGTGAACAAGCCCTCCTCTCTGAAGTTGATTCCGGAGGAGAAAGCTGACGTGAAGATGTTGATGGAGCGCGTGGTACAGTTGGTTTGGGAGGGAGTGATGGGCATGGATCTCCTGGAGGTTTTCCTTAGGCGTCATATCCAGCCTCTTCAGTTCCGGAGCCACTGCATGTGGTTGTACTGTGGGACTGAAGACGAGACTCGAGTCCATCCAGAAGCAGTCGACGATGTCACTCTGGAAAGATGGATGGCCGCCGTTACCGGAAACAAGGATAACCCACGCGGAGCCAGAAGGATTCCTCCACTCGACCACAACAGTGATCCAGACAAGGTATGCCTGCTCTACTCTCCACTGTGTTCTTGTCATACTCATTTCTGTTTATTCTGCCAATTGGTCGATTGATCCTTGTCTTGATGTCTATCAGGCCCTCACCGAGCTGTACTCGATGCCCAATGGAGCACAGGCTCCGACTGAAGAGGGTGAGGCGATTGGGGGCGAGAGCCAGGAGGAGGAGGAATGGGACTCGGACGTTGTTGAGGATGATGATGACGATGACGACGATGACGGTGATGAAGATGACGCTGACGACGAGGAAGAAGAGGAGGAGGAGGTCGTACCACCGCGCTCAGAAAGGCGGTCGAAGCTTGTCCACGACCCTTCGCCTGAACGTGGCAAGGGGGTTGCGACCGTTGCACAGTTGACCAAGCGCCCTCGGACCACCTCTCCGGCGCCGACTGATAAGGCGCCGAAGCAGCCCCGGGCGGCTCCGTCGAAGCCGACCAAGCTCCTGCCGAAGATGAAGGTGTCCATCCCCACCATATCAGGGTAATCATGCTGCTTAAGTCTTCTTATTTTGTGTGAACTTTGTCTCTGGTTGACGCTGAAGTTAGTCGACTGATTCTTTGGAGTTGCAGTGCTGCTACTTCTGAGACCTCAGCCCGGGCTGATGACCATGAGATGGAGGACGCAGCAACCTCAAAACTAGGTACTATATTCTTAACGCCGTTTTTAGTCGACTGACTCATGATCTCTAATCCTGATTCTTCTCTGTAGCTCCACCCAATGTTGTTATCACTCTCCCTGATGATGATGAGGATGAGGAACCGCTGAAGCGCAGAAGGAGTAGGAAAGCGTCCGCCAGCAGGGTGCCCTAGGATGTGACGGCGCCTGAGATTGTGATTGCGGAGGAAGAGAACACCACTCGACACACTGTGTCCTTCGCAGATCCACTGACGAGTGCTCAGCAGCCCTCCCTCTTCACGACGCACCACGTCCCAGAGGACCAAGCTGGCGCCGCGAAGGAGGCGATACGCCAGGCAGGGATCATGATGGAGCAGTTAAGGACCATCCGGGATGCGAGCCAGGCAGCTTACGACGCCAGTTCCGCCCTTCAAAGCAATGTTCAGGTCAGTCGACCACCGCCTGTTCTGTTAGGATATGCTATCAAAAACTTTTCTTTCTAGAATTTATAGTAGTCACCCACTGGGTGTGTCGATTCAGACTTCGTGTTAGCGGGGGCACGCTGAGTGCACCCACTGGGTGTAGTCCCCAAGGCTAAGGTCGACTGCTGGCAGTCGGCCTTAGGCTTTATAATTTCAGTCTTTCTGACATTCGACCAAGTCGACTGGATTTCGCAAACCGGTCGACTGGTCGACTCTGTCTTCAATAGGATTAGTGGGGGCACGCTGAGTGCACCCACTGGGTGTAGTCTCCAAGGCTAAGGTCGACTACTGGCAGTCGGCCTTAGGCTTTATAATTTCAATCTTTCTGTCATTCGACTATGTCGACTGGATTTCGCAAACCGGTGGGGGCACGCTGAGTGCACCCACTGGGTGTAGTCCCCGAGACTGTGGTCGACTGCTTGCAGTCGATTACAGTCTTAAAGAATACATCTTTTTTTTTTTGAGGTCGACTGGTCGACTCCATCTTCAATAGGATTAGTGGGGGCACGCTGAGTGCACCCACTGGGTGTAGTCCCCGAGACTACGGTCGAATGCTTGTATTCGGCTGTAGTCTTAGAAACGTGTGATTTTTCCCTTTTTCACTCGGAAGTGAATTATTTTTGACATCTAGTCGATTGGTTCTTCGTAGAACTCCTGTGATCTTGTGGCTCGCTACTCTGAGCTGGAAAACAAGCACACTCAACTCGAGCTGAACTTGAAGCTGGTTCAGGAGAAGCTGACGAAGGCAAAGGAGGAGACCGAAGGTATGTTTGGTGAGACCCTGACGACTGCTTTTCCCCTTGTTTGTTTCAAAATCTGATCTTGCTGTAACTTGCAGGTAAGGTAAGGGAGGCCCAACAGAAGAAAGACCTTGAACTAGCTGAGAAGATCAAGCTTGCTGACGAGAAGTTAGCTTCAGTCACCAAGCTTGAACAAGACAATACCAATCTGAAAGTTGCTCTTGGGATCGCCAACAAGGAGGTCAGTCGACTGAAAACTGATAAAGCTGCCCTGACCGACCAAGTCAGTAAGTTGACTGGGAAGAAAAATGATCTGGAGGCCTTCCTGAGTGGTCTTGCCAAGAAGCTGTTTCTTATGCTTGAAGGTAAACCTCTATGCTCGGCAATCATTTCCAATCGTGGTTTTTCCATTCGACCATTCCCTTGACTCAGTGATCGTCCTTGCAGAATTTTGCCAAAACTTTGAAGAAGAAACTAGCCGGCTGGAGCCAAACCTCGACCCCGTCAATTCTCCGGTGAACGACGAAGTTGCCATGGATGTTTTCCGACTGGAGTCCCGTGTTGCAGCTGTCGTGGACTATCTCGCAAGGCTGAAGGTCGCCACATCTCGCATCGACTCGACGCTCTGGCCCGGGGAGACACTTCAGAATGACCTTGAGTCGCTGATGGCTCGCTTGAACACGATCGCTGGTCGAGTGCAGGAATGGAAGAAGTCCTCGGCTCGGTGCGGTGCAGATGTTGCTCTGTGTCTGGCCCGAGTCCACTGCAAAGATGCGCGAGAAGAGAAGCTGGCGGCCCTCCGGGTGGCCAACACCAAGAAACATGACTTCAGGTCCTTTATGGAAACTTTCCTTGCGGCTGCCACTCGGATCGCAGACGGAATTGATCTTGATGAGTTTGTTGCACCTTCTAGCCCTCCACAGGAGGGGTAAAAAACTTCTTCTAAGCTCGACGCTTTAAATTTGCCTCGGAATGCCGAGTGGAATTGTAACCGATAAACCTTAACGGGCTTAACGCCTGAGCACCTTCGGTTCCTTTAGATATCGATTCGAACTTGAATTTGGTGCTTGAATATGATTGCTTTTGGCTCGAAATGTCTTTTGCAGGTTCAAAGCAGGGCGCCTTTACTGCAATCGACTTATTCCTTAGTCCACTTAGGCGAGCACTGGGCTGCGGCTAAGCCTCCGGGTGGAAGTCCGGCTTACCACTCGGTAGGATTTCGATAACTTAGGCGAGTACTTGGACTGCAGCTAAGCCTCCGAGTGGAAGTCCGGCTTACCACTCGGTAGGATTTTGATAACTTAGGCTAGCACTGGGCTGCAGCTAAGTCTCCGAGTGAGAGGTTTGCTCTTCACTCGGTAGGATTTTTATAACTTAGGCGAGTGCTTGGACTGCAGCTAAGCCCCCGAGTGAGAGGTTTGCTCTTCACTCGGTAGGATCTTTATAACTTAGGCGAGTGCTTGGACTGCAGCTAAGCCCCCGAGTGAGAGGTTTGCTCTTCACTCGGTAGGATTTTTTACAAACTTAGGCGAGCACAGGGCTGCAGCTAAGCCTCCGAGTGAGAGGTTTGCTCTTC
>NC_041385.1:262979047-262979551 GCF_002162155.2 Triticum dicoccoides | reverse complement strand
CACTCGGTAGGATTTCGATAACTTAGGCGAGTTCTTGGACTGCAGCTAAGCCCCCGAGTGAGAGGTTTGCTCTTCACTCGGTAGGATTTTTTACAAACTTAGGCGAGCACAGGGCTGCAGCTAAGCCTCCGAGTGAGAGGTTTGCTCTTCACTCGGTAGGATTTCGATAACTTAGGCGAGTACTTGGACTGCAGCTAAGCCTCCGAGCGGAAGTCCGGCTTACCACTCGGTAGGATTTTTATATCTTAGGCGAGCACTGGGCCGCAGCTAAGCCTCCGAGTGAGAGGTTTGCTCTTCACTCGGTAGGATTTTTATAACTTAGGCGAGTGCTTGGACTGCAGCTAAGCCCTCGAGTGAGAGGTTTGCTCTTCACTCGGTAGGATTTCGATAACTTAGGCGAGTTCTTGGACTGCAGCTAAGCCTCCGAGTGAGAGGTTTGCTCTTCACTCGGTAGGATTTTTTACAAACTTAGGCGAGCACAGGGCTGCAGCTAAGCCTCCGAGT
>NC_041385.1:262868861-262978855 GCF_002162155.2 Triticum dicoccoides | reverse complement strand
TGAGAGGTTTGCTCTACACTCGGTAGGATTTTTTACAAACTTAGGCGAGCACAGGGCTGCAGCTAAGCCCCCGAGTGAGAGGTTTGCTCTACACTCGGTAGGATTTTTTACAAACTTAGGCGAGTGCTTGGACTGCAGCTAAGCCCCCGAGTGAGAGGTTTGCTCTACACTCGGTAGGATTTTCTACAAACTTAGGCGAGCACAGGGCTGCAGCTAAGCCCCCGAGTGGAAGTCTGGCTTACCACTCGGTAGGATTTCGATAACTTAGGCGAAATGGATTCGCAGCTAAGCCTCCGAGTGGGAGTCTGGCTCACCACTCAGTAGGATTTTTACAAACTTAGGCGAAACGGATTCGCGGCTAAGTCACCCACTGAGGGGGAATTTTATTGGACAAATAAAAAGTGACAAAAATTATGGAGGAACTATGACACTATTATTTTGAGGTCCATGAACTACAGAAGTACTTTATTGCAACTCATCCGAGTGATCAACCTTAAGTGTAAAATGGGCGGAGTAGTTCCGCGTTCCAAGCTCAGGGCTCGTCGATATTATGCTCGACGTTGTAAAGACGGTACGCCCCGTTGTGGAGAACCTTGGTGACGATGAAGGGACCTTCCCAAGAAGGAGCAAGCTTGTGTGGTTTGTGCTGATCCACTCGGAGAACCAAATCTCCTTCCTGGAAGGCTCGACCTCTCACATTTCTGGCGTGGAAACGACGCAAATCTTGTTGGTAGATGGTCGACCGGATCAGAGCCATCTCCCTTTCTTCCTCTGAAAGGTCAACTGCGTCCTGCCGCGCTTGTTCAGCTTCTGCTTCGTTGTAGATTTCGACTCGAGGAGCATTGTGGAGAAGATCACTTGGCAAGACTGCTTCAGCTCCGTAGACCAAGAAGAATGGAGTTCTTCCGGTCGACCGATTAGGTGTGGTCCGTAGTCCCCAAAGCACTGAGGGAAGTTCGTCGACCCAAGCTCCAGCTGCATGCTTGAGATCACGCATCAGTCGGGGTTTCAATCCCTTGAGAATCAGGCCATTGGCTCGCTCTGCCTGTCCATTCGACTGTGGATGGGCGACTAAAGCGTAGTCGATCCGTGTGCCTTGAGAGTTACAAAAATCTCTGAATTCCTCCGAGTCAAAGTTCGACCCATTATCCGTAATGATGCTGTGCGGGACTCCATATCTGAATATTAGTTCCCTGATGAAACTAACAGCAGTACCGGCGTCAAGGTTCTTGATTGGTTTAGCCTCAATCCACTTGGTGAACTTGTCGACTGCCACCAGTACATGCGTGAAGCCACTTCGCCCTGTTCTCAAAGGACCGACCATGTCCAACCCCCATACTGCGAAAGGCCAGACGAGTGGAATGGTCTTCAGGGCTGATGCAGGCTTGTGCGACATATTCGAGTAAAACTGACATCCCTCGCACTTATCCACTATCTCCTTTGCCATCTCATTCGCTTTTGTCCAGTAAAATCCGGCTCGGTATGCTTTGGCCACGATGGTCCGAGAGGACGCGTGATGACCACAAGTTCCCGAGTGAATATCATTAAGGATGATTCGACCTTCTTCCGGCGTTATGCACTTCTGACCGACTCCAGTCGCGCTTTCTTTGTATAACTGTCCTTTGATTACGGTAAAGGCCTTAGATCGGCGGACGATCTGTCGAGCCTCTTCCTCATCCTCCGGGAGCTCCTTTCTCAGGATATATGCGATATATGGAACTGTCCAGTCGGGAATGACCACCAAGATCTCCATGACCAAGTCGACCACTGCTGGGACTTCAACCTCAGTCGGATCTGTGGCACTCTTGGGCTGTGGAGCTTCTTCGGTGAAAGGATCTTCTTTGACTGACGGAGTGTGTATATGCTCCAAGAACACACCACTCGGAATGGCTTCTCTCTTGGAACCTATCTTTGCTAGATCATCAGCTGCTTGATTTTTCAGTCGGGGTATATGATGGAGCTCCAACCCCTCAAACTTCTTTTCCAGCTTCCTCACTGCACTGCAGTATCCAGTCATGGCTGGGCTTCTCACGTCCCACTCCTTCATCACTTGGTTGACCACTAAATCCGAGTCGCCATAGACCATCAGGCGACGGACGCCGAGTGAAATGGCCATGCGCAACCCATATAAGAGGGCCTCATATTCTGCCTCATTGTTGGAGGAATCAAAGTGAATCTGGAGCACATATCTGAGCTTATCTCCTCTGGGGGAAACCAGGACAACCCCAGCACCGGAACCATTCAACATCTTAGAGCCATCAAAGAACATGGTCCAATGCTCCGAGTGAACTTCAGTCGGCTGCTGCTGTTCAATCCACTCGGCGAGGAAATCTACTATTGCCTGGGACTTAATGGCTTTCTTTGCCTCAAACTTGATATCAAGGGGAAGAAGTTCAATCGCCCATTTAGCCACTCGACCAGTCGCATCTCTGTTGTGCAAAATCTCTGATAGTGGAGCGTCGCTGACGACTGTGATGGAATGATCAGAGAAATAATGAGCAACCTTCTTTGTGGTCATGTATATTCCATACACAAGCTTCTGATAATGAGGATATCTCTGCTTGGATGGAGTCAAGACTTCAGACAAATAATACACTGGGCGCTGAACTTTGAGAGCTTTTCCTTCTTCTTCCCGCTCGACCGTTAGCACAGTACTGACGACTTGTCCTGTGGCTGCGATATAGAGCAACAGAGGCTCTTTGCTGATTGGAGCAGCAAGCACCGGCTGGGTGGAGAGCAGAGCTTTTAGCTCGGCAAATGCTGCATCAGCTTCTGGAGTCCACTCGAACTTGTCTGCCTTCTTCATCAGTCGGTAAAGAGGCAATGCCTTTTCACCGAGTCGTGAGATGAATCGACTTAATGCGGCCAAGCATCCAGTAAGCTTCTGGACATCGTGCACTCGCACAAGGCGTTTCATTCGGAGAATAGTGCCGATCTTCTCTGGATTAGCGTCGATTCCTCGTTCGGACACGAGAAAACCGAGTAACTTGCCACCAGGAACTCCAAATGTGCACTTTGATGGATTGAGCTTGATATCATACCTTCTGAGGTTGGCAAATGTTTCGGCGAGGTCAGCGAGCAGGTCGGAACCTTTTCGTGACTTGACAACGATATCATCCATATATGCTTCCACATTCCGACTGATTTGAGTGAGTAGACACTTCTGAATCATTCGCATAAATGTGGCTCCGGCATTCTTGAGGCCGAATGGCATGGTGATATAGCAGAAGCACCCGAATGGAGTGATGAAAGCTGTTTTTATCTCGTCGGGTCCGTACAGACGGATCTGGTGGTACCCGGAGTAGGCGTCTAGAAAAGACAGTCTCTCGCATCCCGCGGTCGAGTCAACAATTTGATCTATGCGAGGGAGAGGAAAATGATCTTTCGGGCAGGCCCGGTTGATGTGCTTGAAATCAATGCACATTCGGAGCGATTTGTCCTTCTTAGGAACCATGACGACATTAGCGAGCCACTCGGAGTGGTATATCTCTCGGATAAATCCTGCCGCCAACAGTCGAGCCACTTCCTCACCAATGGCTTTTCTCTTCTGGACGGCGGACCGCCGAAGATGCTCTTTGACTGGTTTTGCAGATGAGTCGACTCTTAGGCGATGCTCAGCCAGTCCCCTGGGAACACCTGGCATGTCAGCGGGCTTCCATGCAAAAATGTCCCAGTTCTCACGGAGGAACTGGATGAGCGCTTCTTCCTATTTTGGGTCGAGTGTTGTGGAGATGTGGGTCGGAGCTGCATCGGGGTCGGTCGGGTGAATGTGAACAGGCTTCGTCTCACCGGACGACTGAAATGCAGACTCTGTGGCGGGTTTCTTGGATCGCAGCAAATCACTCGGATCTGCATTTTGCTTGTATTCTTCGAATTCGACCGCTGTCACCTGGGAATCGACAATCTTTGAGCCCTTCTGAAAGCACTCTTCTGCCTTTTTCCGATCACCGGTGACAGTGATCACTCCTTTGGGGCCGGGCATCTTCAATTTGAGGTATACGTAACATGGTCGAGCCATGAATCGTGCGTAAGCTGGTCTCCCCAAAATGGCATGATATGCACTCTGAAAATCCACGACCTCAAACGTCAACTTTTCTTTGCGAAAATGTTTCGAATCACCAAACACCACGTCTAGAGCTATTTGGCCGAGTGACTCGGCTTTCTTCCCTGGTATAACTCCATGAAAGCTCATGTTACTGGTGCTCAGTCGGGACATCGGAATGCCCATTCCTTTCAGTGTGTCTGCATACAACAAATTCAGCCCGCTTCCACCGTCCATCAGCACTTTTGTCAGTCGAGTGCCTTCGACAACTGGATCGACCACCAAAGCTTGCCTCCCAGGGGTGGCAATATGAGTCGGGTGATCAGATTGGTCGAATGTGATGGGTATTTGGGACCATTTCAGATAATTTGCTTTTGCCGGGGCAACCATGTTCACCTCTCGGTTAATGACTTTCAATCGACTCTTGCTTTCCACATCTGCAAAGATCATCAGAGTGGAGTTGATATGCGGATATCCTTCCTCACTGTCCTCCTTGTCTTCGGCCTTGTCCGACTCCTTCTCCTTGTCCTTAGATTGTTTTCCCTGAAACTGCTGAATCAGGAGTCGACATTGGGGAGTGGTATGCTTCGGGTAGATGATATTCCCCTCTTCGTCTTTCTTCGTGTGGATGTGACATGGCATATCCATTACGTCGTTCCCTTCTTTATCATTTACTTTCTTAGGGTTCCAGGACCCTTTTGGTTTCCCTTTAAACTTTCCCTGAGTCACGGCCAGAGCCTCTCTAGGAGCTGCTGGTTCAGCCTTCCGCTTCTGTTTCCGACTGGTGTTTCCCTTTTCCGACTGGCTCGGCTTGTGCTTGCCGCTTCGGAGTCGGTCTTCTTCTTCGCCGTTGGCGTACTTGGTAGCAATCTCCATCATCCGACTCAAGGTCATGTCACCGGTTCGACCAAATTTCAAACTTAATTCTCTGTTCTTGACACCATCCTTGAAGGCGCAGACTGCCTGATGATCAGACACATTCTCCACAGTATGGTGCAAAGTGATCCATCTCTGAATATACTCTCTGAGAGTCTCATTGGTCTTCTGCACGCAGACTTGCAACTCTGTCAGTCCAGCTGGTCGCTTGCAAGTTCCTTCAAACGTTCTGGTGAACACTCGGGACAGATCTTCCCAAGTGTAAATGCTGCTAGGAGGTAATTGAGTTAACCATGCCCTGGCAGAACCTTCCAGCATGAGGGGCAAATGCTTCATGGCCACCTCGTCGTTCCCACCACCAATCTGAACTGCCACTCGGTAGTCCTCAAGACAAGTTTCAGGCTTAGACTCACCAGTGAACTTGCTGACTCCTGTTGCCAACCTGAAATTGGGAGGGATAACTGCGGCTCTGATAGCTCTGCTAAAACATTCAGGACCAGAAACATGCACTCGACTGCTTTTGGGCGCGTCTCTGTCGAGTCCGCCTCGATGGGCTCTGTTCCGGTCGACCAAACCTTGCACGATAATGGATCGCGCATCGAAGCCTGGTTCTCTGGGGTCGACTGGAACTCTTCGCCCCATACTGAACTGACGCCTGTCATCTTGCTGCCGAGGAGCGTAAGACCCACCCCTCGGAGGGGAATTGGGCACTCGACGCCTATCATCTCGGTCGAGTCGGTCACCATATTGGTCTCGCCGATTCTCGTGCCCTTCACGCCGCGGAGGCGATCTGGGGCTGTGAGCCGACTGAACCGTATTCGCAGCGACGGATCGACTGTGAATTCTGTTGCGCGACTGCGACACGGCCGAATTCTGATCTCCTGCTGCCCGGAGCAGATCCCTGATCTGCATCAAGCCTCTGCCAGCTTCCGACTGAGAAGGCTGGATGGACTCTGCTATACGGGTCACAGCTGCTAAATTCTGGATTGGGGTTCGATATACCTGAGTCGGCGGGAAGAGTTGACGTCGACTGATGTCGGGAACTCGTTGCGGCGCGCGCTCGTCGAGTGCTCGCTGAAGATTCTCCAGTCGAGTGCGTTCGGCCAAGTTGGCCAAACGTGCCTCCTCCAAGGCGCAAGCCTCGGGGGTTTCTCCTGCGATGGGAGTACGCAGGGCATCCACGTTCCTGCGGCGAAGTTCCTCTCTTTGCAGAGAGTCGAGTGGCTCAGGCTGGTACTCTTCATGGTCTCGTGCGGGATCGCCTCCGTCGCCTGCCCCACCATCACGGGCGAAGCCAGGGGGACTGCAGGGCCCGTCGACCATCAGGATTTCCGCCGCTGGATCACTGCTATCGCACTCAGATGCAGTCTCTACGGAGCCAGTCGATAGATCGAACAGGCCGTAAAGAGATTCGTCGGGCTCGATTGCCGCAACTTGGGTGGTGGCCGTCTGGCGAGCCACCGCGTGCCTCACCCACCGCTGAAGCCTCGACCGGCCCGAGCGCTTGCGCTGGCGGGATACCGGGAGGGTGGCCGATGGGGGAGTCGACCGATACGGGGTCGACGGTTGCCGCAGCAGAACGCCGCGGACACATGCGCGAAAATGCGTCGCACCGCGGACGGGGAGCGCATCGACGTCGAGTGGAGCCTCCTGGAGCCAGGCGGAGTCGTCGGCGACGAAGGTGAGAGCACCGAGACGGATCTCTTGGCCCTCGACCAAAACTCCAGCATCCACCATGATGAAAGTACTCGGAAGAATCGCAACTTCTCCACAAAATCGCTAAAACACCGGCCCCACGGTGGGCGCCAACTGTCGTGGTTCTAAGCCTGACAGTAGAGTGGGGGGTAGGTATGGAGAGGCAAGGTCCTAGCTATGGAGAAGTTGTAAACACAAGGGATGTATGAGTTCAGGCCCTTCTCGGAGGAAGTAAAAGCCCTACGTCTCGGAGCCCGGAGGCGGTCGAGTGGATTATGTGTATACGAATTACAGGATGCCGAACCCCTCTACCTGTGGAGGGGGGTGGCTTATATAGAGTGCGCCAGGACCCCAGCCAGCCCACGTAGGAGAGGGTTTAAGGTGAGTTAAGTCCGGGGCGTTACTGGTAACGCCCCACATAAAGTGTCTTTACTATCATAAAGTCTACTTAATTACAGGCCGTTGCAGTGCAGAGTGCCTCTTGACCTTCTTGTGGTCGAGTGAGTCTTCGTGGTCGAGTCCTTCAAGTCAGTCGAGTGAGTCCCTCGTTGGTCGACTGGAAGGTGACCTCTTTTAAGGGTGTCCTTGGGCAGGGTACTTAGATCAGGTTTGTGACCCTACCCTAGGTACATGACCCCATCAGCGCCCCTTCCAGAAGACCCAGTGGATGCCCGTTTGACAGGGCTGCTGGTCCCGGCGCCTTACGTGGTGCCGGAGAAGAAGGCCAAGAAGAAGGCCACGGGAACTCGGAGGAGTTCCCGGTGCCAGGTGTTATCGGACTCATCGTCCGATGACTCCGAGGCGGACTCCTCCCACGAGGACGAGGAGGAGAAGAAAGAGGCCTCTCCCCCGGCGGGGGGAGAGAAGAAAAGGATGGCTTCCCCAGCGGGGGAGGCCGAAGGGTCCAAGAAGGGAAGGACCCTTCCTCTGGACTGTTGCACCAACGCCGGCGACGGCGAGGAGGAGTGGCCTTCGAGGGCCATGCCCCTGGCGAGATCGTAAGTGTCCGGATCCCAGAATAACTTATGTTTTTCCTTTCGCCGCATAGTGTCTACTAATGCCGAACACGACCATACGGCCCACCCAAGGATGATCTCCCCGCTTCGTCAAGCGGGTCCCTGGGTTCGTCGGATGTGAATAGCGCTTCACTTACGACTGCCTCCTCCCCTCGTGACGCCGACGACGCCGAGGTGGGGTCCCAGAAGGGGACCGGCCAGGAGGAGGAGACCCCGGAGGTGCCGCAGGGCAACCTCCCGGACCTTGGACCGGACTCCGTGCCGGAACCTTTGGTGGTTCCGGAGTCCAGCGGGCGGCCCCTTCGTAAGAAGGGCGAGACGGCGACGCCGGTGACCTCCGTCCAACCGGAGGCGCCGGATAACTTGCTGGAAGCGCTCAACGGCGCTTCCATCAAAGAGGAACACCGCACTGTTATGAGTGCGGTGATTCAGAGAGTTCAGTCCGCCAAGAGCGGGCTGACCGAAGCCTGCAGCAGCCTTCTAACAGGCTTTGAGGTAAGGATTTTTTAAGATATGTAAAATAGTACCGCATAGACAGTAGCCCCTGATGCTCAGTTCGGTGTTCGGAAAGAAAAGCCGAGCTGAGGATCTAAAAAGATATACGCAGGAGTCTAACAAATATGTCAATATGGGAATGCAGGCTGCACTGCTAACCTCTGCCGCACTGACTGCGGAGGTTACTGCCTTGAAGCAGAGCCTCGAGCGGTCCGAGAACGAGCTCGGCCGTGCCAAGAAGCAACTCGAGGACAAGGAAGGTAAGTAACACCTTATTAAAGTTGTACCTTATAAAAAAGGATTTGGTTGCAAAAAATGACAGGAGTAACGTGGGTATTGCAGGGGCCACGAACGAGGTGGCGACCCTGAAGGAGGCGGTGTCCGCGGCCGAACGCAATGCGGCTGCGGAACGTACCGAGCGAGAGAAGCAGGAGGCGTGGGTGGTGGAGGTGCGGCAAGAGCTCCAGGCGCTCGTGGAAAAACACGAGAATTTGGAGCGTGACTCGAAGACTCGAGAGTCCGAGCTTGCGTCCGCTCTTGAGAGTGCCAGAGCCGCTAAGGCCGAGGCCCAAAAGGCCCTCCAGGAAATCGAGGCGGTGAAGAAGATAGCGGTGGGTAAGGCATTCTTCATGCAAAGCAAGCATGTAAAAGTGAATTACTTGTTACTTACCCGAATTCGGAGCTCTCCAGGAGCGTTCGCAGATCTGCCCCGCAGCGTGTCCGATGCTGGCGCATTCTACAGAGCCGAGGAGGGGAGCTCGACAGAGAAGGTGTTCTGGTCTCAGTATGCTGAGGCCAGACATCCGGTGCCCCTGAGCGACCAGCTGAAGCAGCTGGTCGAGCTCCACAAGGTGGCCGAACAGGCCATGAAGGGCCTCATAGTTCGGCTTTGGCCCAAAGAGGCCATGCCTAGGAGCTACTCCGGTCTGGTGCAGCGGCTGGTGGACGCCTATCCATGGGTTGACGTCATCAAGCACTCCGCCTGTATTGAAGGTGCCCGTCGGGCCCTTGCCCGCGCTAAGGTGCACTGGGGCAAGATGGACGCCGAGAAGCTTGTGACGGACGTGCCACCGCCGGGCAAGGAGTATCGCACGCCCGAGATGTATTATAAGGGTGTCCTGAAGGGTGCCCGCATTATTGCGGGTGAATGCTCCAAATATGTAATCTTTTAGTAGATTCGCATCTTGTTATCCTGTGCGCTGAAAACTTTGTTCATATGCGCTAAGCAACTCTTGTTAATTTAAAATATTACCTTCTGTGCGGCCGTTTATCAAATTTGAGAGATGGCAAGTCGTTGGCTTCGGCCCCCATGCCACGAGTGCTGGGGTGTTCGGGATAAACTTGAGCGCTCTTGTTCCCATTTTTGGGTCCTTCTAGGGAGGCGCTCAACGCAACGAACGAGGCAACTAGACTTATAATGCTTGAACACTCTCACTTAGACATAGAATTCTATAATTTTAAATTTCGGTGAAGCCCCTAGTGTTCGGAAGGCCGAATTTGGGGTGCTATCCACGCCTGGGCCGGACAAAGCCGGTTCCTCGCTCTAAGCGGCATAGTTCTTTAGGGACTCGAAAAAACCTCTTGAACAGCGACCGGCTCTCGCCCCATCATGATGGTCAGTTTTAGCTTTCTCCACTGAGGTGCTCACCCAGCTCAACTAGGGCACAATCGCAGTGGTTCTCCCAGCGCTACCTTAGCCGATATAACGGAACGTAAGGTACCAAAACATGGGAGCCGGGCAAACCCAACTATTGACCCAAGACATGATTCAGAGCCGATGCATATAATGCTATAAGTTCGGGGTGCCGCACTTGTGAAAGTGTTTCGGACTTATCACACCATAATTTGGGGAACTTAAGCCCCTGGTGTTTTTAGCCGTACCAAAGCGTACGGATGCAACATGTCATAAGTGAACATATGTATAAAAAAGGAATGCAATGATAGGCAAAAAGAGATGCATTGTTTATTCAAAAAAAAATATATACTGCAATGAGTGCAAAATGATACAAATAGTGCGATAAGCAAGGGGTGGGACTATTTAACATGTCCCCTTCCAGGGGTAGGCTGTGGAATGGTGTATAAAACATGTATAATGCTCGGAATGGAGACCACCTGGATACTCGTCGTAGCCTTTCTGCTTCCCTGGCTGTTGCATCGTGAGTTCGGCAAGTCTACTGCCGAACAGGGCTTCTGGGAAACGAAGTCCTGAGGATAAGGAAAAAAGAAGAAAGAAACTGATGACCTATTTGGGAGCCCCCGGTGTGGTTGAGCCGCACTCTAGGCCTGCCGTGGTCGTTCCCCTCCCCCTATGCCCATGGTATCTCCAGAGCGTAGTGATGTACGCGTAGTACTGGTCTTGCAATTTTGCGAGGGCTGGGGTTGGGGCCGTATTGCTATGCGTGCTCGGAACGTGCCAGGTGGTCTTGTTGTAGGTTACTCCAGGCGCACTTGACGGTGTCTGGTCACTTAACAGCCGGACTCGAGAATTGCCTTAAGAGGCTACTCTGTACTTCCGCCGCGAGAGCTGCTGTGTGCTCCCCCGTTCGGAGAGAGCGTTCGGTGTTTCCGTTGACCGTGATGACTCCTCGAGGGCCTGGCATCTTGAGCTTGAGGTATGCGTAGTGCGGCACTGCATTGAACTTTGCGAATGCGGTTCGTCCGAGCAGTGCATGATAGCCGCTGTGGAACGGGACTATGTCGAAGATTAACTCTTCGCTTCGGAAGTTATCCGGGGATCCGAAGACCACTTCAAGTGTGACTGAGCCGGTACAATTGGCCTCTACACCTGCTATGATGCCTTTGAAGGTCGTTTTTGTGGGTTTAATCCTTGAGGGGTCTATGCCCATCTTGCGCACTGTATCCTGATAAAGCAGGTTCAGGCTGCTGTCGCCGTCCATCAGGACTCTAGTGAGGTGAAATCCGTCGATGATTCGGTCTAAAACCAATGCGGCGAATCTGCCGTGGCGGATACTGGTGGGGTGGTCCCTTCGATCAAAAGTGATCGGGCAGGAGGACCACGGATTGAACTTTGGGGCGACTGGCTCCATCGCGTATACGTCCCTGAGCGCACGCTTCCGCTCCCTTTTGGGTATGTGGGTTGCGTATATCATGTTCACCGTCCGCACCTGTGGGGGGAATCCCTTCTGTCCTCTATTGTTCAGTGGCCGTGTCTCCTCCTCGTCGTCGCTATGCAGCCCCTTGTCATTGCCTTCAGCGATTAACTTGCCTGCCTGCTTGAACACCCAACAATCTCTGTTGGTGTGATTAGTTGGCTTTTCGGGGGTACCGTGTATCTGGCACGAGCGATCGAGTATCCGGGACGGGCCTGGAGTAGTTCTTTTGAATGGCTTTTTCCGCTGACCGGGTTTAGAGCCTCTGAATCCGGCGTTGACTGCCGTATCTTCAGTATTATCGCCGTTAATGCGACGTTTGTGCTTATTGCGACGCGACCTGCCATTGTTGTCTTTGGTATCCGAACTACCAGAGTTTTTGGTGAGGTTGTTACTGCGGGCTAGCCAGCTGTCCTATCCCGCACAGAAGCGGGTCATGAGTGATGTGAGGGCTGCCATGGATTTCGGCTTTTCCTGTCCTAGGTGCCCGGCAAGCCACTCGTCGCGAATGTTATGTTTGAAGGCTGCAAGGGCCTCTGCATCCGGACAGTCGATGATTTGATTTTTCTTGGTTAAGAACCGTGTCCAGAATTGCCTGGCCGATTCGTCTGGCTGCTGAATTATGTGGCTTAGGTCATCGGCGTCTGGTGATCGCACATACGTGCCCTGGAAGTTATCAAGGAATGCAGCTTCTAGGTCCTCCCAACACCCAATTGATTCTGCTGGCAAGCTGTTGAGCCAATGCCAAGTTGGTCCTTTAAGCTTGAGTGGGAGGTATTTGATGGCGTGAAGATCATCACCGCGGGCCATATGGATGTGAAGGAGATATTCTTCGACCCAAACCGCGGGATCTGTTGTGCCATCATAGGATTCAATGTTCACGGGTTTGAACCCTTCGGGGATTTGATGATCCATTACTTCATCTGTGAAGCATAGTGGGTGTGCGGCACCTCTGTATTGGGTTATATCACGACGTAGCTCAAGCGAGCTTTGTCTACTATGTTCGGCCCGGCCGGAGTTGCTGTATCCGGCGCGATGGTTGTCTTCGCGTATCGTGGGGCGCCCACGCGATCCGTAGATCGATCTTGATTGTCTTGCCTTATCCTCCAATATGTCTCGCAAGTCCGGCGCACTTCCCCGTGGCTTGTACTTTTCGAGCGATGCCGGGGTGCGGCTTTAGTGGAGGGCCTAAAGGCCTCTCTATCGCGGCCACGAGGTGGCCGGTCGGCCGTATTGTGCGCTGGTGATGTAGGTTTATATGCTTCCTCCTTAATAGGGGCAGCAGCTTGCGTTTGGGGTAGCTTTTGGAGGGGCGTTCGAGTTCATACTCTTCGGCCGCAAGGACTTCAGTCCATCTGTCGGCTAGCAAGTCTTGGTCAGCTCTAAGCTGTTGCTGCTTTTTCTTGAGGCTGCTTGCCGTGGCCATAAGCCTGCGTTTGAAACGCTCTTGTTCGACGGGATTCTCAGGCACGACAAATTCGTCGTCGTCGAGGCTTGCCTCGTCTCCAGAGGGAGGCATGTAATTATTGTCCTCCACCTCTTCGTTTGCCGCTCTCTCGTGAGGGCTGGCTTCTCCGTCCTGCTGTGCTGAATCTTGCTGGAGGGGGTTGTCTTCGGCACTATCCGGGGTGTTATTATCTCCGGTGCCGGAATCTCCATTCTTGCTGTGGCGGGATTTGGAGCGGCACCGCTGACGCCGACGCTTAGGCTGCTTTTTGGAGGGGTCATCCTCCGCTGTTCCATCGTCATTCCCATCCTTTGGGATGTCCACCATGTATATGTTGTTTGACGAAGTGGCTTTCCAGTGCCCAGTAGGCGCTGGTTCTTGGTCGTCTCCGGCATCGTCGTCCATACTGTCGATGTCTTCGGAGTCGAAGTCTAGCATGTCAGTTAAGTCATCGACAGTGGGTACGAAGTGGGTGGTGGGTGGGCTTTGAATTTCTTCATCGTCCGCATCCCAACCATCCTGGCCATAATCCGGCCAAGGCTCTCCTGACAAAGAGAGACACTTTAGAGAATTCAGGATGTCGCCGAAAGGCGAGTGCTGAAAGATGTCCGTAGCGGTGAACTCCATGATTGGCGCCCAATCGGATTCGATTGGCAGGGGCGCGGAAGGTTCGGGGTCCAGAGAGGAGTCCGACACCTTGGAGTCACAAGCTTCATGAGGGACAAGGTCGGTATTCGGCTCTATCGCCGTAAAGGTAGCAGCCCCCGAGGCGGTGTCCAACCACCCATCCTCGATTGGCGTCGTCGGCTCCGAACCAAGGATTGGAGCGGACTCTTGTGCGGCCTCCAGGGCACTGTCCGGCAGCAGAGCTAAATCATGCCCATCGAGACAGTGCGGCACGCCTGGCTGTGGCTCAAATCCGTCGAAGATCAAGTCTCCGCGGATGTCGGCCGTGTAGTTCAAACTTCCAAATCTGACCTGATGGCCAGGGGCGTAGCTTTTGATCTGCTCCAGATGGCCAAGTGAATTGGCCCGCAGTGCGAAGCCGCCGAATACGAAGATCTGTCCGGGGAGAAAATTCTCACCCTCGACTGCGTTGTTGTTGATGATTGAAGGAGCCATCGAGCCTATAGGTGAAGACACAGAGGAACTCTCAACGAAAGCACCAATGTCGGTGTCAAAACCGGCGGATCTCGGGTAGGGGCTCCCGAACTGTGCGTCTAGGCGGATGGTAACAGGAGACAAGGGACACGATGTTTTTACCCAGGTTCGGGCCCTCTCGATGGAGGTAAAACCCTACTCCTGCTTGATTAATATTGATGATATGGGTAGTACAAGAGTAGATCTACCACGAGATCAAGGAGGCTAAACCCTAGAAGCTAGCCTATGGTATGATTGTTATCTGTCCTACGGACTAAAACCCTCTGGTTTATATAGACACCGGAGAGGGCTAGGGTTACACAGAGTCGGTTACAATGGTAGGAGATCTACATATCCGTATCGCCAAGCTTGCCTTCCACGCCAAGGAAAGTCCCATCCGGACACGGGACGAAGTCTTCAATCTTGTATCTTCATAGTCTTGGAGTCCGGCCAAAGATGATAGTTCGGCTATCCGGATACCCCCTAGTCCAGGACTCCCTCAGCGCCCTCGGGGCCTCCAAGAGGAAGATACCAGAGAGGTCCAGTTCCCGATGAGCAGGATAAAGACACTGGCCAAATCAGGGTTGATAATAGTCGAGGTTTTAGCAATATACATAATGCGGGGGGTGCAGCCACTTCAATATCAGGGGAAGCCCATGTGGCACTACAATGGGGAAGACGATGCCACCCACTATGGTCGTAAAGGTCCGGACTCCGCCACTGCTCTGGCGAGAATATTGTACGATTTGTATAAAGGAGAAGAAGAAGAATTCCTTCGTATTAAACCGCGGGATGGATTTTCCATGTACAACCCCCCAAGCTGCGTAAGTCGTCACCCTTTCCCCCACTCTATTTATTCTGGCGCTCTTCATTACAATCATTAACCTCGATACTTCTGAGCAAGAACTGAGGAGGGCTGTGGAAGGATTCAATAGCCCCTCCCCGCAGCCAGAGGACCCCGGAAGGGCCTTCGACCCAAGACTTGAAGAAGATCCGGATATATCTGTGGAGCTTGTCAACGGGACATTTTATCAGGCCAGCTGCGATGGCGCCTCCGTGGCTATTGTCGCCGACTATCCCAGACTGCTCGTGTGTAAGCAAAGCCGAAACCTTATCCTCTGAAGAGGATTTCTTTCTTATACCATGCCTTATGCATGAAATATCATATTTTTTATAGAGACGACCATCGGAACGCGGCGCTGAGCCCCTGGGGGCTCGTCGGCAAAGGGCGTCCGGGTCAGGCAGGCTTAAGAGGAAGGCGATTAGGGCCGAAACGCTGTTACAGAGGTATGGTAAAAACCTGCTCTGTGATTATCGTGTTTGAAATGTAATAGCGTCCTTCATGTTCTGGCAGAAAGAGGAGTCGTCGGACTATATCTGGAGATCCTGCCGGTCACGCCTCTACCAGCCGGATTCCAGAACCGGCTTCGAGAGAGGAGGCCGATGCGGGGCCGATGCCGAATTGTCCTCCGACAGAGGATGCGGATATGCTCTCCGCCACAAATTCCAAAGTAGAGAGTGCCATGAATCACCGGCGCCGACGGGCTGTACTTTGCAATAGCATCTTTTCAGAAGAGGCATTTAATGCTTTCAATTGGGGAGACGCATACAACCGAGCTGCTCAAGGTGGGCTCGCCCGAGCGACAGACCAGTATGCCAAAGATATACGGGTAAGGAAATTTGATAAGCATGTATAGTAGTAGCCCCTGAGACTTTAAACGGTTGGAACAACTGATTTAAGGATTATTTTATGCACAGTTTCTTGTAGAGAAGAATACCCAATTTCCTCAAGAGCTGGAGGAGTGCAAGACACAGCTGAGGGCCGCGGTTGCCAAACTAGAGGAATCCCAGAAGGCCTCATCTGGTAACATTTGTCTCAATAGAGAAATCTTAAAGAAATGTACCAGTTAGCAATTGGCTTGCTTCATAAGTCTAACAGAAAATTCTGCAGACAATCTCGGGACGAATCCGGAGATCATAAGAGATAGCAAGTCGCATCTCCAAAGACAGCTGAAGGCTGGCGAGCATGTGCTTACACAGGTTAGTGTGGGGACCCCGACTCATAAGTCGTGATCACCAAATGCACATGTACAGTGATCCCAGAGATCAATGCTCACTGAACACACAGAAGCTGAATAACAAGAGTCTTACATCCATACATACAGTTTTACACAAGTAGGACCATTATGGTCAAGTCTTGAGTATATCGTCGCAGCGGAATTCTTCAATAACAACTTGGACCCATGCCATCTGCCTTAACCCTACAGGCATTCTGACTGGGAAGCGTCCTAGCTCGCATGTTCGTCACCAAGGTACTCTTCATTACATCCTGTTCTTTCATGCCTGGCCAATAAAATAACCAGTAGCAAGCCAATGAGTACTTTGAATGTACACGCAAGCAACCCAAGAGTGATAACAAAATAATTATGCAAAGCTCTACTGCTTAATTGGCATTGTTGCGGAAAGCTAGTTTTTCTCATGTAAGTATGATCAACATTTATCAAGGGCAGGAATGTGTCTGCAACAAGCATCAGGAGGTTACAGACATCAACATCGAGAAAGAGTTATGAACAACTCATGCTCAAGCTCATTGTGACTTCCTCACGAGTCACATCATCAATATCACCAAAAGGTGTTGTTTGTCAGAAACATATGGACATAGTCTAAGCAGCACCGCCCAACTGTCCTTGACCGTGGACATGGCTATTCGAATAGTTTTACACTTTGCAGAGGTTGCACACTGTACCCACAAGATCCTGGGAACTTCCATGTCAGCCACGACCCGCGATACCTCAAGTACCCGGGGTAAGCACCCGATCACTATCTTTCCCTAGACGACACTAACATGGAGTCCACTCGATTGGTAGTAACCCCCGTGCCTAACATTTCACATCATAAAGTTGTGGAGCCTCGCTCCCATATTCATCACATACCACAAGCACGGGGTACCAACGGTGTGTCCGGTGCCCTATGAAAACAGTCATGGCCGCCCTACCTGGCACAACCCCGTCCCGAGAGAGCGCACCAACAACTCTCCCATCACTAGTAATGCGGGCTCCAAGCTAGTACCGGTCTAGGTAATCAATAATGCCCTTTCCCATATAAGGGTAGAGTGGTTGCGCATGTAAGGTTGGGACAGTCGACAAATCTTAAATCTAATCCGTCTCTGTAAACAACACTTTCATCAAGCCTCGGTACACTACCTCTCCCCCAAGTAGTGACCTAGTTCATCATCATCTCCCAGGGGCATTAGTGGCACCCACTGGGCTATTTGCAAGTATGTCAAACCACACTTGGTTTCTTTCCATGCATAACCCCGACCCATTTTGCTCAGCCAACATTTATAGCATATTTCTACAACCCACCAACACAACTCTAAACAAGGATAGAGTCATGATCAATGCAAGTATCAACGGGGTATGCAACGAAGGCAAACCTAGCAAGGTTGCCATTCAAGATATCATGCATTCAACAATCACGGAAATAAATGTTACTATGATAAAAAGGGTTCATCATGGTTAAAGGGCTGCTTGCCTGTTTTAACAAAGTCTTCAAGGTCTTCAAATATCTCTGGTCCAACTCCGAGCATTTCGTCTACTTCGTCAACTATCGTCGAAAGCAACCATAATAAGCAACACAACAAGGCAGGAAATAAAAGTGCTCTAAAAATATGAGTTGGACTTTTCTGGGATACCTCTGGTCATATGAGGGATGACCAAAGTGGTTTCATTAGGATTTGATCAATGGACATCTCTGAACATTTCAATATGATGGAATCAATAGGTTTATGGATTTGCAAGAAGTGTACGGAAATATATTTTTGGAAAATGGGCAAAGATACCAATTTAACAAAGGATGATTTTAGAAGCATTTAGGATTTGGTTTCACGGGGTTTGGAGTTCAAATGAATATTTTATGGATTTTTGAAGCTGGTTTAGGAGTATAAATGACCTATTTGTTAGATCCAGGTGAAACTAGGCAGTGTAAAAATGTTCACTATGGCTCATTAAATAGATATTAATTTATGGAGTCACGGAAAATTTGAATCATCAGATTTGGACTTGAAATGAGGTCTCTGGACAAGTTTAAATCTTGCTGAAAAAGAAAACGTAAATTGAAATACCTATTGGGCCAAATTTCAGCGGCGGCAGCGCGCACTGGGTGGGATTTAACAGCGAGGCGCAACTGGGCCGGCCCAACTACACGGCCACGCGCGTGCTATGGGCCACGTCGATAGCGCCTTCGCGGATTGCGCCTCCTTGTGGCGAAGACGGAATACGGCCTATGCCGCCTCCACTTAAGCGGGCGAGACATGGCCCACCCGTCAGTGGCCCCTGCCCATTGGCCGGCCGACAGGCGGGGCCCAGCTGTAGGTTCGTCCGCTACCTCCCGCGCGGGCGCGACGGAAGACAGATCAAGCGCTCGACGGCGGCCGGTGGCACTACCGACCATCGTTTTTGGAGGTCCGGCCACCGGTGTGCTCAGCGGAGAGAGACGAACCAGGGAGGCCCCACCACGGGTGCCTGCGTCACCGGAGGGGAGCAGGGCTTCGCCCGCGGCGGAAGGTGGCGTCAGGTGAGAGGGGTTCTGGGGTTGCGGGGCGCTAGAGGAGGAGTTAAAGGGCGGAGGAGCCTCGCCGGCGTGCGGTGGCTCCATTGGGGTCCAAAGGAGGAGAGGGGAGGCTTTGGTTTGCGGGAATTTGGGCGGAGACCGACGGCGGCACTGCGGCCATGGAGGGAGCAGGAGGGCACGAGAGGAGGTGCAGGTTGGTCCAAGGGATGCACGGGAGGGAGAGAGGGCCAAAGGAGTGGAGAAGGGGCTCGGGGTGACCTTAAATACAAGGGGGCGAGGTGCACCGCGGGCCGTGCGCCGGAGAGGCTGTTGCCATCGCTGCAAGCCACGGGGGCTCGTGTGGGTGTGTCTAGGGTGTTCCTGGACGTCGACTACGTCGGGAGAGATAGAGAGAGGGAGTGGGGAGAGGTCAGAGACGCGCGCGTGTGAGCCGCACCATTGGCGCGCTCGAGCGGCCTCTGTTTGCTTGCGCGAAGGCGCGGGGAGGAGGAGAGAGGAGGGGGCCGACCGAGTAGCGTGTTGTGGACGCCGGGGCGCATCGGCAGGCGCGCGGGGGAGGCTCGAGGTGGTCGGGGGACGCGGCGTCAACGGTCGGGAGCACGCTGACGTGCTCCAGAGCGCGCAAATGGCCGGCATCCGTGGCTTTTCCGCGCGCACTCGCGTGCCCAGATGTGTCTAGAGTCTGGAGGGGGAATAAACAAGAGGGTTGGAGGCCTTGGATGCTCTGGAACTTGCCAGGAGTGAGAGGGAGATGAGAAAGGGAGGAAAAAGTGGATGTCCAGAGAAGAAAAATGGATCCCTGCCCCCCTTCATCATTGCCTCTCGGGCAGGGAAGCACACCAGAGGTAGAGGGGGATTAGTAGGGGCTGTGGTAAAAAGGAGAAGTCATGGAGATTAGTGGAAGGGGATAAAACATGAATTTTGAGATTCTGCCAGAAGGTGTTTGATGTTGGTTTGGGCAAGAAGATGATTTCCATTTGTCATGAGGCTCCACAGGGTGCAATGGCACATATAATTAGGGTCGTCCACCCATTTTGAGCTCATTTGGGCAAATTTGCCAATGCAACTTTTGTAAACCCTAGAAATCAGCAGAAATGGACTCTCCAAGATTTCGTCATGCAAATCTGTTCTCCTTGATGCACCACTTGGTTTAGTGTCATCATTTGAGGATATGAACATGTCCACAAAAGTTGAGATCAAAAGGAGGAAGTTGCTAATGTAGAGTTGTTCAAATTTGGCTCTGGACAGGAAGGGTTTTGGGGCACTTTGATCAAGTTAACTTGTTCTCCAACTTGTGCCACTTGGTCTAGATGAATAATTAGAACATTTGAGCATGTTCACAAGGTTTGAGAACATTTGGAAATGTTTGGCAATGTAAAGTTGCTCAAACTTCAAAATGGACAGAAATGGTTTTGAGGAGATTTGATGATGTTGTATTGTTCTCCATGTCATGAGACTTGGCAAGATCATATAATATGTCATATGTGACATGCTAGAATTTTCTTGGAATTTTTGGAGAATATTTCCTTTGTAAATATTTCAAAAGCTTGAAATATCCAGAAAGGGTTTTTGAGGGTTTTGACCAATATTTTGAACATGACCATGTGTTGAAACTCTTATATATGGACAATATATATCCTATGAGTTTCCCTAAATTTTGTCAAATATTTTTGAAGGAATAAAATAATTTTTCCCTATTAAAGACCATTTCTGGCCTTAAGAAAAAGCTTTTAAATAAAATAGGAAAATAACTTTTAAAATTATATTTTTGTGGTTTCTAGGTATCCTATATCTAATAGGAGACAAATGTATTTTTGGAAAGATTTTTACTGCCCTTAATTAAGTACTTGCAGTGCAAACCTCAATTCAGGGGTTTTTGAAAAACTAATTTTTGAAAATACTATCTGGCCAAATTATTTTTGCAAGAAATTATTTTTATGTCCTATACACATGGTATGATCATTGGTTCAAGAGTTTGGAGCAAGGAGATGAAGTATAGGAGTTGGAGGATTTATTTGATTTTTAGAGCACTTGCAAACAGCAAACAAACATTCAATCAAAGCAAAGACAAAACACTCAAAAGTTTTTGTCAAACCACATTTTAGCATGATTTATTGACTTAAGTGTTGTGGCATGAAAATCAGGGTGTGACAGACCTACCCCCCTTACAAGAATCTCGTCCCCGAGATTCCCAAACTAGGCGCGGAAAGGGATACAGAAACTTGGATCTGGGGTAGTCTTCACGTCCTCATACTTCTTCTGCTTCCGTGTAGTGCTCCATTGAGCTTGAAGTACTTGATGGTGTGGCTCCATGTCTGACGCTCTTCTTGATCCAGGTTGCTAATTGGTAGCTCGCGGTAGGTTAGATTGGGCTAGGGGTCGATGGCTCGGTGGTCAATGCCCTCGTAGAGATCGGGCAAGTTAGGAAGTTGGAGACACTTCCGGGGTTGTGATGCATGGAAAGCGTTGTGCACATCAGGCAACTCAGGTGGCAACTCCAGCTAGTAACTGTCTTCTCTTCATCTTGTAGTGATCTCAGAGGGGGTTGTTAAATCTTGGAGTGATCTCGAAGGGGCCGATGAATCTTGGTGTGGGTCTCCTTGTCATGGAAATGCTTGGTTCCCTTGAGAGGAGTGGTTTGTAGATATGCACGGTCTTTGACAAGGAAGTTCACTTCTTGACGATGATGGTTGGTATAGTTCTTCCTCCTGGACATGGCGATCTTCAGACGTTCCTTGACCAGCTCAACAATTCTTCTTCCGTCGTCGGGTAGACAAGTATGTCATCAAAGAAAGATGACAACTAACTTGTCCAAGCACTCCATGAAGTCTATGGGGTACGTAAAGTGGGCTGAGGCATTGGGGATGGTCACGGTTGAGCATTGGCCAAGGTCTTATCGATCTAGAGCCAAAGCCCAAGGTCAGGATCCGACCATGTTGTCGCTTGGTAGGGCGTAAGGGTTTCAAGGATTCTAGTGTGCGAGTGAACGTTTATCATCCCATCCTTGAGCACAGTTTCTGAGATGCCCATAGTTCTACCTAGTCTCCCCATCATATTACCAAAAGAATCATTTGTATAGGTCAACTCCAAACATCACTCATGTGATTCATATCCTCATGGCTCCCGAGAGGAGGTCTAACAAAATCATATATGTCTACAATTCCCAAACTCATATGTATGTCTACCCCTAAAAATCCATGGGTAGAATATACAAGCTACTAAGCTTGAATTGACATCCCAAGTGCTCAACCTATTCTTCCAAGGTCTAAGATAAAGCACCTCTGTCCTAAGGAAACACGTCGTAAGCCACTCCAAGATCTTGTTTCCTTCCTATGAATCAACTCCAACAGCCCATTAACTTCCATCAATCACTACATAATCCATTTAATTCTACAAATCCAATGTTTATGGTGTTCCATATGATCTTCTAATGTCCTATAATCCTCGAATACTTGAAAAGGTTTATATTTACTATAGTCAGTCCACCAATTCCCGTTATTGTGATCTAGTAATACTCCAAGGTCAAGCTCACAAAGATGCCTAAATAAACTCCGACAATTAGTCCAATCTCCTAGTTTATCGTCCACCGAGAAACATGGTATCATGATCGAGATCATCAGTCTAAATCCAATTTACTCCGAACCATGTAGACATACTCAGCATCTATATTCAACTAGAATCAGCTACTTAAATCCAAATCTCTTGTCCAACAAGAATTCCTACATGTTTCCCCCAAGTCATTTACGTAATATCAACTATCTCCTTTCAATATCCCATGACTAAGTTAAATCCAAATACTTACAATTATCCTACTAAATCCAATTTACTCAGGGGTAACGAAAGCTATGCCAATCTATAATCATGATCCCACCAAGTTCATCTACCAACATGAAAGCCTTATAATCCTCTGAAGAGTCTCAAATAATTCCTCAAGGCCACTGATATAAACTCCTCAAGTCATTTGTCCTCTATTCCTATATCCTCAAATTGGTCTTCCCTATGGCATCGTCAGTTTTGGTGCTATCTTAGGAAGATAATGTGCTCGTTCACTATGTCCACTAGTTCCATAATGAACCCAGTGACAAGCAAGGTTACGGAGGCTTAACAGGTTCTCTTGCAATTCTGTGAGTTAAGCACATGGTTAAGGATTCGAGCTGGGGTATCTTATAAAGTCTCGAAGGGTCTAGGAATGGGTTTCTAATCTTGAGGGGCAACCATAACTCTAAGGGGCTGCACTTGGTCGAGGAGGTTGTAGCAAAAGTCTTCAGTGCTGGTTGGTTGCCAAAGTAGAATCCTTGGTGTATCCTGTCTTGTTAGCCTTCAGTTGAGGAGAGAGATGAGTGGGAAAAGTAGCATAGAGGAGGGGAATGCCTAAAGGGGGTTCTATAGTGCAAGTGCAAATAAACAGGTGCAAAAAGGGCCAAACAAAAGAAACAGGGTAAGGAAGGTGATAGAGTCGCGTACTTGTTGCCTAGGGCAAAAGTGCGACCTATATCAAAACACAAATAAATAAAAACAAGCAACACACAATCATGGTTCTATTCGAACTATCATACGGACTCGACTGCGCATAGGGGGTACACGACTCATCCTACCCTAGGGGTTCTCGGACTCAGTAGTCGTGCCTTGTGCCTCATGCAGTCTTCTAAGTTTTCCCTAGGTGTTGCTACGTCTCTTGTAGTTGTTCGATGAAACAATCCGGGTTGAGCCTGAAGATTCTTCAACAACTTCTCGCCTGTTGAAGTGATGGGGTGAAGGTGGCTCCTCGTAGCAGGCATTGACTTGGTCTTCTGTTGTCTTCTTAATCATGACGATCCCTTTTGCCTTTTAAGGCGTCGACGGTACCAGGTAGGTAATCCCTTATGCTATGACATTGACAAGGCATAATAGAGGCCCAATCTGTAGGACACATTGTTGACAATATCGTCACCGAGAGCGGGGGATGAAGAGAACCGTTTTCCTTCTCACTATAGTGAGGCGGACCAAATGGCTAGGTTCTCATCCACCGGTGGTTGCCGATACAACAACGGTAGTGACAGGGTTACCCTATTAGCGATGTATATCATGATCTTGCATAACCTATGCCCTGATCGTCGTAGGCTAAGGTTGCATCATCTTGGAGCAGTGTCAAGGGTGTCGCCATCTCCTGGGTCTTCATGTCCTCATTCCTCGAGGATGTATCTTCTGTTGGTATCGTCTTGTTGTGGTGTCGCCAATCTTGTGTTTAGGAGATGTGGGTGAATGTCTAGCAAGGCGTCCTCCTTCTAGTTTACCCACGAGCATTACAAGGAATCTCGTGGTCAGGGCCTAAGGATTCTAGCGACCATTTAAAATTTTGAAGGGGAAGAGGAAAGTATATCTTAGTTTTCGAAAAACTGAGAAGGGAAGAGAAGTATAGATAGTTTTGAAATCTAGTAACAGTTTTGGAAATAGTTTTACCCTAACTAACGACCATGCTAACTAAGGCTTCCTACAGTCAGGATGGCTCTGATACCAGCTCTGTGGGGACCCCGACTCATAAGTCGTGATCACCGAATGCACGTGTACAGTGATCCCAGAGATCAATGCTCACTGAACACACAGAAGCTGAATAACAAGAGTCTTACATCCATACATACCGTTTTACACAAGTAGGACCATTATGGTCAAGTCTTGAGTATATCGTCGCAGCGGAATTCTTCAATAACAACTTGGACCCATGCCATCTGCCTTAACCCTACAGGCATTCTGACTGGGAAGCGTCCTAGCTCGCATGTTCGTCACCAAGGTACTCTTCATTACATCCTGTTCTTTCATGCCTGGCCAATAAAATAACCAGTGGCAAGCCAATGAGTACTTTGAATGTACTCGCAAGCAACCCAAGAGTGATAACAAAATAATTATGCAAAGCTCTACTGCTTAATTGGCATTGTTGCAGAAAGCTAGTTTTTCTCATGTAAGTATGATCAACATTTATCAAGGACAGGAATGCGTCTGCAACAAGCATCAGGAGGTTACAGACATCAACATCGAGAAAGAGTTATGAACAACTCATGCTCAAGCTCATTGTGACTTCCTCACGAGTCACATCATCAATATCACCAAAAGGTGTTGTTTGTCAGAAACATATGGACATAGTCTAAGCAGCACCGCCCAACTGTCCTTGACCGTGGACACGGCTATTCGAATAGTTTTACACTCCGCAGAGGTTGCACACTGTACCCACAAGATTCGGGGAACTTCCATGTCAGCCACGACCCACGATACCTCAAGTACCAGGGGTAAGCACCCGATCACTATCTTTCCCTAGACGACACTAACATGGAGTCCACTCGATTGGTAGTAACCCCCGTGCCTAACATTTCACATCATAAAGTTGTGGAGCCTCGCTCCCATATTCATCACATACCACAAGCACGGGGTACCAACGGGGTGTCCGGTGCCCTGTGAAAACAGTCATGGCTGCCCTACCTGGCACGACCCCGTCCCGAGAGAGCGCACCAACAACTCTCCCGTCACTAGTAATGCGGGCTCCAAGCTAGTATCGGTCTAGGTAATCAATAATGCCCTTTCCCATATAAGGGTAGAGTGGTTGCGCATGTAAGGTTGGGACAGTCGACAAATCTTAAATCTAATCCGTCTCTGTAAACAACACTTTCATCAAGCCTCGGTACACTACCTCTCCCCCAAGTAGTGACCTAGTTCATCATCATCTCCCATGGGCATTAGTGGCACCCACTGGGCTATTTGCAAGTATGTCAAACCACACTTGGTTTCTTTCCATGCATAACCCCGACCCATTTTGCTCAGCCAACATTTATAGCATATTTCTACAACCCACCAACACAACTCTAAACAAGGATAGAGTCATGATCAATGCAAGTATCAATGGGGTATGCAACGAAGGCAAACCTAGCAAGGTTGCTATTCAAGATATCATGCATTCAACAATCACGGAAATAAATGTTACTATGATAAAAAGGGTTCATCATGGTCAAAGGGCTGCTTGCCTGTTTTAACAAAGTCTTTGAGGTCTTCAAATATCTCTGGTCCAACTCTGAGCATTTCGTCTACTTTGTCAACTATCGTCGAAAGCAACCATAATAAGCAAGACAACAAGGCAGGAAATAAAAGTGCTCTAAAAATATGAGTTGGACTTTTCTGGGATACCTCTGGTCATATGAGGGATGACCAAAGTGGTTTCATTAGGATTTGATCAATGGACATCTCTGAACATTTCAATATGATGGAATCAATAGGTTTATGGATTTGCAAGAAGTGTACAGAAATATATATTTGGAAAATGGGCAAAGATACCCATTTAACAAAGGATGATTTTAGAAGCATTTAGGATTTGGTTTCACTGGGTTTGGAGTTCAAATGAATATTTTATGGATTTTTGAAGCTGGTTTAGGAGTATAAATGACCTATTTGCTAGATCTAGGTGAAACTAGGCAGTGTAAAAATGTTCACTATGGCTCATTAAATAGATATTGATTTATGGAGTCACGAAAAATTTGAATCATCAAATTTGGACTTGAAATGAGGTCTCTGGAAAAGTTTAAATCTTGCTGAAAAAGAAAACGTAAATGGAAATACCTATTGGGCCAAATTTCAGCGGCGGCAGCGCGCACTGGGTGGGATTTAATAGCGAGGCGCAACTGGGCCGGCCCAACTGCATGGCCACGCGCGTGCTGCGGGCCACATCGATAGCGCCTTCGCGGATTGCGCCTCCTTGTGGCGAAGACGGAATACGGCCTATGCCGCCTCCACTTAAGCGGGCGAGACATGGCCCATCCGTCAGTGGCCCCTGCCCACTGGTCGGCCGACAGGCGGGGCCCAACTGCAGGTTCGTCCGCTACCTCCCGCGCGGGCGCGATGGAAGACAGATCAAGCGCTCAACGGCGGCCGGCGGCGCTACCGACCACCGTTTTTGGAGGTCCGGCCACCGGCGTGCTCAGCGGAGAGAGACGAACCAGGGAGGCCCCACCACGGGTGCCTGCGTCACCGGAGGGGAGCAGGGCTTCGCCCGCGGCGGAAGGTGGCGTCGGGTGAGAGGGGTTCTGGGGTTGCGGGGCGCTAGAGGAGGAGTTAAAGGGCGGAGGAGCCTCGCCGGCGTGCGGTGGCTCCATTGGTGTCCAAAGGAGGAGAGGGGAGGCTTTGGTTTGCGGGAATTTGGGCGGAGACCGACGGCGACACTCCGGCCATGGAGGGAGCAGGAGGGCACAAGAGGAGGTGCAGGTTGGTCCAAGGGATTCACGGGAGGGAGAGAGGGCCAAAGGAGTGGAGAAGGGGCTCGGGGTGACCTTAAATACAAGGGGGCGAGGTGCACCGCGGGCCGTGCGCCGGCGAGGCTGTTGCCATCGCTGCAAGCCACGGGGGCTCGTGTGGGTGTGTCTAGGGTGTTCCTGGACGTCGACTACGTCGGGAGAGATAGAGAGAGGGAGTGGGGAGAGGTCAGAGACGCGCGCGTGTGAGCCGCACCATTGGCGCGCTCGGGCGGCCTCTGTTTGCTTGCGCGAAGGCGCGGGGAGGAGGAGAGAGGAGGGGGCCGACCGAGTAGCGTGTTGCGGACGCCGAGGCGCATCGGCAGGCGCGCGGGGGAGGCTCGAGGTGGTCGGGGGACGCGGCGTCAACGGTCGGGGGCACGCTGACGTGCTCCAGAGCGCGCAAATGGCTGGCATCCGTGGCTTTTCCGCGCGCACTCGTGTGCCCACATGTTTCTGGAGTCTGGAGGGGGAATAAACAAGAGGGTTGGAGGCCTTGGATGCTCTGGAAGTTGCCAGGAGTGAGAGAGAGATGAGAAAGGGAGGAAAAAGTGGATGTTCGGAGAAGAAAAATGGATCCCTGCCCCCCTTCATCATTGCCTCTCAGACAGGGAAGCACACCAGAGGTAGAGGGGGATTAGTAGGGGCTGTGGTAAAAAGGAGAAGTCATGGAGATTAGTGGAAGGGGATAAAACATGAATTTTGAGATTCTGCCAGAAGGTGTTTGATGTTGGTTTGGGCAAGAAGATGATTTCCATTTGTCATGAGGCTCCACAGGGTGCAATGGCACATATAATTAGGGCCGTCCACCCATTTTGAGCTCATTTGGGCAAAGTTGCCAATGCAACTTTTGTAAACCCTAGAAATCAGCAGAAATGGACTCTCCAAGATTTGGTCATGCAAATCTGTTCTCCTTGATGCACCACTTGGTGTAGTGTCATCATTTGAGGATATGAACATGTCCACAAAAGTTGAGATCAAAAGGAGGAAGTTGCCAATGTAGAGTTGTTCAAATTTGGCTCTGGACAGGAAGGGTTTGGGGGCACTTTGATCAAGTTAACTTGTTCTCCAACTTGTGCCACTTGGTCTAGATGAATAATTAGAACATTTGAGCATGTTCACAAGGTTTGAGAACATTTGGAAATGTTTGGCAATGTAAAGTTGCTCAAACTTCAAAATGGACAGAAATGGTTTTGAGGGGATTTGATGCTGTTATATTGTTCTCCATGTCATGAGACTTGGCAAGATCATCTAATATGTCATATGTGACATTCTATAATTTTCTTGGAATTTTTGGAGAATATTTCCTTTGTAAATATTTCAAAAGCTTGAAATATCCAGAAAGGGTTTTTGAGGGATTTGACCAATATTTTGAACATGACCATGTGTTGAAACTCTTATATATGGACAATATATGTCCTAGGAGTTTCCCTAAATTTTGTCAAATATTTTTGAAGCAATAAAATAATTTTTCCCTATTAAATACCATTTCTGGCCTTAAGAAAAAGCTTTTAAATAAAATAGGAAAATAACTTTTAAAATTATATTTTTGTGGTTTCTAGGTATCCTATATCTAATAGGAGACAAATATATTTTTGGAAAGATTTTTACTGCCCTTAATTAAGTACTTGCAGTGCAAACCTCAATTCAGGGGTTTTTGAAAAACTAAATTTTGAAAATACTATTTGGCCAAATTATTTTTGCAAGAAATTATTTTTATGTCCTATACACATGGCATGATCATTGGTTCAAGAGTTTTGAGCAAGGAGATGAAGTATAGGAGTTGGAGGATTTATTTGATTTTTAGAGCACTTGCAAACAGCAGACAAACATTCAATCAAAGCAAAGACAAAACACTCAAAAGTTTTTGTCAAACCACATTTTAGCATGATTTATTGACTTAAGTGTTGTGGCATGAAAATCAGGGTGTGACAGTTAGGCAGGAGAAAAACAATCTCCAAGATGCCAATGTCCGGTTGGGCGTCGAATTATCATATGTTCGAGCTCAGCTGGCGGACTCCGTGAAGGAGAACAGAAGGCTTCATCGTGGCATTTATGGTAAGTGCCTAGACGAACTATAGTACAGCTCGGCGAGGAAGCATATTAAAAGAGGTTTACATCTGTAGGTATGTTGACGGGCCGTCCTGAAGAGGAGATGCCCGGGTACGCAGGCGATTTACTGCAAGACCTCTCACAGCTGCACGAACGAGTTCGGCAGGTGATGCAGGGTATTGCCCAGGCCTTGTGGCCATCCACTTCCCTTCCAAGAGGCATGGGGGAGCTCGTGGATATGCTCCAAGGAGCATGGCATCGCTTCCGGTTGTGGAAGATGCCAGCCTGCCGACAAGGTGCAAGGGAAGCCTGGGCCATGGTGAAGATGCGCTACACCAAGCTTGACCCGAACCATATGACCGAAGTCAGACCGGCGGGGCCAGATGGGCAAGAAATTCCCGTGAGTCTGGTGTATGACCAGGTAGCGTTAGCCGCAAAGTATTCCCAACAAGATTGCAAGCTAGGTAGCCTGTTGGACGGTATAGAGGAAGAATATAGTCAGTCCAAGTGACTATGTAATTCAATGGACATATGTAGTCCCTAGCCGGATTAAAAATCATTTGTCATGGCAGACCTTTTTGCTTCAGCCCCCGGATCCGACAGTCCGGGGTGTATCCGAATACCCGCTCAGTTATGCAGAACCGAGGTATGCGTGGAAACCAGGCGTAGGGGTCATAAGTGCTTGAACAAACAAGTACCCAACTAGTTATGTTATATTACATGGGTAGTAAGAAACATCTTCCAGCGAGAATAGTTCCGTTAGGGGTTCCTTTCCCTGGGTATGCATGCATCGATGTACATGTCCGGATAGCGAACAGAAACGCAGGATACAAAATTTCTGGGGGTTCACATTGTAATAAGCGAAATAAACATCTTTTGTTCACTGACCGAATATTCCCTTAAGAACGCTAGCTTTCGGCTTCACCCAGTCTGAGGTACACATCCGGCTGAACCGACAGTAACAATCGCAGATGTGCTCCCCTTATGCCCTAGCCGAATTAACAAGAACATAGGGCATAAACACAAGAGCCAGGCAACCCAGCATGGCCACATCTTAAGTCATATCGATGCATATAATGGTGAAGAAAAGGCACATATGGAAAAGAACGCATATGTGATAGGCAAGAAGCCATGAAAGTAATTATATTTAGCTTCTGTATAGGAAGCCCCCAGGTATGGTTTACACATATGGTGCGGCCGGAGTGATCCAAGCATCCGCAGTGTATTGAATACTTTGTGTGAAGAAGGAAAAAAAGGCGAGAAAGGAAAAGGGGGAGGAACATAATGAAAAGAGCCGGGGTAAGGAGACAAACACTGAGTTCGGCACTAGGCGTAGAATCTCCGGAGTCTGGCCGCGTTCCATGGGTTCGGCTTGAGTTTGTTATCGGATGCATTACGTAGGCGGTACGCTCCTCCGGTGAGAACTTCATCAATAATGAAGGGCCCTCCCACTTAGGTTTGAGCTTGTCCTTCTTCTTCTCTAGTAGGCGTAGACCGAGTTCGCCAACATTATAAGTTTTGGCCTGCACTTCTCTGCTTTGATACCGTCGAGCCTGCTGCTGATAGAATGCGGAACGGGATTTTGCGATGTCGCGCTCCTCCTCTAGGGCATCTAAGTTGTCCTACCGATCTAACTTGGCTTCCTTCTCTTCGTACATGCGCACGCGAGGTGAGTCATGGATTATGTCGCAGGGTAGTACTGCTTCTACGTCGTACACCATAAAAAATGATGTGTATCCGGTGGTGCGATTCGGCATGGTCCATAGCCCCCAGAGTACGGAGTCGAGCTCCTCTACCCAGTGCATGTCTGATTCTGTCAAGGATCGCACTAGTCTGGGTTTGATGCTGCTCATGATAAGACCGTTTGCACGTTTGACCTGGCCGTTTGTTTGGGGATGGTAGACGGAGGCGTAGTCGAGCTTAATGCCCATGTTGCCGCACCAAGTTTTCACTTCATCGGCTGTGAAGTTTGAGCCATCGTCAGTGATGATGCTGTGGGGGACGCCGTAACGGTGTACAACCCCTGATATGAATTCTTTCACTGGTCCGGATTCGGCAGTTTTAACTGGTTTGGCTTCTATCCATTTGGTGAACTTGTCTACCATGACCAATAAGTATTTTTTCTTATGGCTTCGCCCCTTAAGGAGTCTGACCATATCGAGCCCCCAGACCGCAAAGGGCCAAGTAATGGGGATTGTTTGGAGAGCGGTAGGGGGCATATGGCTCTGATTGGCAAAGAGCTGGCAACCGACGCAGTGTTGGACAAGGTCCTGTGCATCTGCTCGGGCTGTCGGCCAATAAAAACATGTACGGAAGGCCTTGCTGACAAGTGCCCGAGCCGCAGCGTGGTGTCCGCTGAGTCCGGCGTGGATTTCAGTCAAGAGCTTCCGCCCTTCCTCTTCGGAGATGCATCTTTGGAGCACTCCGGTTGCACTTTTCTTATAGAGTTATCCCTCATGGACTTTGTAGGCCTTGGAACGCTGCACAATACAACGTGCTTCATTTTGGTCCTCGGGGAGCTCCTGCCTATTTAGGTAGGCCAAGAAAGGTTCGGTCCACGAGGCGATTACAGCCATGATTTCGTGGGCCGAAGGTGTTATTTTGGTGGCAGAGCCCCCGATTACATCAGATGGTTCGGAATCCGGGATTGTATGCGGATCCGGGCTAGTGGACTCCCCTTCCCATACCACGGATGGCTTGAACAGCCTTTCCAGGAATATGTTTGGTGAGACAGGGTTGCGTTTAGTGCCGATGCGGGCGAGAATATCCGCCGCTTGATTGTTTTCTCGAGCCACATGGTGGAATTCGAGCCCCTCGAACTGAGCTGACATTTTGAGGACGGCATTGCGGTATGCCGCCATTTTCAGATCCTTGGCATCAAAGTCTCTGTTTATCTGTGATATTGCAAGGTTTGAGTCTCCGCGCACTTCCAGGCGTTGAATGCCCATAGAGACTGCCATCCGAAGAGCATGCAACAGGGCCTCATATTCGGCTGCGTTGTTGGAGTCTGTATATAGTATTTGGAATACGTATTGGACCGTGTCTCCGGTGGGGGATGTCAGGACTACACCCGCTCCTAATTCGGCCAGCATTGTAGAGCCGTCGAAGTGCATGATCCAATTGGAGTACGCGCCGTACTCTTTAGGGAGGTCGGCTTCTGTCCATTAGGCGACGAAGTCAGCCAATACTTGCGACTTAATGGCCCGCCGTGGCTTGTATGTTATGTCGAATGGAAGGAGCTCGATGGCCCATTTAGCAATCCGTCCCGTGGCGTCGCAGTTGTTTATTATGTCGTTGAGTGGTACTTCGGAGGCCACCATAATCGAACACTCCTGGAAGTAGTGTCGTAGCTTGCGGGATGCCATTAAGACCGTGTATGCTATCTTTTGATAGTGTGGGTATCGGGATTTGCATGCGGTGAGGATAGTGGACACGTAATATACCGGCTTTTGGAGCGGGAATTTGTATCCGTCTGCCTCTCGTTCGACGACAAACACTGCGCTTACAACTTGATGTGTTGCAGCTATGTACAGTACCATAGGTTCGCCAATATTTGGCGCTGTCAGGACTGGATTACTGGCCAATAGGGTCTTTATTTCATCCAGTCCGGCCGCGGCTGCATCCGTCCACACGAAGTGTTCGGTGCGTCAAAGAAGGCGGTAAAGAGGTAGTGCCTTTTCTCCTAATCGGGAGATAAAGCGGCTTAAGGTGGCCACGCATCCGGCTAGTTTCTGTATATGCTTTAGGTCTATTGGGATAGCCAACTGCGACAGAGCTCGGATTTTTGCCGGATTTTCTTCGATACCTCTGTTGGAGATGATGAAGCCGAGCAACTTCCCGGAGGGTACGCCAAAAACACATTTTTCCGGGTTTAGCTTGATGTCGTATGTTCGGAGGTTGTCGAACGTAAGTCTCAAGTCATCTATTAGGGTTTCGACGTGTCTTGTTTTTATGACCACGTCGTCCACATATGCCTCCACTGTTTTGCCAATTTGTTTCTCTAGGTATGTTTGAATCATGCGTTGATAGGTTGCGCCGGCGTTTTTATGCCCGAAAGGCATAGTGTTGAAGTAGAAAGGGCCATATGGCGTTATGAAGGCCGTTGCGGCTTGGTTGGACTTTGCCATCTTTATTTGATGGTATCCAGAGTATGCGTCAAGGAAACATAGTGAGTCGTGTCCTGTGGTGGTATCGATGATTTGGTCAATGCGAGGGAGGGGGAAGGGATCCTTGGGGCAAGCCTTGTTGAGGTCTTTGAAATCGACGCATAGGCGCCAGGATTTGTCCTTCTTTGGTACCATTACCAGATTTGCTAGCCAATCCGGATGCTTGATATCTCTGATGAATCCGGCCTCAAGTAGCTTGGCTAGCTCTTCTCCCATGGCTTTCCGTTTAGGTTCGGAGAAGTGCCTAAGAGTCTGTTTGACTGGCTTGTATCCTTTCAGTATATTGAGGCTGTGTTCGGCCAGCCTGCGTGGGATGCCCGACATGTCTGAAGGATGCTAGGCGAAAATGTCCCAATTCTCGCGTAGGAAGTCTCGTAGTGCGGCGTCCATTGTGGGGCTCAACTATGTCCCGATGGAAGCTGTCTTCGTGGGGTCCGTTGGATGGACCTGGAATTTGACTATCTCGTCTGCGGGTTTAAATGAGGTGGACTTGGGTCGTTTGTCGAGTATCACGTCGTCCCTATCCACTGTGGCCTGCAGCGTTGTTAGTTCTTCGGCCGCTAGGGCTTCGGGTAATGCTTCCAGGGCTAGTGGTGTAGTTTTATTTTCGGCACGGAGTGCGACGTCCGAATCACTAGCTAGAGTGATGATCCCATTGGGTCCGGGCATTTTAAGCTTCATGTACCTGTAATGGGGTATAGCTTGAAAGCTTGTGAATGCGTCATGCCCTAAAAGGGTGTGGTATCCCCTGCTGAAAGGAGCCACTTGGAATGTGATTTCTTCGGACCTGTAATTTTCCGGGGTGCCGAATACCACATCGAGTGTGATTTTACCCGCACACCGTGCCTCCCGACTAGGGATGATTCCCCTGAAGGTCGTGCCGCTTTGCTCAATGCGGCTTTTATCAATTTCAATCTTGTTGAGTGTTTCTTCATAGATCAAGTTTAATCCGCTTCTACCGTCCATGAGTACTTTAGTGAGCCGAAAGCCGTCCACGATTGGGCTAAGGACCAAAGCGGCTGGTGCCCGGACTGTCTGGAATTGAGGTTCGTCACTGGCGCTGAAAGTTATAGCAGTGTCGTTCCACGGATTTATTTTTGCCACGTGGCAGATTTCTGCGAAGTTTCGATGAGCTCGCTTGCGCCTATTATTTGAGGCAAAATTCTTGATGACTGTCAGTACCGCATTGTTGTCTTCGGTGGGATGTTGCTCCGCTTTACAGTTTACAAGAAGATCCTCGCCGCTTTTTGCTACCTGCCGAAGTATCCAACATGCTCTAACGCTATGTGTTGGCGTAGTGTCCGGCGTGCTGTGAATTTTGCATGGCCCATTGAGCCATTCTTCCAATACGGTTCCACGCCCTGGAGTGGGATTTGGTTTTTTGGGAATTGGATCGGGTAACTTACGAGAGTTTGCCCTTTTAGCTTGGAGGAAGGGTTTAGTGAGAGCCGGATTGTCCCAAAAGTCTGTTTGGGTTTTCCAGGCACTTTCCACCGCACAGTACTTCTGTACTATGCCTGCTAAGTCGGCAAAGTGTACTATGTCACGGCGACTTATAGCATTAAGGATCCCTTTGCTCGTGCAATTTTTGCAGAAAAGTGAGATTGCGTCTTCCTCGCGACAGTCCTTGACCTTGTTTATCACAAGGAGGAATCTGGCCCAGTAGCGATGTACTGTCTCTTGGGGCTCTTGTCTGATATGGGAGAGACGGCTTAAGTCTGGGTGGGTGGGCGTTGTTAAATCTGGATTCTGATCCGATCTAACGCCCAGGGGCACAGGAGCTTCCGGGCTTGGCAGCTCGGGCTCTGGGGTGTTGCCTGATTTTTTCGGCCCGTTACCCGATTCTAAGTTCGGGGCCTGGGTCATGTCCTCCCGGGAACGGGTATCCGGCTCAGAGAGCTCGGCAATCCGGACATAGTTCATCCTCAAAATAGAGGGATAATCCATGTGTGGCTCTTCCACTACCGCTATCTCGTGGGTGACCGGTGGGGATTTAATATCCCTTTGGTCGGGTTTAAGCCCAATCCGATCGTAGTCTGTAGTGACTCCCAAAGCGGCGATATGATCCAAGAGCTCATTGAGGGAGGAGAGCTCCATTGAATCCATCTGTTCGGCGAGTTCCGAGTTGATGTGGAGGCCGTTTTTGATGACCCGAGATGTCATCGTCGGTGCTGAAGCCGATCGGGCGGCCATGACGAAGCCGCCTAGTCGGAGAGTTTGGCCTACCGCCAGTGCTCCTCCAGAGGTGATGTTGTCCTTGACAACGAGACGGGCCATCAAGCATTGCAGCAACGACATAGAGGAACTCTCAATGAAAGCACCAATGTCGGTGTCAAAACCGGCGGATCTCGGGTAGGGGGTCCCGATCTATGCGTCTAAGGCTAATGGTAACAGGAGGCAAGGGACATGATGTTTTACCCAGGTTCGGGCCCTCTCGATGGAGGTAAAACCCTACTTCCCGCTTGATTGATCTTGATGATATGAGTATTACAAGATTTGATCTACCATGAGATCGTAGAGGCTAAACTCTAGAAGCTAGCCTATGATGATTATGATTGTCCCCCTCAGGACTAAACCCTCCGGTTTATATAGACACCGGAGGGGGCTAGGGTTTACACAGAGTCGGTTACAAAGAAGGAAATCTAATATCCGGATCGCCAAGCTTGTCTTCCACGCAAAGGAGAGTCCCATCCGGACACGGGATAGAGTCTTGAGTCTTGTATCTTCACGGTCCAGCAGTCCGGCCAAAGTGTATAGTCCGGCTGTCCGGATACCCCCTAATCTAGGACTCCCTCAGGCACACCGGGCACTTTGTCTAGGGAGATTGGAACTTCCTCTTCTGAAGATGGAAGGGAAGGAAGAACCGACATCCCTTCTCCTCATGGGAAGAAGAGGACCGCCTCTGAAGACTTAAAGATAGAGGCTTCTAAGCAGGGGAAGATATCCCTGTCAGGGGGTTCCAGTTCGGGAGGTGACGTTGACACGCAATCCCTCTATAAAGATAGGCCTTTAGCTGAATCGTAAGTGAACAAGGGTGTTTTAAACATGTCATGTTCTTTCCTGGTTGCAAAGGTAACATTTAAATTATATGTTTGCAATCCGGCATGCAGCCTTCCTCAACAGTCTTCCTCATCGGGGGATCTTCTCCCAGAGATGATGGAGAGCGAGACGCCTCCATAGATTTCCCTGCCCGATATGGCAGACGACACCGGGGTGTCGTCCCGGAGGATCTCTCTCGATCAAGCGGTGCGAGGGACAGTGAAGACCAGGACCGAAGGTGACACTTCGGCCGTCCAGGGTCCAGGGTGTGTAGTTCCTACGGGAACCACCAATAATGGCCCCGGAATATCCGATTTCCGAGGGGCGGCACGATCTGCTCCGGGTCCGAAGGTGCCGGATACCTTGATGGACACACTGTGTCATGCGTCCGTCTCAAAGGATCATCGTACTTTGATGGATATGGTAGTTGAGAGGGTTCGGTCCGTGAAAAGCGGATTGAATGAAGCCTCTACGAGCCTGCTAAGAGGCTTTGAGGTATGTAATGTAATATTTTTAATTGTGTCATAAATGCAAAATGCGCCTGTGTATAGATAGTAGCCCCTGAGACTCTGGTTGGCGTCCAAAGGGAGGCGATCAGAGGATCAAGAAATATATGCCCAGGAAATGATCTGACTAATTGAAACACAGGCTGTTACATCCGTGGCGACTGCCCAAGCTACAGAGATTGAACATCTGAAGCAGAAAGTTGATGTAGCGGATGATGACATCATGCTTATGAACAGGCGGCTCGACGAGGCGCAAGGTATGTCTTTGAGGCACTCAGTATATGCAAGTAGTATGATGACGCTGAGAAATTGCGTACCGAAATATGCATAACTGCAGATAGTGCCGCCGCTGTTGAGACCCTTTGGGCTGAGCTTGCCCGAGTCAAAGAGCATGCCAGGATGAGCAATGCGGCTGCCGAAAAGGCAGCTACTGAATTAAAGGCCGAGCAGGCTGCCTGGCGCCAGTGCGAGGAGAGAATATCTACTATGGTGCTTGAGCTAAAGGATGCCGCTAGCCGATGTGACTTTCTTGAGAGAGATAACAAAACCAAAATGGATAATCTTGACAAGGCCTTACAAGAGGCGTGGGAAGCACGGTCCAAGTCTAGAGTGGCTTGGGAGGAGATCCGACAAGCTGGGGAGATCGCGGCTGGTAAGCCCTTCTTATTGCAAACTAAATTTGGCGATCCGAAGTATGCTCTGCTTAATCAGATGTGGCAGTCTCCAGACGCATTATTGGACTTACCGAAGAGTGTCTCTGATGCGACACAGTTTTTCCAAGCGCAAGAAGGTCATGCGATGGAAAAGCTTTTCTGGTCGTAATTCGTCATGCCAAAGCGTCCATTGTTGCTGAATGAACAAATGGCCCTGTGGGCCAAGCTCCACAAACTATTCGGATCTGCCACGAAGGACATCGTAGTCCAGCTGTGGCCGACTGAGCCAATTTCGAATAGTTATTTCGGTTTGGTGCGGTGACTTGTTGATGCGGCACCGCGTATCAATGTTGTGAAGCGGTCAACGTGCATAGAAGATGCACAGATGGCCTTTCCCCACGTCAAGATATATTGGACAAAGATGAAGGCCACAAATATTGCAGCGAAAAGTCCACCCGAGGGCAAGGACCATTACCCGCCAGAGCATTATTTTGAGGATGTCCTAAGGGGTGCCCGCTTGATAGAGGGTCAGTGCTTGAAAGATATAATGTTCGAGTGAGGTGGTTCGAAATTGTAAAAACAATATTATGATATATTTAAGGCTAAGTTTTTATACTTTTGCCTAAAAAGTTTTTGGTGCCTCCTGTGTGGCCGTTTTTATATAATCTGAAAGTTTACCAGTCATCGGCTTCTGCCCCCTCACATATAACGCGGGGGTGTTCGAAAAAACACTTGATCACTCTTGACCCAATGTCTTGGTCCATTAAGGAGGTGTCAATGCGGTGAACCAGGCAATCGGACTATAGGGCTTTAACACTTTCACTTAGCCATATGAGTTTGACGGTGGGTCTACGATATAGCCCCTAGTATGTACGCGGTTATCTGAATATGGTGCGTTTGACATACGTGACCGGAAGAACGATCCTTCATGTAATACGGAAGGAATTGCGAAGATTCCGATGAGTCATCGAGTGGTTGACCAGCTCTTGCCACATCATGACAGTCAGTTTTCGGCTTCCTCTACTGAGGTGCTCATCCGGACGAACCAGGACACAGTCGCAGTAGTTCTCCCTTTACTACCTTAGCCGATTGATCGGAACGTAAGTTAGCAAGCACAGGAGCCGAGCAACCCAACTATTGACCAAAGACATGATTCAAAGCTGATGCATATAAGGCCAAACTCGCGACGCCGAACACTCCCTATAGGTGTTCGGACTTTTCAAAGTATACCGGTCCGAATACAGCCCCTAGTAATGGACCCTGGTGTCAAGGCACGTGTGGCAATCTGACATGGGGAGAGAACGCAGGTGGTGAGAGAATAAAACTCCAAACATAATATGGACCAAACTGCTTCTATAATATCCCTTTCTAGTACGACGAGCCATGTACTTACAAATAATGCCGATTACTTCCTAGGACATTGTACATGCCAGAAAAGTATAAAACAAAATGAGATAAAAAGGTTTACACAGGGTCTTAATCTAAAAAGAAACCTTAGTGCGGGGCCCTGTTGCACGTCTGCGCCGTTTTCTCCTTTGTGATGTGTCCTTGAAGGGGGTAGTGTGATGGCCATCTGTAAAAACAGAAAAATCCTAGAGAAGAAAATCCAGTGTGGCCATAAATAAAGCTAGTTCGTTTAATGAACCTTGAAAGATAACCGTAGAATCCAAATAGGGTCGAGCCGAACTATGGACTATTTGTGTGCAGTGTGCCCCCAGTGCTGCCCAAGGGATTTTAAGGGTGCACTTGTGTATACGAGGCACGTATGTTATCTCCTTATGGGGCAGTCGATGGGGGCGTAACTGCTAATCGAGCTCAGGTTTGTCTAAGTTGCCACACTGAGGCATACTCCGGACACGTTTAGCTGTGTCTATGGTCCTAACAACCGATGATCTATTCGGCTTGAATAGGCCGTTTTGGACTTCGGCTGCGAAGACCACAGTGTCTTTCTCCGTACGGAGAGAGTGCTCCATATTTCCACACACCGTAATGATGCCACGTGGTCCAGGCATTTTGAGCTTTAAATAGGCATAATGCGGGACTGCATTAAAGCGGGGGAAGGCCGTTCTTCCAAGTAGTGCATGATAGCCACTTCGGAACGGACCTATGTCGAAGATTAGCTCTTCGCTTCGAAAGTTATCGGGAGAGCCGAATACGACTTCCAATGTTAAAGAGCTCATGCAGCAGGCTTCTACGCCCGGTATAACTCCTTTAAAGGTCGTGCTTCTTGGCTTGATTCTGGACGGGTCTATCCCCATGTTGCGGACAGTGTCCTGATATATCAGATTTAGACTACTGTCGCCGTCCATGAGGACTCGAGTGAGATGGTATCCATCGATTATTGGGTCGAGCACTAGGGCAGCCGAATCCCCATGATGGATACTAGTCATATGATCCCTGCGATCAAAGGTGATTGGACAGGCCGCCCATGGGTTGAATTTGGGGGCAACAGGCTCAACGGCATTGACGGCTCGGAGTGCGCGTTTGCACTCCCTCTTTGGGATATGAGTGACATAGATCATGTTCACTGTTTTGATCTCCAGTGGAAATTTCTTTTGTCCCCCCGTGTTCAGCTGGCGAGATTCATCCTCGTCTTCGCTCTGAGGTCCCTTCCCCTTGTGTTCGGCGGTGAGCTTGCTGGCCTGCTTGAAGACCCAACAACTGTGATTGGTATGGTTCGCGGGTTTAGCGGGGGTGCCATGGATCTGGTAGGTCCTGTCCAATATTTTGTCTAGGCTGGATGGACCATCTTTGTTGCCTTTAAATGGTTTCTTCCACTGAACGGGTCTGCAGCAACTAAATCCGGCGTTTACTGTTGTATCATCTGGGCTTCCAACATTGTTTTGACGCATGTTTTTGTTATGTCGTGGCTTTCCATTGCCATCCCTGACTTCGGATGTGCCAGGCTCGCTAGTGCTACTGCGGGCTAACCAGTTGTCCTCGCCCGCGCAAAAACGGGTCATGAGTGCAGTTAGGGGTGCCATTGTCCTTGTCTTTTCTTGGCCAAGGTGTCTAGCTAGCCATTCATCCTGGACACTGTGCTTTAAAGCTGCTAAGGCTTTGGCGTCCGGACAATCGATGATTTGGTTCTTCTTAGTGAGAAACCGATTCCAAAGCTTGCGGGCTGATTCCCCGGGTTGTTGGATTATGCGACTTAGATCGTCAGCATCCGGGGGCCGGACATAGGTCCCTTGAAAATTGGCCTGAAAAGCATCCTCAAGTTCTTCCCAACTTCCAATGGAATTTTCTGGAAGGCTTTTCAGCCAATGCCGAGCTGGTCCTTTCAGCTTGAGGGGTAAGTATTTGATGGCGCGGAGAATAAAGTCTTCTATCCAGACCGCAGGATCCGTCTTTCCATCATATGCCTCGATGTTTATGGGTTTAAACCCTTCTGGAAATTCGTGATCCAGCACCTCATCGGTGAAGCATAGGGGGTGTGCGGTACCCCTGTATTTGGTTGTGTCGTGGTGTGGGTTCGACGGTTGTAATGTTCGGTATTGGCTCCGAACTGGTACACGACCGGTATATTTGGCTTGATAGACACAGTCCCGTGTGTGGGCACGGTCCCTGGATCCGTAGATGGATCTGGCTTACCTGCCTTTTTGTCCAGGTCCTCACATAGATCGTGTTTCTGGTCCTGAGCCGCAGTCTCCCTTCCTTTATGGGGAGGGGGTGCGGGCTTATGTACGGCATTGCTAGCCACTCTGTCTCGTCCACGAGGTGGTCGGTCCGGCTTGTCGGCAGTATTGTTCTTCGACAGCATAGGTGCAATAGCTTCATCATCGAATTCGGGCGGGAGTTTACGCTTAGGGTAGCCCTTTTTTTGGCGATTACAGCCATATTTTTCCTCAGCGTCTAGCACTTCATTCCATCTGTCATTGAGCGTATCCTGTGCGGCTATGAGCCGCTTCTTCAGGCTCCTTGCAGTGGTGCTAAGCCTTTGATGGAGACGTTCTTGTTCTAAAGGTTCTTCTGGGACGACAAATTCATCGGCGCCTAGGCTGACCTCCTCTGCGGAGACAGGTTGATAATTTCTATCTTCGGCGTCGCTGTGGTTAGACAACAGCCCCGGACTGTGTTCGCCGTCCTCTCGCTCGTCCTGATCCAACGCTGGATCTGCGGGTCCTCAGCTTGATTCTGAAGCCGACGCTTGGGAGGTTCATCGACGGGCTTATCATTATCGCCGTTGGCCTCCTTTTCTTTAAGTGCATCAACCATGCATATATCGTATGAGGATGTAGTCGTCCACCACCCTATGAGCGGTGGTTTTTGTGCCTGCTCCTCTCCGGCATCGTCGTTCATACCGTCGATGTCTTCGGAGCCATAATCGAGCGTGTCGGTTAAGTCTTCGATAGTGGCTATGAAGTGGGTGGTGGGTGGGAAGCGAAATTCTCCGTTGTCAGCTTCCAATTCAAGCCGGATATAGTTTGGCTGTGAGTCCCCTGAAAAGGAGAGGGATTTTAACGAATTTAGCACATCGCCTAAAGGTGAGTGACGGAAGATGTCCGTGGAGCTGAACTCAACGATCGGCGCCTGATCAGGTTCAATGGGCGCGGATGTATGCAGTTCAGAACTTATGGCCGGAGACAGATCCAAGGTTCCGAAGACATAGGCCCCGCTCAAGGTTGGATCTGTGTGCGGCTCCAACGCCGCGGAGTCTGCGGCTTCCGTGGAGGGGTTGAGCATCCCGTCCTCTGATGGTGCAATCTGCTCCGGATCTAGGGCCAAAGTGGTTATAGGTGCTATCTCCTGAGCACGGTCCGATGACAGATTTAGGTCATGTTCATCATGGTGGTAGGGAGCAGCCGTCATGGGCTCGAACTCATCGAAGATCAAGTCTCCGTGGATATCGTCCACGTAATTCAAGCTTCCAAACCTGACCCGATAGGCAGGGGCGTAGCTTTCAATCTTCTCTAGATGGCCAAGCGAGTTGGCCCGCAGTACGAAGCCGCCGAATACGAAGATCTGTCCGGGGAGGAAAACCTCCCCCTGGACTGCATTGTTGTAGATGATTGATGGAGCCATCAAACCTTTTGGTGACGACGCAGTGGAACTCTCAATGAAAGAACCAATGTCGGTATCAAAACCGGCGGATCTCGGGTAGGGGGTCCCGAACTGTGCGTCTGAGGTCGGATGGTAACAGGAGACGGGGGACACGATGTTTACCTAGGTTCGGGCCCTCTCTATGGAGGCAATACCCTACTTCCTGCTTGATTGATCTTGATGAATATGAGTATTACAAGAGTTGATTTACCACGAGATCATAATGGCTAAAACCCTAGAAGTCTAGCATATATGATTATGATTGTCCCCCTCTACGGACTAAACCCTCCGGTTTATATAGACACCAGAGGGGACTAGGGTTGTACAAAGTCGGTTACAGAGAAAGGAATCTACATATCCGAATCACCAAGCTTGCCATCCACGCAAAGGAGAGTCCCATCCGGACACGGGAAGAAGTCTTTTGTCTTGTATCTTCATAGCCCAACAGTCCGGCCTAGGTTAATAGTCCGGCCGTCCGAGGACACCTTAATCTAGGACTCTCTCACCTTCCTTCCACCCAGCCGGTGCTTGCTGCTCCGAACAGCAAAGAGACATTTGTCTTATAAATTGCGGCCACTGGTCAAGTTGTCATCACCGTCCTCACCGTGGAGCGGGAAGAAGAGTGCAAGGCTTACAAAGTTCAGCGTCTAGTCTACTACATTTTTGAAGTTTTGACTCCGTCCAAGTAGAGATATCCTCATTACCAGAAGCTTGTCTATGGTATTTACCTGATAGCGAAGAAAGTAGCACATTGCTTCCAAGAGCACACGGTATCAGTCATAAATGATGCCCCATTGTCTGACATCATGAACAATCGGGATGCAATTGGTCGAGTGGCGAAATGGGCTATTGAGCTCCTTCTATTGGACATCAGATTTGAAGCAAAAAGGCAATCAAGTCACAGGAATTGGAAGATTTCTTGGCCGAATGGACACAGCATCAACAACCGACTCAGAGTCACCCAGAACATTGGACCATGCATGTTCTTTGATGGTTCCAAGATGTTGAATGGTTCACGTGCCAGAGTGGTCTTAGTGTCCCCAAAAGGTGATCGACTCAGCTATGTCTTGCAGATCCACTTTGATTCCTCTAACAACGAGGTCGAGTATGAAGCACTCCTTTATGGGTTACGTATGGCCATCTCACTCAGTGTTCGTACCTTGATGGTCCATGGTGATTCGAATCTCATGGTGAATCAAGTGATCAAAGAATGGGACGTCAGAAGCTCTGCCATGACAGGATACTGCAATGCAATGAGAAAGCTGGAGAAGAAATTTGAGGGCCTGGAACTTCACCATGTTCCCCGAATCAAGAACCAAGCAGCCGATGATCTAGCAAAGATTGGATCCACTCAGAAATCCATACCCAGCAATGTGTTCCTCGAGCACCTTCATTCCCCGATGGTGAAAGAAGATCCCTTCACCAGAGCCCCCACAGGTGGTCGGTCCCTCCGACCAGACTGAAATTGAGGTCCCAACGGTTATTGACTTGGTCATGGAGATTATGGCGATCACACCCGATTGGACTATGTTGTACATTGCGTACTTGCTCAGGCAGGAGCTTCCGGAGGATGAAGTTGAGGCATGCCAGAATGTTTGCAGGTCCAAGGCCTTCACTGTGATGGGCAACCAGGTATACAGGAAAAGTATCACCGGTGTGGCTTAGCGCTACATTTCCCCAGAGGAAGGTTGATTGATCCCCGAAGAGATTCACTCGGGAATTTGTGGGCACCATGCATCCTCTCAGACAATCGTGGCTAAAGCTTACCAATCCAGATTCTATTGGCCATGTTCCAACGACGCTGCCCAAGAGATAGTCCAATATTGCAACACGAACTTGTTGCACGGACCCGCGTCTTCCCTAAAGACTATCCCACTCGTCTGGCCGTTTGCAGTTGGGGACTCGACATGGTGGGGCCCCTTGGGACAGGGGCAAAGTGGGTTCACTCATTTGCTTGTTGCAGTGGACAAGTTCACCAAGTGGATCGAAGCCAAACCCATCAAGAAGCTGGATTCTCGGACAGCCATCAAGTTTATGAATGACTTGGTCTTCAGATATGAGCACGACATCATTATCGATAACGGTTCAAACTTTGACTTGGAAGAGTTCAGAGCATTCTGCGCCACCCAAGGCACTCGGGTAGTTTATGCATCTATCGCACACCCGCGGTTAAACGGCCAAGCTGAGAGAGCAAACGGCCTGATTCTTCAAGGGTTGAAGCTGCGCCTCATGCGTGATTTGGAACATGCAGCTGGTGCCTGGGTCAGTGAGCTACCATCAGTCCTGTGGGGCCTAAGGACGAGCCCTAATCGGTCTACCAATCGCATTCCCTCCTTCATGGTGTATGGAGCGGAGGATATTTTTTCAAGTGATCTTCTCCACAACTCACCTCGAGTGGATCTATACTCCGAAGCCAAAGCAGAATAGGCAAGGTAGGATGCCGTTAATCTCCTTGAGGAAGAGAGGGAGATGGCCCTCATTCGGTCGTCCATGTACCAGCAAGATCTGCAACGTTTTCATGACACACACATCAGAGGTCATGCCTTTCAGGAAGGAGATCTTGTGCTCCGAGTGGATCATCAGAGGCTGCATAAGCTTGCTTCTGTGTGGGAAGGTCCTTTTGTTGTCTCCAAAGTTCTTCCTAATGGAGCCTACCCTCTATACAATCTCATGAAGAAAGTAGATGAGCCCCATGCTTGGAACGCCAACCTTCTTTGTTGATTCTATACATGATCTCGAGATGTCAAGATGTAATAAAAGCACTCGAGTGATCTTTGATGGATAAAAGCATGACTTTTTCAGTACTTCATTGAGTTCACTTGTAAGCGTTTACCAACTTAAAACCCCCAGTTGGTCGAACTCCGAGTGACAAGCATTCCTCTCACTCGGGGGCCCAGCTGCGAACCAGTTTTTGCCTAAGTTCAAAACTACTCCGGGTGAAGAGCGCTCCTTTCACTCGAGGGCTTAGCTACGGACCAGTTTTAGCCTAAGTTAAAAACTACTCCGAGTGAAGAGCATTCCTCTCGCTCAGGGGCTTATCTATGAACCAGTTTTCGCCTAAGTTAAAAACTACTCCGAGTGAAGAGTTGTCAGGACCCCGACTCGACGTCACATCGATCTAGCTTGTAACACCTTATATCACTTTGCGGCCTCACGCACGGTATCCCCACGGGTGTCGCCTTACCTTTGCCCGGGACCGTTTGCGCCTTTTGGCTCACGTATATGATAGTGTCCCTAGCATCCATATGATAAAGAGCCCGGGCTGACATGACTAGTCGTAAACCCAAAGTGGCACAGACTTACAGGGACAGGCATCCATGACCCAGCTTCGAACGTGTCGGTCATCAGCAAGTGGGTCCGGGCTGTAGCACTGGGCTAGCAGGACTCCGGTAAACCGGGCTGTAGCGGGCTAACAGGACTCCGGTACTCAATGCGTGACATTTCCCCGAAGGGACAGACACCGGAACGAAGAAGGACACATGCCGGCCAGCCTAAATGTTCCAGAGCAGTAGCAAGCTACCATGGCTCAGTGGTAACACTAGGAGACATTTCCCGGTAAGAGAGGCTACTAAGGATAAACAACTAGATAGTCAGATCCCACACATACCAAGCATTTCAAACATACACACAATATGCTCGATATGTGCAAATACAACAAGGCATCACAACATGACTCTATGACACAAGTACTTTATTTAAGGCTCAGAGAGCCATACATAACATACACAAAGGTACGGGTCACACGACCCAGCATTCAAGTCATACAGTCATACAAACCAGCAGCGGAAGTAACTTGTCTGAGTACAGACAACTAGTAAAATAAAAGAGGCTTGGAAAGCCTAGCTATACTACGAGGTCCTTCACAAGCTCAGGATCACCACCTGGGCCTTAGCCTACTCGTTGATGTCAACGTCTACGTAGAACCCATCAGAAGGGGTTGCAGCGTCTTCTGTAAAAATGTTAATTATAGCAACATGAGTACAAAGGTACTCAGCAAGACTTACATCAGATCCTACATACATGCATATTATCAAGAAGGGTTGGTGGAGTTATTGCAGCAAGCCAGCTTTGACTCTTGGCTAGGCTAACCTACGAGACTCCAACTTAAAATGGTTTTGCGCACACGAGTCCACTACTCACCAATTCAATACACTACCGAGGATCCACCTCCGTCTTCCTACGGAAGAGCCCTCCTCGGCACTCACAATTATCTTGAGTGTTTTAGTAGTTTCCATTTACTTGTCTATGAACTGTATAGGCAACCAAGTAGTCCTTTACCGCGGACGCGGCTATTCGAATAGATCATGATAACCCTGCAGGGGTGTACTTCTTCATACACGCTCTCACCACTTACCGTCGTTTACACGACATGTACTCGGCAACCTTCAAGCGGAAGCCCAACGTGGGTGTCGGCCACGACCTACCTAATCACCTAAGCCTCCAGTCCAGGTTTATCGCCTATCCAGGTTCCATCCGCAGGGAGTCCGGCCGAGGTTTCCCATACGGCCCCGAACGATGTGAACAGGGTTCCCGAGATACCTAACGGGTATTCGGTACACCCGGCCACGTACCTACCGCATCACAGCCCACCCCTACGGTCAGCGCTGTCCACGGCCTCCAGTAGGCTACAAACACCAGAAACTACTTGCAACTCCTGGACGGAGAACTAGGTTGAATAAGAAGCCGAGAGGGTCCATTGGTTTCGGGCCCAATGCATGGTAGTAGCTGATTCTTAAATCACACATACAGATCTCAGTGCTTAAGGTCGGCTTCAATGAAACAACCCACCATGTACTCCTACATGGCCTCTCATCGATACCTTTACCAAATCGTGTTCACCACACCACTCTTATTACTGACATAATCATTTCACTCTAGCCCATCACCCAGATGAACTAGACCTGACACGACTCTAAGCATAGCAGGCATAGCAAGGTAGGAACAACACATACATATGGCTCAATCAACTCCTACACATGCTAGTGGGTTTCATCTAGTTACTGTGGCAATGACAGGTCATGCAGAGGAAGTGGGTTCAACTACCGTAGCACACAGCAGTTTGAAACGCGTTGTCTTAATGCAGTAAAAGAGAGCAGGAGCGAGAACATGGGATTGTATCGATATGATCAAATGGTTGGTTGCTTGCCTGATGGTTCGATGCACTGATACGGTTCTTCGTTAGGGTAATCACGATACTCCTCGGAGGCAGATCCTGCCGCAAAGAACACCGATACACAACCATCACCAAACAATGTGCAACAATATGATGCATGCATGAAACATAGCAATATGAGTGTGTTGGGCTAATGCAACTAAGACCAGAAGGGTTTGAACCAATTTGAATCAAAGATTCAAATTTCAAACTCAAATATGGCCTTTTAAAGTGCTTTTCCTTGTTCTGCATTAAACATTAGGTTAACTTGTTTAATCATGCATGAAAATAGTACAGATGGATAGATTGGATTTTTCTGATCATTTTTCATATATAATTTGTCTGATTTGGAGTTACAGAATAAAAGTTATGAATTTTTGAAGTTTAAATTATATTCTGGAATTTCCTATATTAGATTAATTCCAGAAAATCAATTATTGCGTCAGCCTGACGTCAGTGTGACGTCAGTAGGTCAACGGAACACGTCTGGGTCAAACCTGACAGTGGGTCCCGCATGTCAGGGTGATTAAATTAATTAAAGTTTAAATAAAACTAAACCTGTTTAATTAACAGGGCTGGGCCCCACCTGTCATTGACTCAGGGGAGTCAACCAGGGCCCACCCGTGGTCAAACCCGGGTCGGCTGCACCGGCGTTTAGCCGCCGGCGAGCCCGACGCGGCGGCGGAAGTGGTTTTGGCCGTTTCGGCCACCAAATGGGTCGCGGAGACCACCGGAGTGGAGCTGGGGACAAGCCGCATCTCTTGGTGGAGTCCGTTGGGGTCGGGGTGGCCGGAGTTGGCGCCGGCGACGACTTTGGCGGCCACCGGGGTTCGGCCGACAACGAACTTGACGCTAGGGGGGTCGGTGAGGCTCGGGGAGTGGCTAGCTAGGTGCTAAGTGACACGGTGAGTATGATGGACACCAGTTTGTGGCCGGAGGGTGACCGGGAGCACGTCGGCGACGAGCTCCACGGCGGTGGGTGCGGTTGAGCTCCGGGAGGTTGCTACACGGCTCGGGAGCAAGAACGGAAGGGAGGGGGAGATGGCTAAGCTCACAGTGAGTGTGACGAAGCCCTTGGCGTGGCCGGAGATGGACTGGAGCGACGACGACGTTGAAGGGGATCTCCGGCGACGGCGGTTCGGGCGAGGTCGTTGCGGTGGACTCGGGCGTTGCGAGCGCTCGGGGCTCGGCTTGCTCGATGGAGTGGACAGCGGCGGAGCTCCTGGACACGGTGAGAGGACGCACGGGCGGCGGGGAGCACGGCTACGACGAAGGCACGGCGATGGTGGCGTCGGTCATGGCGGGGGAGCGCGAGGGGGAGGAGCTGGAGAGGAGAGGGGGTGTCTGGGAGGTTCGGGGGAGCGAGGGAGGCCGGTCCACGACGTCACCGGGCGCGGGGAGCGGCGAGGCGGCGAGCAGGTGCGTGGCGCACGCTACGGTCGCCGTCGGGCACCTGCCTGCCTGCCTGGCCGGCAAGCAGCTCGCTGGAGCGGCGCTGGGCTGGGCCGGCAGGTGGGCCGGGAGCAGGCGCCAGGTAAGCTTTTTCCATTTCTTTCTGTTTTCTGTTTTTTTAATACTTCTGCAACTTTGTTGAATTAAATAAAATACTTAGGCTACTCCTAAAATCACCAAACTACTCCTGGTCCATAGTTGGATTATTTCCAACATGAAACATTTTAGTTTGGAGATATTTGAGCATTTAAATATTTTATATAATTTTAAATGCCCAAATTCAAATATTTATGATTTAATTCAAAAACCCTAAGATGGCCTAGGAAAATGTGCACCACTTTTGGCAGAGGTTCTGAACCAAGACAAAAATGATGGGCATTTTAGAAGGGCATTTCAGGTTCATTGAAAAAGTTTTTTTAGTAAACCCTAGTTGGTTTCAGAGGGGACTGGGGGTTCTGTCATCCCCATTTCAGGTTTCTGATGAAAGAGTAAACATGATGCAACACTCTAATGCATGGCTAACTAGGATGTGACAACTCACCCCCACTCAAAAGAATCTCGTCCCGAGATTTGGGTTCCTCCGGAAAGAAGGCGGGATACTCAAGTCGAAGACGATCCTCCCTTTCCCAAGTTGCTTCATCCTCAGAATGGTGCGACCATTGTACTTTGAGAAACTTGATATTATGACGTCGAGTGGTACGCTCGGCCTGATCAAGGATACGAATGGGGTACTCTCGATATGTAAGATTATCTTGGAGATCAAGCGTTTCGTGGTCCACTCCACGGATAGGATCCGAGAAGCAACGCCTGAGTTGAGAAACGTGGAAGACATCGTGGACTCTGGAGAGGTGCGGAGGTAGTTCCAACTGGTAGGCAACTTCTCCTCGTTTGGCGAGAATGCGAAAAGGTCCAATGTAACGAGGAGCCAATTTGCCTTTGATACCGAAACGATGGGTTCCCTTCAGAGGGGTAACCCGAAGATAAGCCTTCTCGTCAACCTCGAAAGTCATAGCCTTATGTTTTCGGTCATATTGACTCTTTTGACGAGATTGGGCTGTTTTCAACTTTTCACGAACGATGCGAACTTGTTCTTCTGCTTCCTGAATCATATCCGGGCCAAAGAATTGTCTTTCCCCGGTCTCTGACCAGTTAAGGGGTGTTTGACACCGTCGTCCATAGAGAACTTCAAAAGGGGCTTTACCCAAGCTAGATTGATAGCTGTTGTTGTAAGCGAATTCGGAAAATGGAAGGCACTTCTCCCAATCCATTCCGAATGAGATAACAGAGGCTCAAAGCATGTCTTCTAGAATCTGGTTGACGCGTTCCACTTGACCACTCGATTGAGGGTGAAAAGCGGTGCTAAAGGAAAGGCGGGTTCCCATAGCGTTTTGGAAACTTTCCCAAAATCGAGAGGTGAAAATACTTCCTCGATCCGAGTTAATTTCCAAAGGACACCATGGAGAGACACTATTCGGGAGATGTATAAGTCTGCCAGCTGACTAGCGGTTATACTCTCACGAACAGGTAGGAAATGGGCTACTTTGGAAATACGATCGACAACGACGAAAATAGCATTATTCCCTCTCTTGGTCCTGGGAAAACCGGTAATGAAATCCATAACAATTTTATCCCATTTCCATTCAGGAATAGCTAAGGGTTGAAGGGTGCCAGCAGGCCGTTGATGCTCTGCTTTTGCACGACGACAGACGTCGCAATTAGCGATATATTGAGCAATTTCTCTCTTCATCCTAGTCCACCAGAACCTCTGGCGTAGGTCCTGATACATCTTAGTACTACCGGGATGAATGGTGAGAGGAGATTCATGAGCCTCCTTAAGGATCAATCGCCTCAGGTTTCGCACTTTGGGAACCACTAGTCGATTCCCGAAGTATACGACCCCTTGATCATTAATGGAGAAACAATTCGCAATTCCTTTCTTGATGTTTCTCTTGATGCGGGAGATTCCCGGATCTACCTTCTGTGCTTTGATGATCTGATCCATAAGGGTAGGTTTTGTCACCAAGGTGGAAAGAAAACCTTGAGGAACAATGTGAAGGTTAAGCTTCCGAAATTCGTCATGGAGAAGCGGTTGACTTTGTTGTAACATCAGGTTGTTACAATAGGATTTACGACTTAGCGCATCAGCCATGACGTTAGCTTTTCCTGGGGTGTAAGTTATTCCTAAATCGAAATCTGTGATCAACTCAACCCAACGTCTTTGCCTGAGATTCAAATCCGGTTGGGTAAAAATGTACTTCAGACTTTGGTGATCAGTGAATATTTCGCAACGGTTACCGAGGAGGTAATGTCGCCAGGTCTTAAGTGCATAGACTACGGCTGCAATCTCTAGATCATGAGTAGGATAATTCTCCTCATGTGGGTGCAATTGCCGTGAGGCGTAAGCAATTACGTGTCGATCTTGCATGAGGATGCAACCTAGTCCTTGTCGCGAGGCGTCGCAGTAGATAACAAAGTCCTTAGAGAAGTCTGGCGGTACCAGAACGGGAGCAGAAGTCAGGCGTCTTTTCAGTTCCTGAAAGCTGTGCTCACATTGTGGAGTCCATTCGAACTTCTTATCTTTCTTGAGGAGTTCGGTTAGAGGTTTAGCAACTTTGGAGAAGTTCTCGACAAAGCGACGACAATAGCTCGCTAGGCCAAGGAAACTCCGAACTTGCTTGACCGATTCAGGTGGGGTCCAATTAAGGACGGCTTGAACTCGCTCAGGGTTAACAGCAATACCTTTACCAGATATTACATGACCCAGATAGGTCACTTCTGACAACCAAAATTCACATTTGGAAAACTTGGCATAAAGGCGGTGCTCTCGAAGTTTCTTCAACACTAGCCTTAGATGTTCGGCATGTTCCTCCTCGTTCTTGGAGTAGATGAGTATATCATCGAGATAAACTACGACGAATTTATCCAAATACTCCATGAAGATTGAGTTCATTAACCGAGAAAAGGTGGCTGGAGCGTTGGTTAAACCGAAGGACATGACGGTGTACTCGTATTGGCCATAACGAGTAACAAAGGCCGTTTTAGGAATGTCCCCGTTTCTGATTTTGATTTGATGGTAGACCAACCTCAAATCCATCTTGGAGAAAACTGAGGATCCAGCGAGCTGATCATACAGGTCGTTGATCCTAGGTAGCGGATATTTGTTCTTGATTGTAACCAAATTGACAAGTCGATAATCTACAACCATCCGGTCCGTACCATCCTTCTTCTTGACGAAGAGGACGGGGCAAGCCCACGGAGATGAACTAGGTCGGATGAAACCCTTTTTCAAGGACTCATCGAGTTGTTTCTTAAGCTCGGCTAGTTCTAGTGGTGCCATCTTATAGGGTCTTCTAGCAATCGGAACGGTTCCTGGAATGAGGTCTATTACGAACTCAACATCCCTGTCAGGTGGAACACCTGGCAATTCCTCTGGGAAGACATCCGGGAAATCACGGACTACCGGAACGTCCTCAAGGTCTGGCAAAGGGCTGGCGTTAAGAGAATATAATTGTCGCTTGGCTAATCGGGTCAAGACATTGACTATCTTCCCCGAAGGATGAGTGAGTTGAACAGTCCTAGAGAAGCAATCAATTTTGGCATGATGAGCTGACATCCAGTCCATACCCAAAATGATATTAATATCTGAAAATTTGAGAGCTATCAAAGATGCAAGGAAAACAAGTCTGTTGACTTGGATTTCATTTCCATAACTTACCCTGGAGGTCTGTCATCTAGAACCGGGAGTAGAAATTTCCATAGTGGATGGCATGTTACAGAATGCGGTGTTATGCAAACGAGCATAGTTCTCGAATATAAATGAATGAGAGGCTCCTGTATCGAAAAGAACAGATGCCGGGTGGCAATTAACAAGGAGCGTACCGAGAACGATGTTGGGATCCTCTTGAGCTTCTTCGGCAAAGATACAGTTGACATGGCCACGTGTAGCGGTGGCCGGCTTGGCATGGAACACTTTCCCTGTCGGCTTGCCACGGCCAACAGCTTTAGCAGATTGGTTGGGGTTGGTCTGGGGACACTCACGCATATAGTGGCCAGATTCCCCACACTTGAAACAAGTCACGGAACTGGTACGTGGAGGAGCGTTGTTGGTTGGACCACCATAGGGCTTGGCTGGTGCAGACTGTTGAACGGGGCGAGGCGTCTGGAAGGATGGCCTCGGTGTGAACCTGGGTGGCAGGGCGGTGTTGGGCACCCACACGCGGCGCTTCTGAGGACCAGCACCGGATGAGGAACCCATGTCACGGCCATGCTTGCGTGTTGCATCATAATCAGTCTGACCAGTTTCAGCACTGATGGCCTTGTTAACAAGTTTCTGAAAAGATGTGCACTCATGCAGTCGGAGGTCGCGGCGAAGCTCAGGACTAAGCCCCTTACGGAACCTTGCTTGCTTCTTGGCATCAGTAGAAACTTCCTCAGTTGCATATCGTGCGAGGTTACCGAACTCCCTGCTGTAAGCATCCACAGAGAGTCGGCCCTGAGTGAAACTGCAAAATTCCTCATGTTTACGGTCCATGAGACCCTCCGGAATGTGATGTTCACGGAAATCCTCGCTGAATTCAGTCCAAGTAGTGACATGGCCCGCTGGGCGCATAGCTCCATAATTCTCCCACCATAGACTGGCGGGGCCTTCAAGATGATATGCAGCAAAGGTGACCTTGTCAGCCTCCGCTACCAGCGCGGAACGCAGTTTGTGAGAAATACTGCGAAGCCAATCATCAGCGTCGAGAGGCTCGACGGAGTGGTGGAACGTGGGTGGATGTAACTTGATAAAATTACTGAGTGACACCACGTTAGTCCTCTGATGGTGTGCCGTGTTCTGCTCAATACGCTCCAACAAACGGTTGGTCTCCCGCTTGTTTCTTTCGGCTTCCATCATAACCTCGGCTAGGGAAGGAGGATGAGGCAGATTTGCATTCCTGACTTCACTGCCTTCGGCCTGCTCTTGAGGAGCAGGGTTAGTGCGCGTGTTGACCATCCTAGGTAAACAAGACAATGATTTAGTCAGAATGATAAAATTCCGACATAGAATACAGAATGTAAGGAATAACTCGAAATGCAGGATGATCATCCGTATGACATGGTAGATACAGAAACTGCTTCTTTATTCCATCGTCATACACACCATACAAGGTTTAGTACAAGACCAAACAAGATACTATTACGGTGAAAAGAGGATTACATCTCATCGGAGGCATTCCAAGCTCCTATACATTATTTTTCTACACCTCCGGAAGGCGATACAAACTAGGTCATATCCCACGAGTCACGCAGGACGATAGACGACACAGCTAACACGAACTAGTGATACTACCACTAACTCAGACCGATCCGTAGTAGTCCTCGTAGAAGTCACCTCCATAGCCTGGAAGCTCAACATGATCATCCGGAAACAGACGATCTCGCGGAGCTTGTGGACCATAGGGGCTAGGATGAGGTCTTGGACCAACAGACGGTGGCCTGCGGGGACCGCGAGGTGGGGTGATGCCTCCTACATCACGCCAACCCATCACGTCTAGCAGAGCAGATCTCACAGGATAGAGATCGCACATATCCGAATATCCAGCTTGCACCGTCGGTGCAAACCGAGTCAATGTGGCCCAGTGGTCAGCACGGGTATTGAAGAGCTCTAACCTCAAGGCCCGATTTTCACGGTCCTTATCCTCGAGCATCTCAGCAGTGGTGCGAGTCCGTGAATCCTCCTGGGTGGGGTCAGCATAGATAGCCTGGAGATACCCTTGTGCTCCCGGAAGTGATCCTGGCATATACCGGAAATCAGAGTCCCGAAATAGACCAGATCTGACTCGCATGATGGTCATCATAGAGTAGGCGGCGTCCTGCACAGCCATCTCAATAGTAACCCCGAGTCCATAGGAGCAGTGAAGGGGCTCGGTGGACCCAGGATAAGATGGAAATATCCTGACAGTGCAGAGATACTGGCTTTGATTAAAGTCTCAGAATTGCTCTTCGACCGTGTACTCAGGATACCAACGGTATCCAGCCTCAGTCATTACCCTGACCAACATGGCAGTATGGCCGGGTACATCTAGGCATCGAGTCAGGCGAACCACTTAATTAAGGTCGCGAGTGGCCATCTGAAAGCACAATCATAATGCAAAGGCATTAGAATTTCTAGCAAAATTTCGGCAGCATAACAGCTATAAATGCTCAAGAAGGATTTTGAGACATTTGACAAAGGATTTCATACACACTCAACATCATCATATTAAAGTTCTGAATCCATCCTAGCAACATAACGTGGTAGACGAACTGAACTAGGCTTGTATCCATCAACCTATAAGGTACTACTGATTAGTAACGCGTGATCCTGATAGAGAGGATAGATCCTAATTCCTTAACCCCCGGTGGAAGAATAGACTGACTCAGATTAGAATGTCATAAGATAAAGGAGTAAAAAGAGCCTTACGTGCCAACCCGCAAACAATTCCCCTACATATAACTAAAGAATTTCTAGACTCAACATCGACCAGTTTGGCTTGGAGAACCTACAGGCAGTCCGGCTCTGATGCCAACGCTGTCAGGACCCCGACTCGATGTCACATCGATCTAGCTTGTAACACCTCATATCACTTTGCAGCCTCACGCACGGTATCCCCACGGGTGTCGCCTTACCTTTGCCCGGGACCGTTTGCGCCTTTTGGCTCACGTATATGATAGTGTCGCTAGCATCCATATGATAAAGAGCCCGGGCTGACATGACTAGTCGTAAACCCAAAGTGGCACAGACTTACAGGGACAGGCATCCATGACCCAGCTTCGAACGTGTCGGTCATCAGCAAGTGGGTCCGGGCTGTAGCACTGGGCTAGCAGGACTCCGGTAAACCGGGCTGTAGCGGGCTAACAGGACTCCGGTACTCAATGCGTGACATTTCCCCGAAGGGACAGACACCGGAACGAAGAAGGACACATGCCGGCCAGCCTAAATGTTCCAGAGCAGTAGCAAGCTACCATGGCTCAGTGGTAACACTAGGAGACATTTCCCGGTAAGAGAGGCTACTAAGGATAAACAACTAGATAGTCAGATCCCACACATACCAAGCATTTCAAACATACACACAATATGCTCGATATGTGCAAATACAACAAGGCATCACAACATGACTCTATGACACAAGTACTTTATTTAAGGCTCAGAGAGCCATACATAACATACACAAAGGTACGGGTCACACGACCCAGCATTCAAGTCATACAGTCATACAAACCAGCAGCGGAAGTAACTTGTCTGAGTACAGACAACTAGTAAAATAAAAGAGGCTTGGAAAGCCTAGCTATACTATGAGGTCCTTCACAAGCTCAGGATCACCACCTGGGCCTTAGCCTACTCATTGATGTCAACGTCTACGTAGAACCCATCAGAAGGGGTTGCAGCGTCTTCTGTAAAAATGTAAATTATAGCAACATGAGTACGAAGGTACTCAGCAAGACTTACATCAGATCCTACATACATGCATATTATCAAGAAGGGTTGGTGGAGTTGTTGCAGCAAGCCAGCTTTGACTCTTGGCTAGGCTAACCTACGAGACTCCAACTCGAAATGGTTTTGCGCACACGAGTCCACTACTCACCAATTCAATACACTACCGAGGATCCACCTCCGTCTTCCTACGGAAGAGCTATCCTCGGCACTCACACTTATCTTGAGGCTTTTAGTAGTTTCCATTTACTTGTCTATGAACTATATAGGCAACCAAGTAGTCCTTTACCGCGGACGCGGCTATTCGAATAGATCATGATAACCCTGCAGGGGTGTACTTCTTCATACACGCTCTCACCACTTACCGTCGTTTACACGACATGTACTCGGCAACCTTCAAGCGGAAGCCCAACGTGGGTGTCGGCCACGACCTACCTAACCACCTAAGCCTCCAGTCCAGGTTTATCGCCTATCCAGGTTCCATCCGCAGGGAGTCCGGCCGAGGTTTCCCATACGGCCCTGAACGATGTGAACAGGGTTCCCGAGATACCTAACGGGTATTCGGTACACCCGGCCACGTACCTACCGCATCACAGCCCACCCCTACGGTCAGCGCTGTCCACGGCCTCCAGTAGGCTACAAACACCAGAAACTACTTGCAACTCCTGGACAGAGAACTAGGGTGAATAAGAAGCCGAGAGGGTCCATTCGTTTCGGGCCCAATGCATATAATTTAGTTTCGAGCTCTCATACCAACGCTCTCAGGACCCCGACTCGATGTCACATCGATCTAGCTTGTAACACCTCATATCACTTTGCGGCCTCACGCACGGTAACCCCACGGGTGTCGCCTTACCTTTGCCCGGGACCGTTTGCGCCTTTTGGCTCACGTATATGATAGTGTCGCTAGCATCCATATGATAAAGAGCCCGGGCTGACATGACTAGTCGTAAACCCAAAGTGGCACAGACTTACAGGGACAGGCATCCATGACCCAGCAACGAACGTGTCGGTCATCAGCAAGTGGGTCCGGGCTGTAGCACTGGGCTAGCAGGACTCCGGTAAACCGGGCTGTAGCGGGCTAACAGGACTCCGGTACTCAATGCGTGACATTTCCCCGAAGGGACAGACACAGGAACGAAGAAGGACACATGCCGGCCAGCCTAAGTGTTCCCGAGCAGTAGCAAGCTACCATGGCTCAGTGGTAACACTAGGAGACATTTCCCCGTAAGAGAGGCTACTAAGGATAAACAACTAGATAGTCAGATCCCACACATACCAAGCATTTCAAACATACACACAATATGCTCGATATGTGCAAATACAACAAGGCATCACAACATGACTCTATGACACAAGTACTTTATTTAAGGCTCAGAGAGCCATACATAACATACACAAAGGTACGGGTCACACGACCCAGCATTCAAGTCATACAGTCATACAAACCAGCAGCGGAAGTAACTTGTCTGAGTACAGACAACTAGTAAAATAAAAGAGGCTTGGAAAGCCTAGCTATACTACGAGGTCCTTCACAAGCTCAGGATCACCACCTGGGCCTTAGCCTACTCGTTGATGTCAACGTCTACGTAGAACCCATCAGAAGGGGTTGCAGCGTCTTCTGTAAAAATGTTAATTATAGCAACATGAGTACAAAGGTACTCAGCAAGACTTACATCAGATCCTACATACATGCATATTATCAAGAAGGGTTGGTGGAGTTATTGCAGCAAGCCAGCTTTGACTCTTGGCTAGGCTAACCTACGAGACTCCAACTTAAAATGGTTTTGCGCACACGAGTCCACTACTCACCAATTCAATACACTACCGAGGATCCACCTCCGTCTTCCTACGGAAGAGCCCTCCTCGGCACTCACACTTATCTTGAGTGTTTTAGTAGTTTCCATTTACTTGTCTATGAACTGTATAGGCAACCAAGTAGTCCTTTACCGCGGACGCGGCTATTCGAATAGATCATGATAACCCTGCAGGGGTGTACTTCTTCATACACGCTCTCACCACCTACCGTCGTTTACACGACATGTACTCGGCAACCTTCAAGCGGAAGCCCAACGTGGGTGTCGGCCACGACCTACCTAATCACCTAAGCCTCCAGTCCGGGTTTATCGCCTATCCAGGTTCCATCCGCAGGGAGTCCGGCCGAGGTTTCCCATACGGCCCCGAACGATGTGAACAGGGTTCCCGAGATACCTAACGGGTATTCGGTACACCCGGCCACGTACCTACCGCATCACAGCCCACCCCTACGGTCAGCGCTGTCCACGGCCTCCAGTAGGCTACAAACACCAGAAACTACTTGCAACTCCTGGACGGAGAACTAGGGTGAATAAGAAGCCGAGAGGGTCCATTGGTTTCGGGCCCAATGCATGGTAGTAGCTGATTCTTAAATCACACATACAGATTTCAGTGCTTAAGGTCGGCTTCAATGAAACAACCCACCATGTACTCCTACATGGCCTCTCATCGATACCTTTACCAAATCGTGTTCACCACACCACTCTTATTACTGACATAATCATTTCACTCTAGCCCATCACCCAGATGAACCAGACCTGACACGACTCTAAGCATAGCAGGCATAGCAAGGTAGGAACAACACATACATATGGCTCAATCAACTCCTACACATGCTAGTGGGTTTCATCTAGTTACTGTGGCAATGACAGGTCATGCAGAGGAAGTGGGTTCAACTATCGTAGCACACATCAGTTTGAAACGCGTTGTCTTAATGCAGTAAAAGAGAGCAGGAGCGAGAACATGGGATTGTATCGATATGATCAAATGGTTGGTTGCTTGCCTGATGGTTCGATGCACTGATACGGTTCTTCGTTAGGGTAATCACGATACTCCTCGGAGGCAGATCCTGCCGCAAAGAACACCGATACACAACCATCACCAAACAATGTGCAACAATATGATGCATGCATGAAACATAGCAATATGAGTGTGTTGGGCTAATGCAACTAAGACCAGAAGGGTTTGAACCAATTTGAATCAAAGATTCAAATTTCAAACTCAAATATGGCCTTTTAAAGTGCTTTTCCTTGTTCTGCATTAAACATTAGGTTAACTTGTTTAATCATGCATGAAAATAGTACAGATGGATAGATTGGATTTTTCTGATCATTTTTCATATATAATTTGTCTGATTTGGAGTTACAGAATAAAAGTTATGAATTTTTGAAGTTTAAATTATATTCTGGAATTTCCTATATTAGATTAATTCCAGAAAATCAATTATTGCGTCAGCCTGACGTCAGTGTGACGTCAGCAGGTCAACGGAACACGTCCGGGTCAAACCTGACAGTGGGTCCCGCATGTCAGGGTGATTAAATTAATTAAAGTTTAAATAAAACTAAACCTGTTTAATTAACAAGGCTGGGCCCCACCTGTCATTGACTCAGGGGAGTCAACCAGGGCCCACCCGTGGTCAAACCCGGGTCGGCTGCACCGGCGTTTAGCCGCCGGCGAGCCCGACACGGCGGCGGAAGTGGTTTTGGCCGTTTCGGCCACCAAATGGGTCGCGGAGACCACCGGAGTGGAGCTGGGGACAAGCCGCAGCTCTTGGTGGAGTCCGTTGGGGTCGGGGTGGCCGGAGTTGGCGCCGGCGACGACTTTGGCGGCCACCGGGGTTCGGCCGACAACGAACTTGACGCTAGGGGGGTCGGTGAGGCTCGGGGAGTGGCTAGCTAGGTGGTAAGTGACACGGTGAGTATGATGGACACCAGTTTGTGGCCGGAGGGTGACCGGGAGCACGTCGGCGACGAGCTCCACGGCGGTGGGTGCGGTTGAGCTCCGGGAGGTTGCTACATGGCTCGGGAGCAAGAACGGAAGGGAGGGGGAGATGGCTAAGCTCACAGTGAGTGTGACGAAGCCCTTGGCGTGGTCGGAGATGGACTGGAGCGACGACGACGTTGAAGGGGATCTCCGGTGACGGCGGTTCGGGCGAGGTCGTTGCGGTGGACTCGGGCGTTGCGAGCGCTCGGGGCTCAGCTTGCTCGATGGAGTGGACAGCGGCGGAGCTCCTGGACACGGTGAGAGGACGCACGGGCGGCGGGGAGCACGGCTACGACGAAGGCACGGCGATGGTGGCGTCGGTCATGGCGGGGGAGCGCGAGGGGGAGGAGCTGGAGAGGAGAGGGGGTGTCTGGGAGGTTCGGGGGAGCGAGGGAGGCCGGTCCACGACGTCACCGGGCGCGGGGAGCGGCGAGGCGGCGAGCAGGTGCGTGGCGCGCGCTGCGGTCGCCGTCGGGCACCTGCCTGCCTGCCTGGCCGGCAAGCAGCTCGCTGGAGCGGTGCTGGGCTGGGCCGGCAGGTGGGCTGGGAGCAGGCGCCAGGTAAGCTTTTTCCATTTCTTTCTGTTTTCTGTTTTTTTTAATACTTCTGCAACTTTGTTGAATTAAATAAAATACTTAGGCTACTCCTAAAATCACCAAACTACTCCTGGTCCATAGTTGGATTATTTCCAACATGAAACATTTTAGTTTGGAGATATTTGAGCATTTAAATATTTTATATAATTTTAAATGCCCAAATTCAAATATTTATGATTTAATTCAAAAGATGGCCTAGGAAAATGTGCACCACTTTTGGCAGAGGTTCTGAACCAAGACAAAAATGATGGGCATTTTAGAAGGGCATTTCAGGTTCATTGAAAAAGTTTTTTTATTAAACCCTAGTTGGTTTCAGAGGGGACTGGGGGTTCTGTCATCCCCATTTCAGGTTTCTGATGAAAGAGTAAACATGATGCAACACTCTAATGCATGGCTAACTAGGATGTGACAAGAGTGTTCCTATCAATCGGGGGCTTAGCTGCAGACCAGTTTTCGCCTAAGTTAAAAACTACTCTGAGTGAAGAGCGTTCCTCTCACTCAGAGGCTTAGTTGCGGATCAGTTTTCGCCGAAGTTAAAAACTACTCCAAGTGAAGAGCATTCTTCTCACTTGGAGGCTTAGCTGCGGACTAGTTTTGGCCTAAGTTAAAAACTACTCTGAGTGAAGAGTGTTTCTCTCATTGGAGGCTTAGCTGTGGACCTTTTTTTGCCTAAGTTAAAAACTACTCCAAGTGAAGAGTGTTCCTCTCACTCGGAGGCTTAGCTGTGGCCAGTTTTCTCCTAAGTTGTCTGTGCAACAAACCCTTGGTCTATTGCCCAAACTATGCACAGGCCTAAGAGCAAGACTGCAACATCCAAGACTAGACCAAGCAAAAGAGATCAGCTCTTTGAGGAGTTAGAGAGCGGATCAAGAAGACCAAGTCAAGCCAAAGGAAGCAAGATACCACCAAGGGAAAACCTCCCTTGCCGGGCAAGCGAGCTTGGCGAGGTCAAGGTTACCCCAAAGACGAGCCTAAAGACCACCCCGGCAGGCCTGTCGGGCGCCACGAAGGCAAACTACCTCGCCAAGGCTTCACCGCTCCACCTCACAGCAACGCAAGTCATCGATCGGTGAGGTCTCAAACCCCAAGTGACTAAGTGGCTGTTTTTTTGCCACATGGCAGCCATTTCCTATGGGAATCACCTCCAAATGACACCCGCCCAGAGATGTGTCATGCAGGCAGGAGAGAAGCTGGCCGAACTGTCCAGCTAGGCTTGCCGGGCATGCCATGATGTGACACTAAGCGGTGCATTAAATGCGCTCTGCCCTGTCTGCAGAGTTAGGTATGATAGCACTGTTCGCTCTCTATTCTGGGCACAATGACTGATTTGCCATTATGGTGACCCCTTGATCTAGAAAAGGAGGCCCGTGGCAACCATAGAGAGGATTAGGACCCCTCTACACTCATACGCGCGTAGCTGCTCTAGCCCCGAGGCAATCCCTGCCGGGCCAGAGCGCTGCGTCTCCACCACGGTCCTCCCATCAATCCACCAAAGCAGGAGTAGGGTTTTACGCCACGTAGCGGCCCGAACCTGGGTAAAACAGCTTGTGCGATCTTTGTCGTGTTGTGCTACGTTCTCTGCTCTTTGTGCAATGTGCTTATCCCCTCAGCCGAACCACAAGGGGCTGATAGCCCTATAGGTGGTCGTGGTTTCCCACGACATCTTTGGCGCGCCAGGTAGGGGGAAGTGCATGCGCGAAACCGAGAAGCCTACGCAGCGCGTCATCTTTATCATCGTTTTCTTCATCGACGGCTCCATCGCCTATGGCACCCAAGAAGAGGCCCGGTGCCGCATCCCATCCGTCCACTTCGAAGGCCCTGTCGCACGCGGCCGCCGACGCCGCGGGGGCTACGGGGACGCATGAAGATATGGACGCTGCATGGGACGCGGCCGGTGTAGGCGGCGTCATCCCCACCTCCCCTGCGGCTGAAGCGAGGGCGGGAGGCACTGGAGAAGGACAACACCAACAGCATCCCAGCGGCTATGCTCCACGAGGTATGGGTGGAGAGATCATTCCTTCTGCACCTCTTTGCCTGGCGGAAGGGCACAGCCGCAGCGGCGGCACTCGCTCTGGGGCGAATCGCAACTCTCCGGCCGCTCCCGCTGTGGGCGCGACAGCAGGGCGTGCGCCACCCTTGGAGAGCTGACCTAGCCGATGCACCAAACAGGGCTGATGGCCCTCAAACGCCTCCATCTCATCACCGCGCCACCCTGGCGACGGGCTTACGACGATGAGAACACGGCGCAGCTACTACTAGCACCATCAGGAGCCAGACGATGTTACGGTCTACATCATCATCCATGCCAAGCACCGCTTCTGAGGCCATCGTGAGGGCCCAGCCGCTGTTGAGATTTCCGCCGGTAGCCGATCAGATGGATGAGTGAAGATCCACCATTGAAAGCCTGATTGGTTTTGCCGAGGTGGGAGGTTCACAACGAGCTTACCCGCCATGGCCTCCCCGGGCGAGAACAACGGCCCACACTATTGGTCGTGCCGAAGGGGCCACCCCCATGGTGTAGTCCCCTCTGCGGCAGCCTGCGTAGGGGCCACGGCTGGAACCACACGATCAAGAACCCGACGGCATCTCGATGGCTGCGTCTGACCCTCGAGCGCGTCAACGCCAACGGCGAGTCCTGGAGGAAAGGCAATAAGAAGGTGCGTGTGTCACCATCGAGCGGCGCCACGACACCCATCGCTAGTACGATAGGTATGATGGCCCCAACGTCGACGAGCCTGCGCTCGGCGAAGGTGTGTACCTGCCTTTCGAGGCTGCGTGCCCTGCCTTCACTCGTGAGTTACGGCAAGTCCGTTGGCCATCCACTCGCACGCTCAAGCAAGAAATACCAGAGAAGTGTGATGGGAGACTGAACCCGGCGGAGTTCTTGAGCATCTACACCATCGTTGTTCAACCTGCCGGGGGAAGAGACGAGAAGGTGTTCACTAATCACTTCCCTTTGGCACTCAAGCAAAATGTGAGGTCTTGGTTAATGCACCTTCGGAGAACTCCATTTCGACCTGGGCTGACCTATGCCATGAGTTTGTTGGCGCCTTCACGGGCGCCCACTAAGAACCAAGGTAGCCCAGCGACTTGCAGCTCCTCCCGTAGAAGGAAGGAGAAACTCTGCGGAAGTACATGCAGAGGTTCAGCAGAGTACACAGAAACATCCCAGACATCCACCCGACAGCTGTGATAGCTGCGTTCTAGTCCAACGTGCGCAATCATCGGATATGTTCCAAGATGAATGTTCGGTGGCCCAAGACTGTGAAAGAGCTTTACACTCTAGTGGATAAGTGTGCTCGAGTAGAGGAGGGGAGGCAGCTCCTCGGAGAAGAGGATGGCATCGACATCGACTTAGAGGATGATGACGAGGCCACCAGTCAAAGAAGAAGAACAAGAATCTCAACAAAAGGTGCAAGGATAAGGCAGTGATGAGCGTTGAAGGATCGGGCACGCCTAGTACCGGCAAGAAGGCCAAGACCGAGGTTCCCGGTAAGGAAGTTGCCGCGTGCACTGATTGTCGGGAAGCTGTAGCTGCTGAGAAGGCTGGGAAAGGTGATGGGTCATACTGCAAGATCCATCGGACCAAAGGCCATGATCTCCAGGAGTGTCATCAGGTTGAGCAGCTTGTCAATAAGCAGAGGGCTCAATATGAGAAGTGTGATAAGGAGAAAGGTCAGAGTGGCGCTGGCAGGAAGGTCCAAGGCGGCGGAGCAAGACGCCCCGGCAAGGCTCCTCAGAATCAAGGAAAACCTGCCAGAGGCCGTGAAAGGGAAGATTGCAATGATGAGATTGATGGAGGAGATGAAGAGGAAACCAGTGAGCAGAAGTTCCAGAAAGCCACTGACGCCTTGTGCATTGACGGGGGTGCATCTCTACACTCCTCTCATCGCCAACTTAAACAGTGGGCGCGTGAAGTCAATGTTGTGGAGCCAGCGGCTGATTCTCGGAGGTCGCTCAAGTGGTCCCTGCTACCTCTTGAGCACTGTGTTGGTTTTCCTGGAAGAGGAAAGGGTGATGCAGTAAAGTAGCGTAAGTATTTCCTTCGGTTTTTAGGAACCAAGGTATCAATCCAGTAGGAGGCTCCTCAAAAGTCCCACGCACCTACACAAACAAACAAGAACCTCGCAACCAACGCAATAAAGGGGTTGTCAATCCCTTCACGGTAACTAGGAAAAGTGAGACCTGATAGAGATAATACTATAAGATAAATATTTTTGGTATTTTTATGATATGGATTGGAAAGTAAAAGATGCAAAAATAAAAGTAGATGGAAAACTTATATGATAAAAGATAGAGCCAGGGGCCATAGGTTTCACTAGTGGCTTCTCTCAAGATAGCATAAGTATTACGGTGGGTGAACAAATTACTATCGAGCAATTGATAGAAAAGTGCATAGTTATGAGAATATCTAGGCATGATCACGTATATAGGCATCATGTCCGTGACAAGTAGATCGAAGCGATTCTGCATCTACTACTATTACTCCACACATCGACCGACTCCTGCCTGCATCTAGAGTATTAAGTTCATAAGAACAGAGTAACCCATTAAGAAAGATGACATGATATAGAGGGATAAACTCATGCGATATTATATAAACCCCATCTTTTTATCCTCAATGGCAACAATACAATACGTGCCTTGCTGCCCCTGCTGTCACTGGGAAAGGACACCGCAAGATTGAACCCAAAGCTAAACACTTCTCCCATTGCAAGAAAGATCAATCTAGTAGTCCAAACCAAACTGATAATTCAAAGAGACTTGCAAAGATAACCAATCATACATAAAAGAATTCAGAGGAGATTCAAATACTTCTCATAGATAAACTTGATCATAAACCCACAACTCATCGGATCTCGACAAACACACCGCAAAAAGAGTTACATCAAATAGATCTCCAAGAAGATCGAGGAGAACTTTGTATTGATATTCAAAGAGAGAGAAGAAGCCATCTAGTTAATAACTATGGACCCGAATGTCTATGGCAAACTACTCACAAATCATCGGAGAGGCTATGGTGTTGATGTAGAAGCCCTCCGTGGTCGATTCCACCTCCGGCGGAGCACCGTCGAAGGCTCCAAGATGGGATCTCGCGGATACAGAAGGTTGCGGCGGTGGAAATAGGGTTTCGTGGTGCTCCTCAATGGTTTTAGGGTACGAGAGTATATATAGGCGAAGGAGGTAGGTCGGTTGACGCTCGAGGGGCCCACGAGGGTGGGGGCGTGCCCACCCCTAGGGGGCGCACCGGGCACCCTCGTAGACGCCTCATTTGTTGCTTGACGTCCACTCCAAGTCTCCAAGTTTGCATTTGTTCCAAAAAGATCGCTCCCGAAGGTTTCATTCTGTTTGGACTCCGTTTGATATTCCTTTTCTTCGAAACACTGAAATAGGCAAAAAAAACAGCAATTTGGGCTGGGCCTCCGGTTAGTAGGTTAGTCCCAAAAATGATATAAAAGTTTAAAGTAAAGCCCATAAACATCCAAAACAGGTAATATAATAGCATGGAACAATCAAAAATTATAGATACGTTGGAGACATATCAAGCATCCGCAAGCTTAATTCCTGCTCGTCCTCGAGCAGGTAAATGATAAAAACAGAATTTTTGATGTGGAATGCTACCTAGCATAATCCTTAATGTAATTTTCTTTATTGTGGCATGAATGTTCAAATCCAAATGATTCAAAATAAAAGTTCATATTGACATAAGAAATAGTAATACTTCAAGCGTACTAACAAAGCAATCATGTCTTCTCAAAATAACATGGCTAAAGAAAGTTCATCCCTACAATAGTTTGGCCATGCTCCATTTTCTCACACAAGAATGCTATCATGTTGCACGCCCCCGATGACAAGCCAAGCAATTGTTTCATACTTAAGTAATCTCAAACTTTTTCAACTTTCACGCAATACATGAGCGTGAGCCATGGATATAGCACTATGGGTGGAATAGAATATGATGATGCAGGTTGTGTGGAGAAGACAAAAAGGAAGAAAGTATCATGTTAACGAGGCTAATCAACGGGCTATAGAGATGCCCATCAATTGATGTCAACATGAGGAGTAGGGATTGCCATGCAACGGATGCACTAGAGCTATAAATGTATGAAAGCTCAACAAAAGAAACTACTGGGTGTGCATCCAACTTGCTTGCTCACGGAGACCTAGGGCTTTTTGAGGAAGCCCATCATTGGAATATACAAGCCAAGTTCTATAATGAAAAATTCCCACTAGTTTATGAAAGTGACAACAAATGAGACTCTCTATATGAAGAACATGATGCTACTTTAAAGCACAAGTGTGGAAAAGATAGTAGCATTGTCCCCTTTTTTGGGGGGGCTTTTTTGGCCTTTCTTTTTTATTTGGCCTTTCTTTTTTTTATTTGTCCTTTCTTTTTTTTCTTTTTTTAGGAACAATTCTCTAAGAATGACGATCATCACACTTCTATTTATTTACAACTCATGAGTTACAACTCAAAACTAGAACAAGATATGACTCCATATGAATGCCTCCAGCGGTGTACCAGGATGGACAATGAATCAAAATTGACATGTATGAAAAATTATGAAGATGGCCTTGCCACAATACGATGTCACTACATGATCATGCAAGGCAATATGACAATGATGATGCATGTCAAGATGAACGGAACGGTGGAAAGTTGCATGGCAATATATCTCGGAATGGCTATGGAAATGCCATAATAGGTAGGTATGGTGGATGTTTTGAGGAAGATATAAGGAGGTTTGTGTGTGATAGAGCGTATCATATCACGGGGTTTGGATGCACCGGCGAAGTTTGCACCAACTCTCAAGGTGAGAAAGGGCAATGCACGGTACCGAAGAGGCCAGCAATGATGGAAAGCTAGGAGTGCGTATAATCCATGGACTCAACATTAGTCATAAAGAACTCATATACTTATTGCAAAAATCTACAAGTCATCAAAAACAAGCACTACGTGCATGCTCCTAGGGGGATAGATTGGTAGGAAAAGACCATCGCTCGTCCCCGACCGCCACTCATAAGGATGACAATCTAAGAACACCTCATGTTTCAAATTTGTTACACAACGGTTACCATACGTGCATGCTACGTGACTTGCCAACTTCAACACAGGTATTCTTTAAATTCACAATTACTCAACTAGCATGACTCTAATATCACCACCTCTATATCTCAAAACAATTATCAAGTATCAAATTGATCATAGCATCCAATTCACTTCCTATGATAGTTTTTATTATACCCAACTTGGATGCCCATCATTCTAGGACCAATTTTATAACCATACTAAATACAATGCTGTTCTAAAAGACTCTCAAAATAATATAAGTGAAGCATGAGAGATTAACAATTTCTACAAAATTAAACCACCGCTGTGCTCTAAAAGGTATAAGTGAAGCACTAGAGCAAAACTATCTAGCTCAAAAGATATATGTGAAGCACATAGAGTATTCTAATAAATTCCAAATCATGTGGGTTTCTCCCAAAAGGTGTGTACAGCAATGATGATTGTGGAAAACTAAAAAGCAAAGACTAATATCATACAAGATGCTCCAAGCAAAACACATATCATGTGGCGAGTAAAAATATAGCTCCAAGTAAAGTTACCGATAGACGAAGACGAAAGAGGGGATGCCTTCTGGGGCATCCCCAAGCTTAGGATTTTGGTTATCCTTGAATATATTGGGGTTCCATGGGCATCCCCAAGCTTAGGCTCTTGCCACTCCTTATTCCATTGTCCATCAAATCTTTAACCAAAACTTGAAAACTTCACAACACAAAACTCAACAGGAAATCTCATAAGCTCCGTTAGTGCAAGAAAGAAAAACCACCACATAAGATACTGTAATGAACTCATTCTTTGTTTATATTGGTGTTAAACCTACTGTATTCCAACTTCTCTATGGTTCATACCCCCCGATACTAGCCATAGATGCATCAAAATAAGAAAACAACACACGAAAAACAGAATCTGTCAAAAACAGAACAGTCTGTAGCAATATGTAACTTTCGAATACTTATGTAACTCTAAAAATCCTACCAAAATAGGAAGTACTAGGCTATTTGTCTATTGATCTACAGCAAAACGAATCGATGCAAAAGCAAGTTCCTGTGATTTATTAAAATTATTCTCGTGCGCGCAAAAGTTTCTGTTTTTCAGCGGAATCAAATTAACTATCACCGTAGGTTATCCTATAGGTTCTACTTGGCACAAACACTAACTAAAACATAACACTACATCTAAACAGAGGCTAGATGAATTATTTATTGAATAACAGCAAGTAAAAATATTGGGTTATCTCCCAACAAGCGCTTTTCTTTAAAGCCTTTTAGCTAGGCATTGATAATTTTTAATGACGCTCACATGAAAGACAAGAATTGAAGCGCAAAGAGAGCATCATGAAACACGTGACAAACACATCTAAGTCTAACATACTTCCTATGCATAGGCATATTATAAGCAAACAAATTTGCAAGGCAAGCAAAAACTAGCATATGCAAGGAATACGAAAGAGACGATAGCAATCTCAACATGACGAGAGGTAATTTAGTAACGTGAAAAATTCTACAACCATATTTTCCTCTCTCATAATAATTACATGTAGGATCATAAGCAAATTCAAAAATATAGCTATCACAAAATAAATTCTCAACACGATCCACATGCATGCAAAGTTGACACTCTTCCAAGATAGTGGGATTAACATTAACTAAAGTCATGACCTCTCTAAACCCACTTTTATCAAAAATATCATAAGATTGAACATACTCCAAATATGTGGGATCTAAAGTTGAAACTCTTCCAAACCCACTTTTAATATTATTGCAAACACTATTATCAATCTCATATTCATCATGGGGCTTAAAAAAAATTCAAGATCATAAGAAGAATCGCCCCAATCATGATCATTGCAACAAGTAGTAGACATAGCAAAACTAGCATCCCCAAGCTTAGGGATTTGCATATTATTAGCACAATTGACATCAAGAGAATTTATAGTAAAATCATTGCAATCATGCTTTTTATTCAAGGATCTATCGTGAATCGCTTCATAAAGTACTTCATCACAATTTTCAGATTCACGAATTTCAAGTAAAACCTCATAAAGATAATCTACTGCACTCAACTCACTAGCAATAGGTTCATCATAATCGGATCTCTTAAAGAGATTAGCAAGTGGATGAGGATCCATAAACTTTTAGCAAGTGAAGATGCAAGCAAAAAGAAGGTACATGGTAACACAAGATCGAACGGAAGGAGGGCGAAGAAAAGGCAAAGGTGAAGTGGGGGAGAGGAAAACGAGAGGCAAATGGCAAATAATGTAATGCGAGGGAGATGAGTTTGTGATGGGTACTTGGTATGTCTTGACTTGAGCGAAGACCTCCCCAGCAACGGTGCCAGAAATCCTTCTTGCTACCTCTTGAGCATTGCGTTGGTTTTCCTTGAAGAGGAAACGGTGATGCAGTATAGTAGCGTAAGTATTTCCCTCAGTTTTTTAGAGCCAAGGTATCAATCCAGTAGGAGGGTCCTCAAAAGTCCCACGCACCTACACAAACAAACAAGAACCTCGCAACCGCAATAAAAGGGTTGTCAACCCCTTCACAGTAACTTGCAAAAGTGAGATCTGATAGAGATAATATGATAAGATCAATATTTTTGGTATTTTTATGATATGGATTGGAAAGTAAAAGATGCAAAATAAAAGTAGATGAAAAACTTATATGATAAAAGATAGACCCGGGGGCCATAGGTTTCACTAGTGGCTTCTCTCAAGATAGCATAAGTATTACGGTGGGTGAACAAATTACTGTCGAGCAACTGATAGAAAAGTGCATAGTTATGAGAATATCTAGGCATGATCATGTATATAGGCATCACGTCCGTGACAAGTAGATCAAAACGATTTTGCATCTATTACTATTACTCCACACATCGACCGACTCCTACCTGCATCTAGAGTATTAAGTTCATAAGAACAGAGTAACACATTAATAAAGGTGCCATGATGTAGAGGCATAAACTCATGAAATATGATATAAACCCCATATTTTTATCCTCAATGGCAACAATACAATACGTGCCTTGCTGCCCCTGTTGTCACTAGGAAAGGACACCGTAAGATTGAACCCAAAGCTAGCACTTCTCCCATTGCAAGAAAGATCAATCTAGTAGGCCAAACCAAACTGATAAGTCGAAGAGACTTGCAAAGATAACCAATCATACATAAAAGAATTCAGAGGAGATCCAAATACTTCTCATAGATAAACTTGATCATAAACCCACAACTCACCGGATCTCGACAAACACACCGCAAAAAGAGTTACATCGAATAGATCTCCAAGAAGATCGAGGAGAACTTTGTATTGAGATTCAAAGAGAGAGAAGAAGCCATCTAGCTAATAACTATGGACCCGAAGGTCTGTGGTAAACTACTCACAACTCATTGGAGAGGCTATGGTGTTGATGTAGAAGCCCTCCATGGTCAATTCCCCCTCCGGCGGAGTGCCGGCGAAGGCTCCAAGATGGGATCTCATGGATACAGAAGGTTGCGGCGGTGGAAATAGGGTTTCGTGGTGCTCCTCGATGGTTTTAGTGTATGGGAGTATATATAGGCGAAGGAGGTAGGTCGGTTGACGCTCGAGGGGCCCACAAGGGTGGGGGCACGCCCACCCCCACGGGGCACGCTGGGCACCCTCGTGGCCGCCTCGTTTGTTGCTTGATGTCCACTCCAAGTCTCCAGGTTTGCATTTGTTCCAAAAAGATCGTTCCCGAAGGTTTCATTCCGTTTGGACTCCATTTGATATTCCTTTTATTCAAAACACTGAGATAGGCAAAAAAACAGCAATTCGGGCTGGGCCTCTAGTTAGTAGGTTAGTCCCAAAAATGATATAGAAGTGTAAAGTAAAGCCCATAAACATCCAAAGCAGGTAATATAATAGCATGAAATAATCAAAAATTATAGATACGTTGGAGACGTATCAGTTCCGCACGCCCATCGTCTTTGACGAAGATGAATACCCTGACCACACCGTCGCAGTAGGGTGCTTGGCATTGTTGGTCTCACCAACAATCCGCAACCTCAAAGTTACGAAGATGTTGGTTGACGGTGGGGCCAGGTTGAATCTGATTTCTCCAAAGGTCATCAGCAAACTTCAGATAGTAGAGGAAGAGCTCGAGGTTACTGGCACATTTCATGGAATCAACCTCGGCAGGAGTCGTCCTAAGGGGAAGATCATGTTGCCGGTGACATTCGGGGGGAGGATGAATTACCGGACTGAGAAGATTGTGTTTGATGTGGTCGACCTCCCCCTGCCGTACAATGGAATCCTTGGTCGCCCAACTCTGGCCAAATTCATGGTGGCGTCCCACTACGCCTACAACACCTTGAAGATGCCAGGGCCGATAGGCACCATTTCCATTCCATCAGACGAGGAGGATGTGATCATTTGTGTGGAGAAGATGTACCGGGAAGCAGTCGCGGTAGAGGCCGCTAAAACCACTATTCCCACAAAGGAAAGCAAGAAAAAGAAGAGACATAGTAAGGATGCTTGCAAGGAATCTAGGAAACATACCTCTTCGGAGTACATTAGGCGCGTTGATGACTTGCCGGAGAGTTCCAATAGAAAGAGACCCGAGGCTGCTGCACCCGCTATGAAAAAGGTCCCGATAGGGCTGGTTGGCGCTGATGGTACCTTCACTATCAGTGCCACCCTCGATGACAAATAGGAAAGCGCGCTCGTTGCCTTCTTGTGGGTGAATATCGATGTGTTTGTCTGGCAACCATCTGATATCCCCGGTGTTCCCAGGGAGGTAATCGAGCACCACCTTGCTGTCTGCCCACATGCCCAACCTGTCAAGCAGAAGGTCCACAAGCAAGCTTTGTAGCGCCAGCAGTTCATTGCCGAGGAGATCAAGAAACTTGAGGCGGCTGGGCTTGTTAGAGGGATACTACATCCAACATGGTTAGCAACTCCAGTGGTGGTGCGCAAAGGCTAATGGGAATGGAGGCTTTGCATAGATTTCACGGATCTGAACAAGGCATGCCCGAAGGACCCATTTCCCTTGCCGCGCATCGACTAGATTGTGGATTCCACCTCCGAGTGTGACCTGCTTTCTTTCTTGGATGCATACTCTGGATACCATCAGATCTTTATGTCTAAGGAGGACGAAGAGAAGACGACATTCATCACCCCATGTGGATCGTACTGCTTCGTACGGATGCCCTTCGGATTGAAGAGCGTCGGATACACTTTTGCAAGGGCGATTCAGATTGGCTTTGAGTCCGAGCTGCACAGAAATATTGAAGCTTACATGGATGATATTGTGGTCAAGACCAAGGACAGATCAACCCTCATCCAAGATTTGGGAGAAACCTTTGCTAAGTTGCGCGATATCAATCTGAAGCTGAACCCGGAGAAGTGCATCTTTGGTGTTCCTTCCGGCAAGCTGCTTGTCTTCTTTGTGTCCCATCGGGGAATAGAGGCTAACCCCGACAAGATCAAGGCTATCAAGCAGATTCAAGCACCCAAGACAGTTAAGGACGTGAGGCATTTGACTGGATGTGTTGCCGCACTTAGCAGGTTCATTTCCAAGTATGTCGAGCACGCCTTGCCGTTCTTCAAAATCTTGAAGAAGGCAGGACATGTGGAGTGGACCCCAGAGGAGGATGCTGCACTACAAGATTTGAAAACCTATCTTTCCTTTGTGCCCACTTTTGTTGCTCCCAAACCACAAGAGTCGTTGCTGCTATACTCAGCGGCAACTAATCAAGTGGTTAGTGCAGCACTAGTGGCGTAGCAGGAAGTAGATGAAGCAGCAGCCACAACCATTGTCCCCTCCGGAGAGGAAAGCGAAATCACCCCGACAAGGTCACACGCAGTTCAAGACAAGGAAGAAAGTGGTGCAGGGCCCAGTGTACTTCATCAGCTCCCTGTTGCAGGGGGCTAGATCAAGGTACTCTAGCGTGCAAAAGTTGATTTTTGGCCTCGTCATGGCCTCAAGGAAACCGTGCCACTACTTCCAAGCCCACGAGATGACGGTTGTCACCCGATTTCATCTACAAAGAATACTCAGAAACCCCGAGGCCACCGACAGGATAGTGGAGTGGGCCTTGGAATTATCCAGCTTTTGTTTGAAGTTTGAGAGCACATCAACTATTCAGAGCAGAGCACTGCCAGAGTTTATTGCAGAATGGACACCAACCCCTAATGAAGAAGTGTTGGAGACAGTTATTCCCATCAAGGAAGCGCTCCAGGAATAGATTATGTATTTCGATGGTGCCTTCGCCCTGCAAGGTGTAGGCGTTGGCGTGCTTCTCGTTGCTCCCACTGGGGAACACCTTAAGTATGTCGTCCAGATGCATTTTTCCCGGGAGGAGGCTACCAACAATACTCCAAAGCACAAAGGGCTCCTTGCCAGGCTCAGGATTGCGACAGAACTGGGGATCAAGAAACTAATCATCCTTGGAGATTTGCAACTTGTGGTGAGACAAGTGAACAAGGATTAGCAAAGTACATTGATGGAGGCATATGTTAAGGAAGTGAGAAAGTTGGAGGAGCGCTTTGACGGATTCCAAACAGAGCACGTACCCCGTGCGGAAAACAGCGTTGCTGATCATCTATCAAAGTGCGCTGTGCAAAAACTCCCTGTGCAACCAGGGACTTTTGTTCTCCATCTGACTCAGCCCTCCATATCCGCGGCAACAATGGCCATAAAGAGGAGGAAACTGGACTCCGGCAAGCCTCTCCCGGTATAACCTCTCGAGGCTCTCAGCAGAGAGCTTGGCGGGAAAACTCCCCTTCAATTGCTGAGCTGCCCCCTCTGGCCAGACCACTGGTCCCCGCGATCGAGGAGTGCACTCCCACGAAGGAGGAGGTTCCACTAGTCCTCGTTGCCGAGCCTCAGGCTCCAACCAGGGCGCGGCACATAGTCCATTTCCTCCAAACTAGAGAACTTCCCGAAGAGCAAGAAGAAGCTGAAAGAGTATCCCGGAGGGCCAGTATGTATCAGTTCGTTGATGACACGCTATATAGAACAAGGCCCAGCGGTGTGAAATTGAAGTGCATTTGCTGGGAAGAAGGAAAGGAACTGCTGGCGGACATACACAAGGATATGTGCGGCTCACACATCTGGTCGAGGGCTCTGGTTGGAAAAGATTTTCGGCAAGGATTTTACTGGCCCATAACGATCCAAGATGTAGTTGAGTTGGTCATCAAGTGTGAAGCCTGCCAGTTCCATTCCGATAATATCCATCTGCCTGCCCAAGCTCTTCAGACAATCCCTTTGTCATGGCCATTTTTGGTCTGGGGGCTCAAGATCTTGGGCCCCTTACCCCACGCTCCTGGGGGCTTTGAATTCTTGTTCGTTGCAATCGACAAGTTTACAAAGTGGCCGGATGTAGAGCCTGTGAGAAAGGTGACTGCTCAGTCAGCTATCAAGTTCTTGAAAGGATTGGTGTGCCGCTTTAGAGTCCCTGCCCGAATCATCACCGACAATGGCACCCAATTCACGAGCCACACCTTCATGCAATATGTTCATGCCCTCGGAAGCAAGATCTCATTCACCTCTGTTGCTCATCCAAGGAGCAACGGGCAAGCTGAGAGGGTGAACGCTGAAGTGTTGTGAGGACTCAAGGCAAGGACATTTGATAAGCTGCAGAACTGTGGCAGGCGATGGATCAACGAGCTGCCAGTGGTTCTTTGGTCCCTCAGAATGACACCAAATCAAGCTACCGGACTGACTCCCTTCTCCCTAGTGTATGGGGTAGAAGCAGTTATACCCAGGGAACTCATTTACGGGTCACCTCGAGTGCTTGCCTACAATGAAGTAGTGCAAGAACAGCATCGGTGTGACGATGTTGTGCTACTCGAGGAGAACCGTCTCTGGGCTGCTACGCATGTTGCACGCTACCAGCAAGCCCTGTGTTGCTATCCTTGCCGAAGGGTTCATGCCCGGAGTTTTGAGGAAGGCGACCTTGTCCTTAGGCGTGTTCAGTCCGCCAAGGGTACAAAAAAGTTGACGCCAAAGTGGGAGGGCCCTTACCTGGTAGTACGAGTCACCAGACGTGGTGCAGTTCATCTGGAGACCAGAGATGGTATTCAGTTGTAAAACTCATGGAACATTGAGCATCTCCATAAGTTCTACCCGTAAGGCGCGGCTGTCGGGCTCTGCCCGACAGCCATCCTTTTGTACAGGCCTTTCCGATGTTGTATGTAACCCCTTGTACAAAGCCAGGCGCAGACCCTGAGCAACAAAGAAATGAATGAAGCACTGGGGGCCCCCGACAAATTGCATGCATGCATAAGCATATCATGAGCATAACATGTTCATGTAGATAAGATCGCATGTGGCATCATTTTCATCTGCACTAAACTGCGGGCTCCTACCATGGGCTTAGTCCCAAAGAGGAGAAGAGAAGACAAGCCTACATTGCGATCCCTGGAAAGCCAAACAAATAAGTTCTCTCTCTCTCTTATCCATACGTGTTCTGTAAGTATAGACTTGTGCATAGGAAAACCCCGCCACCTTCGAAACTTAGGTGCTCCCATCCCTTGACTCGAAAGTTTCTTCGGTCAGGATGGTTGCAGTGGCCTTTGGCTAGAAAGTTTGGCGGGGAGCTGGCCCCTCGTTACGATTTGGGCACGGCAAGCCTAGCTCCGCGGCAGCAAACTAAGGGTACCGGCAGGATGGCCTGCTGGGAAAACTTGTTTACTTGAATGTATAGAGGCATTTCACCTCTGCATGGGCACATTACATGCACAAGTACCCGACAAGGTTTACCTTTTCACTAAATATGCTGATCAACATGTACAAATCTTACAAAACACAAACATGGATAAAAGAGATTACATAATTCAAACTAAAGTTTGGCAAGTGCCTACATATTTTAGATTGGAAAAAGATAAGTGCCCCGTGATGACAATTCTTGTCCCTCTCCTCCTAGGCATTGTGATGGGAGGCAAAGAGGGCAAAAGGAGTGCCTGGGCAGAAGCCCAGCCTAACCCCATTAGGCCCTTTGGCGAGGAGCCTGGCGGGGATGGGAGGGCGCAGACGAAGGTGATGGTGAAGAGATCGGTGGGGACGACCCCCCGGCCGCCACCACTAGGGCCAGCAGGACACTGTAGGGCAAACGAAGCCGTAGCCCGCGAGGAAGCCTGTTGAGGTCCAGCTGGAAGGCTACTGGAGGAGCCAGGGGCACCACACCCACCCCTGCATCCAACTCCTCGGAAAATCGCCTTGCCGAGAAAGGGGTGCATGTGCAGATGATGGTGCCGCAGCCTGACGGTGATGGTGCGGCTGGTGTTCAGTCGGAGTCGGAGTCGTCGTCCTCCCCGGCTGGCGTCGTCATCATCGCCGTCACTGTCCTCCTCGAGCGATAGCTTTCATCGTCGGTCGAGCTCTCTGCGCAGCACCCGAGCACCCAAAGACCTTGATGAAGAGGAGATCGGCCTCCATTAGTTTAAATGGAGGACGTTCCCCTCCGACAAGCTGTGGGCGCGAGCAAAGGTCTTCCAGCCGCATCGGAAGAACATGACATGGGACGGAAAATCCACATCCACCCGCATGCCACCATTCCCGCACCCCCTCATGTGAAGCTTCAATGCGCGCGACTATTCGAGCTCCATCACCCTCGCGAATGGAGTAGGGAGACGGAGGCGGCCGCGCGGAGGCTTGTACAATTTGATGATGAACTCCAGAGGTTGGTCTCCAACGTGGCCTTCCATCGGGGGAGGGGTGGCCGGAGGGGGCGCAATTAGAGTGCCACCCCGTCCTCCTCGGCCCCAGGCACCATGACGACCATGACCTCGCCCCCTCCCACCTCCTCTCGCGGCGGGCTCCGCCCCCACATCTTCAAAGGGAGGAGGGATCCGCTGTCGGGCAGAGGTCCTCATCACTTCCACTGGAGCAGCGTCGTGCCCCTGACCTCTCGCCATGGTGGGTGAGGACTGTTGCAGGAATAGAAGGAGAAGAGTGTGTGGAAAAAACACCTCGCCCCACGTTCCCTTTTATAGGCAAGTAGGGCGAGGCGCTGGATTTTTCCATGAAGGTGGCCGCCCCATTCGACCAGTCCGGCTACCCCTCGCCATTAATGGCTCGAAGAATCAATGCCGACCCCCTGCACCCATCCGTGATGCCTGGATTTCTAGCACAGTGCTCATTCCTGTGCTCTCCGCATCTGCCACCAACTTTGCACAATGCATGCAATACACGTGGCGGAGGCGCTTGAAGCGGGAAAGATAATGGGGTGGCAGTTACCGCCCCGTGAACGTGGGACGTGGGTACCCCACGAATCATGGCCCATTATCTCTCCCACTACATTGGCCTTATGCAATGCGCAGGAGAACCGGAAACTGACCTGGGCTCAGGTTAATGAAGAAGCAAAGAAGATCTCAAAGGACAAGGAACTACTACCCTCTTGCCTGTGCACTGGATAGGGCCTACCCCGACGATGCCCGGCAACGCGTTCGGGCCAGGCCCAGGGGCTCCTGTCGGTGCAACAAACACTAGGTCTGTTGCCCAGACTGTGCACAGGCCTAAGAGCAAGACTGCAACATCCAAGACCAGACCAAGCAAAAGTGATCAACTCTTTGAGGAGTCAGAGAGCGGATCAAGAAGACCAAGCCAAGCCAAAGGAAGCAAGATACCACCAAGGGAAAAATCCCTTGCCGGGCAGGCGAGCCTAGCGAGGTCAAGGTTACCCCGAAGACGAGCCTCAAGACTGTCCCGGCAGGCCTGCCGGGCGCCACGAAGGCAAACTACCCCGCAAAGGCTTCACCGCTCCACCTCACAGCGACGCAAGTCATCGATCGATGCGCTGTCAAGCTCCCAACTGACTAAGTGGCTGTTTTTTGCCACATGACAACCACTTCATATGGGAATTGCCTCCATATGACACCCATCCAGAGACGTGCCATGCAAGCAGGAGAGAAGCTGGCCGAACTGCCAGGCTAGCCTTGTCGGGCATGCCATGATGTGACAGTAAGTGATCCATTTAATGCGCTCTGCCTGTCTACAGAGTTAGGTATGATAGCATTGTTCGCTATCTCATTAGTGCACAATGACTGATTTGCCATTGTGGTGACCCCTTGATCTATAAAAGGAGGCCTGTGGCAACCATAGAGAGTATTTAGACTCTTGTATACTCATACGTGCGTAGGTGCTCTTGCCCCAAGGCAACCCCTGTCGGGCCAGAGCATTGCGTCTCCACCACGGCCCTCCCATGAATCCACCAAAGCAGGAGTTGGGTTTTACGCCTCACGACGGCCCAAACCTGGGTAAAACTGTCCGTGTGATCTCTGTTGTGTTGTGCTACGTTCTCTGCTCTTTGTGCAATGTGCTCATCCCCCCTGCCCAGCCACAAGGGTCTGATGGCCCCATAGGTGGTCGTGATTTCCCACGACATAAGTTAAAAACTACTCCGAGTGAAGAGTGTTCCTCTCACCCAGGGGCTTAGCTGCGAACCAGTTTTTGCCTAAGTTAAAAACTACTCTGAGTGAAGAGTATTCCTCTCACTGGGGGGCTTAGCTGCGACCAATTTTCACCTAAGTAAAAAAACTACTCCGAGTAAAGAGCGTTCTTCTCACTCGGGGGCTTAGCTGCGGACCAGCTTTCGCCTAAGTTAAAAAACTACTTCGAGTGATGAGTGTTCCTCTCACTCGAAGGCTTAGCTGCGAACCAGCCTTAGCCTAAGTTAAAAATAAAAAATACTCCGAGTGACGAGCGTTCCTCTCACTCGGGGGCTTAGCTGCGAACCAGTTTTTGCCTAAGTTAAAAGCTACTCCGAGTGAACGGCGTTCCTCTCGCTCGGGGGCTTACCTGCGGACTAGTTTTTGCCTAAGTTCAAAACTACTCCGAGTGAAGAGCGTTCCTCTCACTCGGGGGTTTAGCTGCGGACTAGTTTTCACCTAAGTTAAAAACTACTTCGAGTGAAGAGCGTTCCTCTCACTTGAAGGCTTAGCTGCGGACCAGTTTTCTCCTAGGTTAAAAACTAATCCGAGTGAAGAGCGTTCCTCTCACTCGATTGCTTAGCTGTGGACCAGTTTTCGCCTAAGTTAAAAACTACTCTGAGTGAAGAGCATTCCTCTCATTCAGAGGCTTAGCTGCAGACCAGTTTTCGCCTAAGTTAAAAACTACTCCAAATGAAGAGCATTCCTCTCACTCGGGGGCTCAGCTGTGAACCAGTTTTCGCCTAAGTTTAAAAATACTCCGAGTGAAGAGTGTTCCTCTCACTCGGGGGCTTAGCTGCGGACTAGTTTTTGCCTAAGTTAAAAACTACTCCGAGTAAAGATCGTTCTTCTCACTCTGGGGCTTAGCTACGGACCAGCTTTCTCCTAACTTAAAAAACTACTCTGAGTGACTAGCGTTCCTCTCACTCGGAGGCTTAGCTGTGAAACAACCTTCGCCTAAGTTAAAAAGAAATAAAAACTACTTCGAGTAACAAGCATTCCTCTGACTTGGGGGCTTAGCTGCGAACCAAACTTCGCCTCATACATTCAAAAACTCAAAGGAAAGCGTTCAGATAACTCCAGAGGTTCAAAAGCAAATGCGAGTACTCGGACCCAAAGCCCGAAAGAGTTTAACGAATACAATTCACTCGGCATACCGAGGTAAATGGGTGAAACATAAAGTTTTTCTCACACATCGGAAGGACTGGCCAGCTCCACGAAGGTGTCCTAGTCAATACCGTCAGCAACCCGAGTAGCCGCCCCGATGAATGTCTATGTGAAGTATTCAAACTTGAGCTTCTTTGTGTTGGCAACCTGGAGAGACTTCAGCTTTTCCTCTTTAGTTTCTTTACAATGGACTCAGACAAGGGAGCTCGCCACATCAGGTCCGCACCGGGCGGCAGACTTCTTCCATGCTTGCACTCAGCGAGGGATCTCCTTGAGGTGGGCCATCATCATCTCTAGATCATTCTGGAGAGTCTTTTCTCTGCACATCTCCTTCACGATCCTCCTCGTCGCACCTCGCAGACGGACTATGTATCCCAGAGCGTCATCAATGTGAGCTTCGAGTCCCAGGATGCACTGGGCTGCCTTGTCCCTGATGAGACCTAGTGGGATTCAAGTCCCTCTCGATCCTATCAGTCTCCAGCTCAAAGTCGTAGCAGTATTTTGCGAACCAAAACAAGACCAAAATCAATATATGTAGAATTCACTCGAAAGTAAGAAAGAGTTCACCCGGACGGGGAGTTCACTCGGATGTACATGCGAGCTTGGTATATGTCTCCTCGGTGAAGTCTTCTATGTATTGCTCCAGAGAATCCCTCTTCTGGGTGAGCTCGGCGACCTTCTCACTCAGAGTTTTCTTCTCTTGCTCAAACATTCTCGTCTGGTTCTTGAGCTTGTCGTCCCATTCAGCTTGTCACTTCTTGAGCTCAGCAATCTCCACCTTCGCCTCCTCAGCTGCAGTCCTTAGTGCCTTGTTCTCTTCCTCAAGTTTGGCGGCTGAAGCCAGCTTTTCTTCGGCGGCCTTGGTCTTCTCCCTTGCCACCTTCTATGCTCCTGCCAGCCCATTGTCCTTGTCGACGAGTGCCTGCTTCATAGTTTCTAAAGAAATAGAAGTCTTGAGCCGCACATGGAGTCAATGGTTTTCACTACGCACATCTGTTCGCGTGAAGTCAATCACTCGCTTCAAAGAAGGATAAGAAGTGAAAGAAGAACACTCAGTTGCCGAAACGTACCTCTCATGATCTTTACTTCCACCTGCGCATGAGCCATGTTCCTCCTCTCCACCTCTAGATTCACTCGGAGCTGGTTCATCTCCTTCTCCAGCGATGCATACTGGGACCCGAGATCACAAGTTTTCTGATACAAAGGGAAAGGAAATGAGTCAGTCGACGATAGAAATACACTGAATGTATGAGGACCAGCACTCCTGGAAGGAACAAGTTAGACTAGTACCAAATCCTAAAGTACCCTCTGACCTCTGAGTCTGGGAGGAACAAGATTGACCAGTACCAAATCCTAAGGCACCCTCTGACCTCCGAGTCAGGGAGGAACAAGCTTGACCAGTACCAAATCCTAAAGTATCCTCTAACCGCCGAGTCAGATAGGAACAAGCTCGATCAGTACCATATCATGAAATACCCTCTAAAAATGAGTGGCTAGTGCAAAACACTCGGTCTGCCAAAGGGATCACAGTTCTATCAAACTTCCACCGACTGCCTGCAGTCGACGGTAGTCTCAGGGACTACACCCACAGGGTGCACTTAGTGTGCCCCCACTTAAAAGTGACTCATGTTGATGAGCAAAAAAAGGAGACTTGCTTGTATGTTCTGTCAGATTCTCGCCGATTACCTACAATCGACGGCAGACTCGGCAACTACACCCACTAGGTGCACTCGACGTGCCCCCACTAGAATGGTATCCACTCGGAATGGTCTGCCAATTCCGAATGACGGCCAACACACAAAAAAAGATGGAAACGCAACAAGTTCTAAGACTCCCGCCGATTACCAACAATCGACGGCAGTTTCAGGGACTACACCCTATGGGTGCACTCAGCGTGCCCCCACAGGACAGGCACCCCTAGTGGGTGTACCCAAAAAATGAATCAGAAATCAACTTATGATGGCCTAGAGAGCTGCACTGGCGTCATACACCACCTTGCTAGCGTTGTACACCTCCTTCAAACATTGGGTCATCAACTCAGACTGGATCATCGCTTCTTTGCAGGCTCCAGTTTGGTCCTCTGGCACATGATGCATACTGAATATGTTGAGAGGAGGAGTTGACACTAAACCTGGAGGAGCTGGTGCCAGAGGCGGAGCAGTCGACGCTATCACGACGGGATCAGCGCCAGCCCAAGAAGAGTTACCCCGCCCCTGGGGTGCAGTCACGTCAGGCACAGGTCGAGTGCAAGGCATCTTGCTTGGCGGTGTCCTCTAAGAAGTGGCGCGTGAGGCAGTCGGAGTTTTGCTCCCCTTCTGTGCGTCCTTCCGCGGCGGTTCTTCATTGTTGTCTGTGATGTGGATGATCTCTACAGGCGCTACATCCACTCGACATTGTCAACTCAGTTAGCAGTCCAATCGAATGATGAAACTAAGTCTAAAGGAAACCATCTATACCTTTCTGGGAAGTGGTCGCATCCGTTGTCTCAGCCGCAGCGTGATCCTCGTCAAGCTGCATGGGCGACGTCATCGAGGTAGCAGCCATGGTTCACAATTTCGCTTGATCAGCACAGCCAAAAAAATCGCAGTAGCAAAAAAGAAAAGTGCAACACTCACGTCGAGGTAACGGGCATGGTGACCTTGATCTTGGGCATATCCTTCTGAGGTTTAGGCGAGGCAATCTTGAGCTGCTTCGCAGTCTTCTCGGTGGCTCTAGCATCGATGTCTGAGTGCGCTTCAGGTTCCTAGCACTCAAGGCTGCGGTCTTTCTCTGGCAAACACTCAGATCCCGAGTCTGCTTGGAACGGCATTTTGTGTGCACCCCTGCAGATGGCGAGGACTCGACCTCGTTCCTCCCTTCCGAGTCATTGCTGCCATCCTCACTGTCTTCCGCATAGCTATCTTCAACACTTCCATGGTTGCTCTCCACATTCCCGGTGTGGTGCCCTCCATTTGGCATGGGCGAAATCATTCGCTGAAACTCCTATGAAGTGCAAAGATCAAAACCAGTCAATTCAATCAGTTCATTCGGATGATTTGAGCAAAGATGATTCACTCGGAAATATGCGTCGCACCTTGGTTGGCGTTTGTGCCCCGTGCAAGGGGGGGTCCGTCTCGTCCCTGGGGGTTGTCACGAGCGCCGGTGATACACCTGAGCCATTGCTCTACGGTCTCCTCGTCGACGTCCTTCGGGTGCACTCGGGTCGGGTCATTCGGCCCGGCGTACCGCCACATGGGATGAGCCCACTCCTGCAGTGGCTGGATCTGCCAATTGAGGAAGACCTCTAGCAGATCCAGGCTGTTACCCCCCCCCCTGAATCAGTCCAACTACATCAGCCACCAGGATCCCCACTTCGGTCTTTTCCTCCTTGTCCACCATTTGTGATGGAGGAGTGCTAACCCTCTTGGGCATAAAGGAAGGGAGACCAGTCGACGAACTAGCACAGGAAATATCATTACAATAAAACCAGGACGACTACCAACCCCTAACTGACTCGGCGAAATTCATAGTGGGAAACACACTCCTATCCCTCATCTGGATACCTAAGCCACCACATAGCTGGGTCACATGAGTTCTCTCCCCCTCCGGGTTGGCCTTTTTGACTGACTGATAATGACACGTGAAGATATGCTTGAACAACCCCAAGTGCGGATGACATCCTAAGAAGTTTTGCACATGGAAATAATTGTAGCAAGATACGCTATGGCTTCAGGGGAAGATGATGGAGTTGAGCACTGAAAAAGTTCAGAAAGCCGCGGAGGAAAGGATGAGGTGGCATGGAGAAACCTCTCTCCACATGAGTAACGAGGAGCACACGCTCACCGGGACACATCAAGGGCTCTATCCCCCGTCCTCCGGCAGCCTCTAGTTTGCGTCGCGCAACAGCCTGTCGATGACAAGCCCACCGATGTCTTCTGCCGTGGTGGTCGGTGGGAGCCAATTTCCTTGGATCTATCCATGTGGTGGCATGACTCGGGAGCTCAACACCTTCTTCGCCTTCTTTGCTTATTCCAACTTCGCCGTCTTGTCCTTCGCCATCGTCGTAGAGCGCGTCGGTGCCGAGCGGATTAGCGCAGAGTGGAGGCGAGGGAGAAGATTGGAAGACTGGAGGAAATGAGGAAAAGGATAGCTGGTTCTCTCTCCCTCTCCATCGCGGCCACCTTTTATACCACTGGCCTCAACACTCACAAATCCACACCGTTGGCTCCTGGGCCCGCAGATCCCCCTGAATCCCTCTGGCAGAGATCATGCGACATGTGGAGAAAAGTGGGGCGAAAATTGAGGCATTGCGCCCCACTTTCCCCACTCACCGCGTCGCAACCGTTCGTGCGCACACATCTCTGATTTCAAATCCCACAAAATCCGGGATCCAGCAATCCGATTGCTCGCCCTTTAAAACCCTTCCAAAAATGCTCGGGTCTGGCTCGCCACCCGACACGTGAAAGTCTGAATTCACTCGGGCAATATGTAGTTTGACATCTGTCAAGGCAGCTCGCAAAAAATGAGACCGACAAATGACCCTGAGGAGTTCATGAGCACCCCCATAGCGCTCAACTCACTCAGAAATTCCCTTTGGCTCAGCCCGTTAAGCCTCGACCGATTAGGGGGCTAATGACGAGGACATGTACTAGGGATAGGGTCAGAAGCCTAACCCATAGACCCTACCCCCTGGGCCAGATCACCATTCAGATGTACTGCAACTTGAAGGTCACTCGGAAGCCAACAACCACTCAGGGTCTAGCATTCCAATCGACCGGCTTATTTCACTTGGAGCACCTGACTTCACTCGGATAGAGAAGACCAGGAGTCCCCCAAGACCGCAACGGTCAGGATGTGTCCACCCTCATCTAGTGTAATTAGTACGAGCGTTACCAGTAACTGACGCCCTTAAAACCTCCCTTTAACCCTTGGTTATGGCGGCATTCATAAAGGTTCTGGCAAACTCTATATAAGCCACCCCTCAGCTACGATGCGTGCGTAGTCCAAAAAGCCGAATCCCCCTCCAGTACGCCTCGGCCTCCTTTTATAGGGAAAGGGGATGCCACAGTGGCACACAGGAGGTGGAAAGTGCATAAAGTGGTCGAGTCTATCCTCTGGTAGTGTTGGAGAAACGCATTTAATGCACTGCCGACGTGCCCTTCTTGCTGTCACCGCTTCGCCTTGCTACCACACGCGTCCGGGCGAGCGCTGCGTGCAGCGCCATGTAGGCTGGCAGGCTGTTGAGCTGGTGCGGTGGCAGGGTCTTCATGAAGACATGCATGCCACCATGCAGGCGCTTGCTGAGTTGGTCTCGGGGCCGCACATCGCCACGCAGGTGCTCGCCTGGTTGGCTGGGCTGGCAGTTACATGGGAACTGCGGTGGAGCCTTGGCGGGCGCGGGCCTGGCCGCGGCCCCGCTGACGCCCTTGGCAAGGGTCTTGTCGGGGCCCCGGCAAGGGTCTTGCCGCGGCACTATGGTCGTACCCGGCAAGGATCTTGCCGGAGGTCTCGTGGATTTCCTTGGCAAGAATCTTGCCAAGGATCGTCGTCTTCTCATCCTTATCTAATCTTACATGTTTATGATCTTCACGAAGATCTGCATGCCATCATGCAAATGCCTCCCGAGCCCTGGTTCCAATGTGGTTGATGGCGTTGGAAACCTCGGGTTCAAGGGTGGCATGCTCCGCTGGCGCTGGGCAAGTTGCCCTAGCAAGGCTCTTGCTGGGGCAGCGCGGGGGGGGGGGGGCACCCAACAAGGGTCTTGCCGGGGGAGTCTGCCTCGCCTTCTTGCTCTTTGTGTTTCTGGTCATGGCGTTGCTTGATTGTCTTGTGGATTTGGCTTCCCTCTTCTTCCCTACTAAGTGTGGCCGTGGGCGCGGCTCTGACTTCCCGTGCACAAGTAAAGGGGTACAAAGCAGAGCCCCTACTTTTGTACACCGACAGGAGCCCCGAGGCCTAGGCCACACATAAGCGCGACGCGTTGTTGGGCTAGGCCCAGAACGACGCGTGGGCAGGCGGGGCGGAGCCTCACCGCAGTAATTTCTTCACCCGATGTGCCTCCCCACAACCCGCGTTAAAAGCCTGATGTGGGGATCGAGCGTGGGGTGACCGAAGCATGCCTGCATCATCCTATGTCATCCTGCGGCTTGCATGTCCTTTTAAGACCGTAGGGCCGCCGCTCATTTACTTTCCCCGCCTTGGAATCGTCATTCCACGTTTCCCACTACGCCCTCCCCTTGCGCCACGTATGCCGCATGCACGGCGCGGGGTAGGTGACAGATGCATGGAATATGGGAAGGCGCGAGCGGGCCGATACCCACGCACCCTTGATTAGGCGAGGAGGGCGGTCGACGGCCTCGCCCGCTGCCACTTTAATGAGCCGGATTTGTTGTGGGGGGCGGCCGAGCCCCGACCCCGCCCCTTTATCAGGAGGGGAGGGGGCGTCATCCCTCAATCTTTCGCCATCCGCCTCCTCCCATCTTGGCTTCTTTCTTCCTTCTGATATGGCGAGAGGGCGCGCCGGTGCTTCGATGGTGGCGACGAGGGTCTCCGCTCGACAACGCGCCCCTGCTCCCCAAGAACTTGTGGTGGCGGAGCCGGCCACGAGGGGAAGGGGGAGGGTGCGAGGCCGAGGTCGTCGTGGCGCTCGGGGAAGAGCAGGACGAGGCGGCGCACCGGCCTCGCCTCCACCGGCGGTCCCTCCCCTAATGGAGGGCCACGTCGGGGACCAGCCTTGCGAGTTCTTCATCAGGCTGCACCAGCCAGCGCGCCATCGTCTTCGTCTCCCTACTTCATTTGCTCGGGAGATGGAGCTCGACCCGCCATAGACTCTGAGATTGCATATGAGGGGTTGCGGGAATGGCGGCACGTGAGTTGATGTCGATTTCCCTGCCCCTCACGTCATGTATCTCCGTCGTGGATGGAAGACCTTCACCCGTATCCACAGCTTGACGGCGGGACTCGTTCTCTATTTCAAACTAATGGAGAACGGCCTGCTCTCTGTCAAGGTCTTTGGAGACTTTGGAACTCGCCTAAAGTGTTGTGTGGAGAGCTCCTCTGATGACGAAGAATCCTCCTCAAGCGAGAGCGGCAAGGAGGACAACGACAGCGACGATGAGGGTGTCAGGCGGGAGGATGACGGGTCCGACTAGGCGTCGGACACACTGTCCCTGGGCAGCACTAGCAGCAGCAGCATCTGCACCTGGCCCTTCCTCCTGGCAGAGCAATTTGCTAGGGATGGGGCCAGCTCCTTGAACTTCTCGGGTCGCCTCCTTGGGCGGTTGGCATGGGAAGGCCGGAGAAGGCGAAGAAGGCCGGTGGCGGGCCGTCAAGTCAGAATACGATGGCACCGACGCCTTCGTAGCGTATTGCCGGCCCGCTGCCTCATCTTTCGGCTCTTCTCCCGGCACCATCATCACCGTCCCTCTTCCGGACGGCCACCAGGATGTTCTCTTAGTGTCTTCTGTTGCTCGTACCTCGCCTAGGCGCTCCTTTTGCCCTCCTGTTGTTTTGTTCCGTTTCCTGGGGAGAGGGACAAGAAAGGGATTACGGGCACCTTATCTCTTTTTAGTTTGTAAGCCTACAGGCCTTAGTTAAATTTGAAACTTGTAATCCCCTTGCTCATGTTTACATTCCGTACAAACTGTATCTGTATGGGACATATTAATGAAAAAGGGTGCTTGCCGGGTTCTTTGTGCGTGAGAAAAGCCCATTCCAACGAACGGATTCTTGTTATTTTTGAGATAAACATTGTCGCCTAGCAACAGGCCTTGTCGTCCCCTCACTCCATTCGACCGTACTCACGCTCATGGCAGAGGCAGGGCGAGGTAGGGTCAGGCCGTACGCTTGCTTCCTTGTCACTGTGGCTACAACCAAATTCCAACCCAAGAAATAGCTCTTAGGTGCAGGGAAAGGGGAGCACGGTGGCCTAGGAATAAAACGAGATTTCATACGTCCCAATCCCATACGGAAATGCAAAACAGGGGATATAGGACTTATCTGAATCTACAACCCCCTGGCAACCTTGGCTTGCCGGGGTTGGACCCTTGTGTCTTCAGCCCCCAGCAACCTTGGCTTGCCGGGACTGGAGCGCCGGCTCATTCTCTTTCTTCCCTATAGCTCCGCAAAAAAGCCCATGTGTCCTGCGAACCAAAGAGGACGGAAAGGAACAGAGAGACGCAGAATCGACCTCTATGCTAGGGGTTAGTCGCTGCGAAGCACTATCAACCCTAACCGAGGGAGAAACTCAACCTAGCATGCATGCTATAACTTAGGGCACCAACGCTTCATTTATTTATGCTCAGGGTCTGCGCCTGGCTTTGTACAGAGGGTTACATGCTTTGCCGGCAAGGCTTGTACAAAAGGTGGTCTACCGGGGGGCCCGGCAACCGCGCCTTATGGGTAAAACTTGCGAAGATGCTCGATATTCCAGGAATTCGGAATGGCATCTTTGGTCTCCAGGCGGACTGCACCGGGCCTGGTGACTCGTGTTACCCGATAAGGTCCTTCCCACTTAGGCGTCAACTTGTTGGAATTCTTGGCCGATTGAACGCGCCAAAGAACAAGGTCGCCTTCCTCAAAGCTTCGGGGATGAACCTTGCGGCTATGGTAGCGGCGCAAGGCTTGCTGGTAGCATGCCGTTCTCACAGCCACCCAAAGACGATCTTCCTCGAGCAGCGTTGCGTCATCTTGCCACAATCGCTCTTGCTCAAGCTCGTCATAAGCGAGCACTTGAGGTGACCCGTATGTGAGTTCTGTGGGGAGAACTGCCTCTACCCCGTATACCAGGGCAAAGGTTGTCTGGCCGGTGGCTCGATTTGGCGTCATTCTGATCGACCAAAGAACCGCCGGCAACTCATCAATCCAGCGCCTTCCGCTCTGTGCAGCCTGTCAAAAGTCTTTGTCCTCGGGCCTCGTAGTACTTCAGCATTTGCCCTCTCCACTTGGCCGTTGCTCCGTGGGTGTGCCACGGAAGCGAAATAGACCTTGCTGTCGAGGTCTTCGATGTATTGCATGAAGGTGTGGCTTGTGAACTGCGTGCCATTGTCGGTGATGACTCTGTTTGGCACACCAAAACGACAGACTAGCCCCTTGAAGAATTTGACGGCTGACTGCGTTGTCACCTTCCTCACTGCTTCCACCTCCGGCCACTTTGTGAACTTGTCGATTGCAACGTACAAGTACTCAAAGCCCCCAATAGCGCGGGGGAAAGGGCCCAGTATGTCGAGCCCAAGACCGAAAATGGCCAGGAGAGAGGGATTGTTTGAAGGGCTTGAGTTGGCTGATGAAGTTTCTTCGAATGGAACTGACACGCTTCACACTTGGTTACTAGTGCCGTTGCATCTTGGAGGGTTGTGGGACAGAATAAACCCTGTCGGAAAGCCTTGCCGGCAAGGGGCCTCGACCCTATGTGGGAGCCACATATGCCTCCATGTATCTCTGCCAACAGCTCCAGTCCTTCCTCCCGGGGAATGCACTTCAATTTCACACTATTTCGTCTTTTTCTGTACAGAACATTGTCAATGAACTGATACATGGCAGACCGATGGGCTACTTTCTCTACTTCTTCTGCTCCTTAGGAAGCTCCCCTATTTGGAGGAATCGAACGGTATGTTATGCCCATGCCGGAGCCTAGGGCTCGACGGCAAGGACTAAAGGCATTTCCTTTGCCATGGTAGCGTCTATCTCTACAGCCAGGGCTTGACGCCCTGCCGGAGTCGGTCGCCCCACGGCAAGCTCAGTATCCCTGGCAACATCTTTGCCAACGGCTCCTAGGAGCTCCGTGGGGAAGTACTCTCCGGAGCCTGATTTCCTCCTCTTGTTCTGCTCTGTCGATGGTGTAGATGTTGAGGAACTCTGACGGGTGAGTCTTGCCGTTGTACTTCTCGCCAACGTCGGGCTTGAACATGCGGTCGGAGGGCCACTGGAACTACCGCAGCTCACGGGTAAAGGCTGGGCAACCCACCTCGTAGGGTAGGCCACCGTAACCTCCCGGTGCCGGGTGGTCCATAGTGGGCCCTGCACGCCTCTCTGACTGGTGGCGTGCATCACGCCGGCGCTCGATGGTGGTTCGAGCATCTTCAAGGGCTCGCTCCCGAAGAACTTGGCGCTGATCATGGTGGGTCCGTGGATCAGATGACGCTTTGAAAATGTTATCACAGGCGTCATCATGACGGATCGACACCCGCGGTAGCTGGCGTGGGGGAGGAGAGTGCACTATGGCTGCATCACCCCCGGCCCTTCCTCGACTGGCACGCGGTGGCTCGACGGAGCGTCGGCCTATGGGCCCCGCTGGTCGCGGCTCATCTTTGTTGGCGATGCCGACGAGGCTCCGGACGGTGGCTCTCCACTCATCGAGCTTCTCCGCAGCAGGAGGAAAGTCGAGGAGCACCTCCGTGCACGCCAAAGCTTCCGCGGGCATGGGTGGCGGCAAAAGCTGCGTGGACCGTGATGCGCCCCGACTTCTAACTACGTTAGAAGGAGCTATATCACGGCCCTGCGGCTCTCTGCCATTTTTGCCAGCACCTCGGCGTGCATGCTGACCTCCTTCGCCCTGCGAAGGATGCGCAAGACTCTTGCCACGGCGGCGCCCAGGGTCACCAGCATGGTGACGCTGCTCATCACGCACAACTTGAGAAGAGCGCATCGTGGGCGCCAGCGTAGGTGACTTGGAGGTCGTCGCGGCGCCGGTAGGTGGCACGGCGAGGCCCTTGGAGGGCCCCACGCCGCCTGCGGGGGGCCCAACTCCATCTTTGAATTGGGCGGCGCGCGGCCCGTCGTCTTGCGCATGAACGACGCTGCTCGCAAGGCTTCGACTGCCAGAGCGATGTGGGTGTTCACGGGCCGTGCCCGGGTTCTGTCCGCGACTGCCCCGCTACCTGCCCGCACTAGCATGGGCAGTCCGGCTCCAGATGAACCGATCGCCGTCGTCGTCTTCCTCTTGGGAGCCATGGCGATGAAGAACTGCTAGACTAGTTGCTAGACCGGATTTTCACAGTTGCGCCCCCTATCTGGCGCGCCAAAGATGTCGGTGGAAACGACACCTATGGGATCACTGGAATCCCTACTACGGTCGGCGGCGCGAGGTTGTGGAAAGAGCGGGTCTAGGAGCCAGCACAAGGATCGTTTACCCAGGTTTGGGCCGCGAGGATCGCGTAATACCCTAGTCCTGCTTTTGTGTATATTTGAATGCTCTTGTGTTCTTGAACTAGCTACGATGCGTGCGTAGTTCAAAAAGCCGAATCACCCTCCAGTATGCCTCGGGCCTCCTTTTATCGGGAAAGGGGATGCCACAGTGGCACACAGGAGGTGGAAAGTGCATACAGTGGTCGAGTCTATCCTCTGACAGCGTCGGACAAACGCATTTAATGTGCTGCCAACGTGCCCTTCTTGTTGTCGCCGCTTCGCATTGCCGCGACACGCGTCCGGGCCAGCGCGGCATGCAGCGCCATGTAGGATGGCAGGCTGCTGAGCTGGTGCGGTGGCAGGGTCTTCACGAAGGCCTGCATGCCACCACGCAGGCGCTTGCTGAGTTGGTCTCAGGGCCGCACGTCGCCACGCAGGTGCTCGCCTGGCTGGCTGGGCTGGCAGCTGCATGGGAACGGCGGTGGAGCCTTGGCAGGCGCGGGCCTGGCCGTGGCCCCGCTAACGCCCTCGGCAAGGGTCTTGTCGGGGCCCCGGCAAGGGTCTTGCCGCGGCACTGTGGTCATCCCCGGCAAGGATCTTGCCGGAGGTCTCGTGGATTTCCTTGGCAAGGATCTTGCCGAGGATCGTCGTCTTCTAGTCCTTATCTGATCTTACGTGTTTATGATCTTCAGGAAGATCTGCATGCCATCATGGAGATGCCTCCCGAGCCCTGGTTCCAATGTGGTTGATGGCGTTGGAAACCTCGGGTTCAAGGGTGGCGTGCTCTGCTGGCGCTGGGAAAGTTGCCCCGGCAAGGCTCTTGCCGGGGCTGCCGGGGGGGGGGGGGGCGCTCGGCAAGGGTCTTGCCGGGGGAGTCCGCCTCACCTTCTTGCTCTTTGTGTTTCTGGTCTTGGTTCTGCTTGATTGTCTTGTGGATTTGGCTTCCCTCTTCTGCCCTGCTAAGTGTGGCCGTGGGCGCGGCTCTGACTGGCCATGCACAAGTAATGGGGTACAAAGTGGAGCACCTATTTTTGTACACCGACACATGCATTTCAAACAATGTTCATTAAATCAAAAATATGTTTGTGATTTTCAGAAATTGTTCCACCAATTTCTGAAGCAATGTTCATCCATTCTAGAAATGTTCGCCGATTCAAAAAAATTGTTAAAAAATGTTCACCATTTAAAAAAAATGTTTGCAAATAGTATAATATATTCATGAATTCAAAAAATGTTCTTGATCTTAGTAAATGTTTGAAAATTTGTAAAAGTGTTCATGAATTTGAAAAATGTTCATGATTTCAAATATGGTCACGAATTTAAAAAATATTCACAATTTCATGAAATTGAGAGTGATAGTGTATCTCGGTGTTGCAGCAAAATGTGATCATGGCCATTGGAGATTATAATTCTTTTTCTTCCATTGCAACGCACGGTCCCTTTTGCTAGTAAATTATCAACGCGTTATAACTGATGAGTTTCTCAAACTATTGTTTCAGATGGAGCTATTGATCGTAGCATCGCTATACAAATGGAAGTATGGATGAACTGTGAAGCGCTTCTTCTCCCTAAGCGATCGGGCAGCTAGGGCATATATATCCCTTGGCATAATAGTTTATTCATATATAGTATCGTCTTCAAGCTTGGGCTTCTAGTCTTGCATCTCTATGAATTTGCTAAACCTCTTTTCGGTCTTCAACTCATTCATTTCATGTTGTTTGACACATGTCTGCTTCTTTGACATAACATCTTCAAATTTCTTGGTCATCTTGACTGTCGCCCCTTCTCGTTTCTCCTTCTCATCCCACTTCCTCCCCCGGTTCCTAATCACCTTTTTGGCTGGAGCAAGCCTTCCTTGTGTTGGAACGGTTGGATCACCGCCTTCATGTTCACTGGATGTGGTGGTCTTGACGGTATTGGCAAATGACAATAGCCTCGAGCCACTTGCTTTGTCTATTCAACTTCAATCAATAATGCATAAATATGGAGTGCTTTTTATCTGTCTTGTAGTATAACGTGCATGTACGTGTGACCAGCAAAGGAAAACAATGGATGGTCGACAAGTTCGAACATTGAGCAAATCAATGAAATGACCAGCACATAGAGCAACAGGCCACAAAACATACGAGGTCGTTGATTAACTCGTGACTCGGCTACAAGTATTGCATTTGTTTGTACGCGACATGCCCTTGAATGGTGTGCTATTAGTGGCTTAGCAACTTCAAATTGTGATCACGCCATCACGGTTCATGTTCATGTGTGAAATGAACCATGCACACTTTGCCTGACACACCGTGCCCCTTTGCTCCCTGCCTTGGAACGCATTTATACTATAGGCCAACCATGGCTCACACAATAATTGATCCTCCTTTTAGGTGAAATATTATACCCTCTTCTTTTTTGGGTCTTATGGCTCTGACTGTTTCTTCTTGGTGCACATCTGCAGGGTGTCTGACTGCGGTTGTTCCTCGGGAGTCCTCCACTTGTCCATCTTTGTGGCCACATCTGTCATGGATAACATTCATCATTGCCTCGTCAGCTTATGTCGTCCCTCTTGCATGAGGCATTCCGGCAAACAGTGAGTTATACCGACAAATCAAGGCTCCACGGTAGGCATCCTCGAGCAGACTAGCGTAGGTGACCGCGACTTCGCGAAGAGGTAGTCAGTGTTGAGATCGACAGTGAAGGGGACACGATGGCCGGAGATGTAGGATGATGTGGACTGCTACAGCGATTGCTGCGTGTTGGTCGGACCGAGGTGCTCGAAGGCGAAGTAGTAGGGCACCTTGAACTAGGACAACCATGGCGGCGATTGCCTGGGCGGCACCACTTTGTTGGGGCGCTTTGTCGGACGAGGACCCGCCACTGCTTCCTCCGCCTTCTTTCGCCACCTTGTGGGTGGCCACCACCCTTAATCTTCTGGCTTCGACAAGAAGACGAATATCTCCATCTACTCCTTCACCATTGGCTTCATCAAGGCGACGGTGCGAAATGGTATGGTAGGGGGGAGACGATTATGGTGGGGGTAGTGGGAAGGGGCGGGCTTTGACATGGAAACGTTGGCAATGACCAAATTCGCGTCCTCCGTCTCGGTTTTGGGTGGGTCCACTTTGTCAAATGCGTAGGCAGTTGATGTTTAGCCTCCTTCAGATTGCCCATTAGTTTGGTTCTGGTTTATGGCATTTCAGACGTACGAACAATTTTGGTGACCGCCATTGGATGAAAATAATGTCCAAGTATTTAGGGGGTCTGAAGATCCGCGTCAGAGTTTCTAGTAAATTTGGTGTACTCACGATCATTTCCTCGGGCTTTTGTTCATACGCATGTCTCAGAGTGCTACTTCTGGCCACCCTGAAAGACACGTCCTTCTCTGATTCTTTTTCTTTGAGAGAAAGATGGTATAGTGTCACTTCATAGACATTTTATCCCTTTTTTAGGTAAACGTAGACAGTTTATCTGGTAAGGCCTTTTGACCTTTTCGTGTTACAGACTGATTTTTCTTCTAGTTCAACCCAGCGCTTATGTTAGCCTATTTTCTTTTTTCTTTTTTGAGGGGTGTTAGCGACAGCTCCTATTTGGTGCGCGGGTCGCGAGCTAGCGACATAGCGCGCATCCCCCCTCCCTGAGCTCTCTACCGAAAGTATGGACCGACCCATTTGGGGTTTATTCCCCACCGGTTTTGGGACGGTTCTGTAACCTTCCCTGAATCGGTATTTTTTTTCTTTTTTGTTTCTCTAACAATTTTTCTTTTTCTTTCACGTTTATTTTTTGTTTTCTTTTATTTCTAATTTTTATTTTTCCTTTTTCCTTGTTCTTTCTTTTCTTACTTTTTCTTCTTTTTGATGTTTACGAGCATCTTTCAAATTTTCGATTTTTTTTAAAACGTAAACATTTTTTAATTCGTGTAAGTTTATGAAATCATCAACATTTTCAAGTTAGCGAACATTCCGAATTTTTTTGGGAATAGTCTTTGATATTCACAAACTTTAATTTATTTGATGAATTTTCTTTTAAATACATGAACATTTTCGAATTGATGATCATTTTTTTAATAAACGGACAATTTTTGAGCCAATGAATTTTGTTTGAAATTTGGGAAGAATTTTTGAAATTCATGAACATTTTTGTTTTTCTTTTTGAATAGTTTTTAAAAATTCATGAACATTCTTTGAATTCCCAAAATTTTGTTCAAATTCTAGAATTTTTTTAGTAGATGAAATTTTTTCCATGAGCGTGATTTTTTTTGAATTATCGAACAATTTTTCAAAATCACGAACATTTTTTTAATCCACAAAAATTTATGATTTCTTGGACATTTTTAAAAAAATTTGAACTCTTTTTATAATTCACAATCACTTTATGATTTCTTGATTTTTTTCAAAATTACTTATTTATTTAGATATTATGAAAAATTTAAAACCCCGATTTTTATAAAAAAGAAAAACGGAAAATAAAAAATGATCAAAAACGAAATATAAAATGGAGCCGCCCTGCCCCGCGCATGGGCTGGCCCAACAGGGCGCGTTGTGGGAGCGAGGGGTGCGCGCTGCATCTCCCCCCCTGCGCGCCGCCCGCTGTATAGGAACTCCCGGTGTTAGCCTAACCTATTTTTGTTGGGACATTCTATAGGACACATTTTGTGTTATACAATTGTGTTGGCCCATTCGCACACGAGCTATAGTGTTTGATGGGTTCATAACATTGTATGAGTTACGTAGATCGTGATTGCTCTAGTTCGCCATTCCTTACCGGGACTTCCTATTTGCCGCGTTCTGCGGCAAATACACGCTGCGTCGCACAAGGGGCGCCGACTGGGCCGGCTCATTCAGTGCACTGCGAGTGTGGTAGATGGCAAAAAGGATCGGTAGCACACAGTCGCTAGGAATTGAACACGGGACTGCTTGCTTGCGTGGTCTCAGTACTAGCCACTGCGATAGAAAAGAACTTACGACCGAAATACAACGGATCTCTAAAAGAAATTAAGTACAGTTCCGGATTTAACACTGTTTGACAACATCCCACTTTTTTTAACCAAAATTTGAGTAATTTTTTGAACATACGTTTTTTAAATGCAAACAAATTTTACGAAAACGAACAATTTTTGAATTTTCCAAATATTTTTCGAAAACATGAACAATTTTGGAATTTTTTTTAAAAAAATTAAAGCACAACTATTTTGGAAGCGCGAACAATTTTTTTAAAGCATGAACAATTTTTTGAAATCTTGAGAACAAATTTTGAAATGGAGAACAATTTTGAAAAATTGCAAAAAAATTTGGAAGCGCGAACAATTTTTTAAAGCACGAACATATTTGGAATCTTCAGAACAAATTTTGAAAAATCCCGAACAAATTTGGAAGCATGAACATTTTTTGAATATGTGAACAAAAAGTTGAAATCCCGTACATTTTCTGAATTTCAAATGTTTTGAACTTTTTTTTAACAAGAACAATTTTTTTATTTTGAGAACATTTTTTCAAGAACTGAACTTTTTTTGGAAACACGATTTTTTTAAAAAAATTCGATTTTTCTAAGAGAGAAAAGAAAAAGAAATAAAAAACCAAAGAAAGAAAACAAACAGAAAAAAAGAAAAAGGAAATGAAAAAGAAGCAGAAATAACTAAAAACGAAAAGAAGAAGAAAAAAGAAAACCAGAAGACCCGGTTCAAGGACCTTCTAGAAGGTTCACAAAACCGCCCAGAAACCAACCAAAAGTTTCCCAAAACCGGAAAACGATCACACCTAAAAAAGCGGCCCATTTACCATGGAACATGTGCCGTAGGTCGACTACTTGCCGCAGAATGCGGCGAATAGGGTTTTCCTTACTATATGGCGCTATTACTGGAGAGCTCCTATACACCGCCCGTGTGCGTCAGATCGTTGCGACTTCACTGAAGCGACGTGCACACGGGCCGGCCCAATCATCACGCTGTGAGCGAAAATCCAAAAAAAATGAAGAGGCGCATGCCTGAGAGCGAAATTTTCCAGATCCGGTCTTCGATCCTCGGTTTTTGCCCACCCTACATCGAACCTCCGACTTCATGCTGCATTTCAGTGAGGGTGCCAGCCGAGCTAGCTACCTCAAACGTTTTCTTAATGCAGCTCTGACCTTAAAGTAGAATGTATAGCGGCAAATCCTTTAAAAAAAGTTCGACATTTTCATAATATACATTGAACAAATTTTAAAATACAGTGAACTTTTTTGTAAAAAAATACTGAACAAATTTAAAATACTAAAATGAACATTTTATAGTATATGTTGAACATCTCTTAATATATCATGAACAAAATTTAAATACACAATGAACATTTTCTAATATAAGTTGAACAATTTAATAATATACATTGAGCATTTTTACAGTGCAAGGTGAACTATTTCATAATATATGATGAGCAATTTCTTAATACATTGAAGATTTTTGTAACACCAGTGAACTTTTGTTATAAATACGCAATAATGAGAAGAAGAACAGAAACAGAAAATAGAAAAGGAAACGTAAAAGAAAGAAAATGAAAGGAAAAAAATAACCAAAACAGAAAAAAAGCCGGAACAAAACAACTGAAAACCGGCCCGAACAGTGAAAAAACTGGTAGCAAAAAACCATAGAAGAAAAACGAAAAAAAAACCCCTCAAGAAACGGGAAACAGCAGCGAACCAAATCTGTACGTGGGCTGGCCCAAGTGGCCACTTGCTTCAGCGGAGGCTCGTCCATTTGACGCCTGCGGGCGTCAAATAGGATTTGCCATATTACTATAATTCGCAATACTGTAGCTCGTGGTTCGAAAACTTGCAAATAATTTTTCTACGAAAGTATAAACACGCTTTTTTGAAAGCTTTGCACATTTTTGAAATTGCAAACTTTTTATTAAAAAGCAAATAATTTTTTAATTATGCAAAGTTTTTTTAAAGTGTTAATAAATTTCTAAATTTAAATTGTTTTGTAAAAAGAGAACCAAGTTAGGAAGCATGAATAATTTTCTTAAAAGTGAGCTAAATTTTGAAATCCCAAACACGTGTTGAGAATTTGGAAAAAAAATAGACATTCTGAATTTTTATTAAAAATATGAACGAAAATTGAATAACAAGGACAAAATATTAATATTCTCAATTTTTTTAGAAAAATGGGAACCAAAATAGAAAAACATGAAGAAATATTTTTAATCTGTTTTTAAGGCGAACAACTTTTTTAATTCTGAAAAAGTATTTTAATTATGGAGTTTTTTTGAAAAATTTGAATTTATGGAGGAAAAACTCAAAAGAAGAATAAAAAGGAAAAAGAAAGAAAACCGAAAAAACCATAAAGATATACTTTGTTTAGGAACCTTCTGAACGGTTGGGCCGACCAATATGAGTCGTTGCTTCTAGGAAGGTCCATCACTTTGACCTAGAATGTGGCGGCCATGCCTATCGAAAACGAAAAAATGCATTTTATTTTTCTTTTTCCTTCCACGAGAGGCACGGCCGTGCCTCTCGAAAACGAAAAAAAAAAACGCATTTTCCTTTTCTTTCCTTCTACGAGTAACTTAGTGAGAAAACAGATATGGCTGAGAACCACACCTCATCAAGGGCGCTTGTATTTACAATATATAGGATTACAAGCCTTGAGAATCAAGGCAAATGAGAGACATGCCTAACCGAATTTATCGACAAGATATTCGGTAGGATATCTAGTTACTTTCCTATACACTGACTAATGAAAGAATTGAATAATTTAACATCCCCGCTCAGCTTGTGCGTCGTATGGTAGCAAGCATAAGCTAGAATGAAACTCGGTAAAAAGCTCCGATGATAATCCTTTCGTCATAATGTCAGCATACTGATGGGATGAGGGCACGTGGAGAACTCGGATCTCACCAAGAGACACATTTTCATGAACAAAGTGAATGTCGATCTCGATGTGCTTGGTGCGATGGTGTTTGGACCGGGTTAGAGGCCATGTAGACACTGCTCACATTATCACAGAAAACAACAATGGCAGTCATCAGGGGATGATGAAGCTCCCCAAGCAGCTGACGAATCCAACAACACTCAGCAACCACATCAGCAACAACACGGTACTCCGCCTCGGCGCTGGAACAAGATATTGTAGTCTGTCGTTTAGACGACCAGGAGACGAGATTATCACCAAGGTAGACACAATAGCCTGATGTAGAGAGCCGTGTGTTAGGGCATCCAGCCCAATCAACATCAGACTAAGCTGTAAGGGCTGCTGAAGGTGAGCAACAGATGCGTAGACTGAGGTCAAGAGTGCCCTTGACGTAGCGAAGAATGTGCTTAACCAAGTGCGTATGAGGCTCGCGGGGTGTATGCATGTACATACATGCCTGCTGAATGATATGCGCAATATCAGGACGTGTGAGCGTCAGATACTGCAATGCACCAGCATAGCTCCTATATTATGTCGGATCGGAAAGAACAAGTCCATCCTGAGCAGATAGCTTGCACTTGGTGTCGATGGGGGTAGCCGAGGGATTACAATCAAACATACCGGGTGACAGAGGTACCGGGTGATAAAGAAGCTCCAACACGTATTGTCGCTAAGAGAGGACCATGCCCGAGGAGGTCCGGGTGACAGAGATGCCGAGGAAGAACGACAGGGCGCCGAGGCATGTCATGGCAAACTCGGCATGAAGCTGTCGCGTGAGCCGTCGAAGAAGAAGATTCGAAGATGCGGTGATGACGATGTCGTCGACATAGAGAAGAATGTAGGCGAGGTTGGGTCCATGCTTGTAGATGAAGAGGGACACGTCTGACTTGGAGGCAACGAAACCAAGTCGATGTGCAAAAAGCGCAAACCACTGGTACCAAGCACGGGGGCTTGCTTGAGACCGTAGAGTGATTTGTGCAGACGGCACACATAGTCGGGGCAGCGAGTATCAACAAAGCCTGGGGGCTGCTGGCAGTAGACCTCCTCGTCAAGATTGCCGTGGAGAAAGGCATTCTTAACATCAAGCTGGTGAATCGGCCACGACTGCGAGACCGCGAGGCTGAGGACGATGCGGATCATGGCAGGCTTAACAATAGGGCTGAATGTCTCGTCAAAATCGATGCCCTGTTGTTGAGAGTAGCCGCGGACCACCCATTGAGCCTTGTACTGAGCAAGGCTACCATCTGAATGAAACTTATGCTTGAAGATCCACTTTCCTGAAACAACATGAGCACGAGGAGGACATGGGACTAAAGACCATGTTTCGTTAGTGACAAGAGCATCAAATTCCTCGCTCATAGCACGATGCCACTGTGGGTCATGTAGGGCACCCCGGTATGTTTTAGGAATGGGTGAGGGTGTGGAATGGGAGGCAGTGAGGTTGAGCCGATCGACAAGCTGGAAAAGGCCATGTTTGCCATGCGTGGCCATAGTATGCGTGTTGGTTGGGGATGGTGGCCGATGGATAACCACGGGCGGAGAAGTGTCGCTGGACACAAAGGAGACAGGTGACAAGGAAGTCGCGGGCTCGGCTGCAGGCAAGGTGGGAGCCATGGGTGAGGCGAGGAACGCGGGTGAGGCAGGAGCCACGGGCGAAGTAACAGGCGATGCGGGAGGAGCCCCTCTCAGGCCGACGTGGAAGGAATAGGGGAGCCACCATGCAGAACGGGCCATTCATGCTGGGCTCATGGGTGGGAAATCCGGGAGGAGGGCCGCTAGCCGACAGAGGGAAAGTGGAGGGGTGTCCATGCATGGAAACTGGCGGGTTGGCATGCAGCATGGCTGGGATGGTTACAGGTGGATGATCTGAGGCCATGAGGTCAAGTAAAAAATCTAGCTCGGCTACGGGATTAGTGGGATGATCTTTGGAAGAGGAGAATGGGAAGACCGTTTCGTCGAAGATGACATGGCGAGAAACAATGACACGGCGAGTTGTGAGATCAAGGCAGTGATAGCCTTTGTGGTTGCTAGGATAGCCCAAGAATACACAAGCAACAGAACGAGGAGCAAGTGTGTGTTTTACCGTGGCGGAATGGTTGGGGTAACATAAGCATCCGAAGAGATGAAGGGCGGCGTAGTTGGGTGTACTGTCGTGGAGGCGTATGTATGGGATAGAAAAATTAATAGATTGGGAGGGTCATATGTCGATTAGATGGGTCGCCATGGCAAGTGCCTCAACCCAGTAAGAAGGTGGCATGGAGGACTGAAATAGAAGAGTATGGGTGAGGTCGTTGATCGTGCGGATAGCACGTTCAGCCTTGCCATTTTGGGCAAAAGTGTATGGGCACGACAGGCGGAGGTGAATGTCATGGGTGGTGAAAAACATGGTGACCGTACAATTGATAAATTCTGTTCCGTTGTCGGCTTGCATGGCAACGAGGGGTCGGAAGAATTGGGTGCGTATATAGGCAACAAAATTAATAAGAATGGTAGCCGTGTCGGATTTCAAGCGAAGAGAAAAAGTCCACATAAAATGAGAAAAATCATCAACAATAATGAGATAATATTTGAAACCAGAGTTGCTTAAAACCGGATAGGTCCAAAGGGCACAATGAATCAACCAAAAGGGTACGACGCTTACTGAAGTAGACCTAGTGAAGGGCAAGCGCACGTGTTTGCCAAGCTGACAAGCGTGACATACATGAGAGACTGCTTTATTACATGAAATAAAAGAGTTCTTATGAATATGGGACGTGGCGTCGCGTCCTGGGTGACCTAGACTACGATGCCAAAGCTCGGTGGAGGTGGTGGCGAGGAGTCCATGGGCGTGCTGATTGATGACCGAGGATGGGAAGATGTAGAGGTCATCAAAGCTATTGCAGCGAAGAATCACGGCCTTAGGTGAAGGTCCTTCACAGAAAGGCCGAAAGGGTCAAATTCAGTATAGCAAAGATTGTCAATAGTGAAATGTCTAATGGAAAGTAAGTTCTTGACTATACGAGGGACAACTAAGAGATGGTAAAGCATAAGAGAACGTGTGTACGAAGGTATAGAAGTTTGCCCAGTGTGAGATATGGGTAGGGTAGAACCGTTGCCTACAGTGATAATGGATGAACAAAGAGAGGGAAGAAGATTGTGGAGCATACCGGGGTCGGAGGCCATATGTGCGGTGGCTCCGGAGTCCATGACCCACTCATCGACGATGGACGGAGTGGCAGTATTGTTTAGGGCAGCGAGTAGTGCAGAGCAGTCCCACGCCGGGGCACCACCATAGCCAGGAATTGGTGGAGGATTTGTGCCAAACGCCTGCCCATGCATGGGAGCGAGGGACGTAAACACCTGTGCGGGAGGCGACACAGGACGGCGTGGCCCAAGAAGGCCAGTGCTGGTGTTGTGCCGGGGCGCGGGAGGGGCTGGGAGCTACTGGGCCTGCCCCGTATAGGGGTTGAAACAGACCCAGGGCCCGACAGAAGAGGGAGCCCCTCGTTGGAACTGGCCGTCGCTAACTCCCGAGCGGGCGCCAGTGCTATTGCCGCTGTTACTATGAGTGCCGCCGGAGCCCTACTTCTTGCGCCAATGACCGCCGTTGCGGTTGCCACTAGAGGAGCCACCACCGGAGGTGTTTTTGTTGTGGGCGCCATCGCCGCGGTGGTTGGAGCCGTTGGCGCTGTGGGAGGGCACATTGCCGTAGAAGGTCGTCTGGTTGCCGACCGCGACGGAGTTCGCGAGCTGTGTCTCGTAGAGTGTGAGCAGCGACCTTGTCTGGCTGAAGGATGCAGAGGATTATGCATGGTAACGATAGTGGTGATGTCGGAGAACTGCGGATTGAGCCCACAAAGGCAGTTGAGGACGAGCATCTGGTCAGAAATGGGGGTGCCGACGTTGCTCAGGGCATTGGAGATTACATCAAAACTGGTCTCAAACTTGACCCAAAAAGATTACAATGCAGCTTTGTATTGGTGTCCATATGACAACACGATAAGTTTCATGAACTTCAAAGAAGTTTTGGATGTACTAGAATTTAAAAATCAAGATTCTCATTGTTTGAAATTTGTTGCACGGGGAGTAAACATGCACCCAGTGAGACACATGTGTATTTGCAATCCATTTAGGTGCACTGTCACGTGTGCATGTAGCTCGAATTTGATTTTTGCACATTATACCCATAGAAAATCAATCAATTAATGCACTAAAACGTCTTAATGATCTCTGATTTTTTTAAATTAAAAGGTCCCTCCTTTGGTAGCATATATATGTTCACTGCGGGATAATTAATTTAATATGCATCGTATTTGCGGTGGATTCGCGGTGTGTGTGGGGGTGTGTGCGTCTGGGGGTGGCGGGTGGCTTGCAGTACACTACGAGTTGTGAGCCACCGTGTGGGTTGGCCGTTTTGTTAGGCAGGCCGGTGCCACATCAGAGTCGTGAATTCGTAATTTAAAACATTACACAATCCTTTCATACATACATGTTTTGGCCATAAGTCGATGGTTGTCCTACACGACACTCGATACTCGCATGTGACGCTTTCTGTGGGCCCGCGAGGTCGTCGTCCATCACTTTGATGAACAACAGGTAGTGAGGTTAATTTGACCAGCAAGGTAGAATTTTTTGTTTGTGTTATGGTGGTATATAGTACGTGTCAAAGAGGTGGAAGGGGACTACATATGCATCCGTGAACAAGTACACCTCACTCAGTGTCGGGACTTTTCGGTTTTCGAGGCATGTGCCAAATCAAAATTGTGAAAATGGCTATTCAAACATCACACAACACCTCTTTGCGCTACATGCATGCAGGCGGCGGTTATCCTAGCTAGGACACTCATGTGTCACGCTTCCATCTGTGGGCCCACGAGGCCATCATCGATGCATGCATCACTTTGACCTACATCGGGAGTGGTTAATTAATTTCACTATCGATGAGGATTCTTTTTGGGTTGTATTATGGTAGGAGCATATACTATGCGTCGAAGAGGTGGAAGGGGACCATCATATGTAGTACGCTTCATGAACCTTGCTCTGTGTGGGTGCATGGTTTACGGTTTTGGAGGCATGTGGCACATCAAAGTTGTGCATTTTAGGTATTCAACATATGTTTGGCGCACATGCAAAGCGATGGTGGTTGTCCTCTCGCACCCACTTAAGCGGTTATCTGCGATATCGATGCTTCCCATATGTGGGCCCGCTTGGTCCATCACTACTTTTTCCTGACAATGGGAGTGGTTAATTTGACTTAGGAGGGGGTTATTTTTTTGCTTGTAACACTACTAGGGAAAAGCCTATACACAGAATCTTACCAGCAGCGCTCCTCAAAAAACGACGCTACTGCTATTTAGCAGCAGCGCGTGAGAGCAAAACGCGCTGCTGAAAGGAAAATAGCAGTAGCGTGTGCGCACCAAACCGCGCTACTGCTCTAATTGCCATGACCTCGCCATCCAGCTAGTTATAGCAGTAGCGCCCTATACTGAACCGCGCTACTGCTATAGAAGTTACCAGCAACGCGCTTTTAAGAAAATCGCTACTGCTAAGATCAGCCCACAAGTTTAGTCCCACCTCGCTCCGCGAACAGGGTGTTTACCACCTTAAATATGTTACTTCTAAAACTATCACAACCGGTTGGTCTTCACTGAACTCTATGTGTAGAATTTGTGGCCGCAATATGAGTCCTCTCTAGTTCCTACCGGAGAGGACTCATATTGACAATTCAGATTATACACAAAAAGATCATTGATGGCCAATGCATTTTTGCATTGACGTATTTTTGTATACTTACACTTAGCAGTAACGCTTTCAGCTGCAAAGCGCTGCTAGTAGTCCAACTTAGCAGTAGCGCGCAGCAATGCACATCGCTGCTGCTATTCAGATTAGGGATGGCAATGGGTACCCATTACCCGTGTACCCGGCGGGTAAAAACCCTATTAGGGCAAGGGTATGGGATAAAAAATTACCCAGGGGTATATAAATAGAAAAATATTAAACCCATCGGGTAGAATGGGTACGGGTATGTGATAGCATAACCCATACCCGTGTACCCATATACCCACATAAAATCTGTTAAGTGGGCCTTCACTATCCATTTCTCTAATCACTTTCCCACAAAATCAGTCAAATCGCCACCAGATATACATGCGTAGCCCAAGTAGGCAGTAGGCACGTACATGGAATGGATAATCCAATCCCATATATCTCTCTTTCTCTCCGAGATTAACGTGATTAGGTGACGGTGAATGCGTGATCATGTCCCATAATCAGATATAAACGGAGATTGATATCTTCCTCGTCTCATCTCTCGTCTCCTCGCCTCCTCTTCCACCGCTAGTCGTCGTCACGTCAGCGCCTCCAGCTACTCACTACCTCGCCGTCACTAACGCCTCTAGCCGCTCGGACGCCATGGATCTTGCGGATGAGGACAAACAGCTTGCGCGACGACGATGACTGGGAGAAGCAGATGGAGCTCGCGCTCATATGGATTGAGCCAGAGGGCGGCGATCACCATGGCCAGGAGCATGGCATGACTACCCCGATCCCGTCGTTGGATGGTGCCATCGTGTCCATCCGCAAGGAAAGGGCCAAGTCACCCAGCGATGTAAATGTCCTCCACCTCCTGCTTTGGCATCCAAGGCGCAACACTGTCGCAACGCAATAACGTCAAGCCAACCGCCTTGCCATAGCATGCTTATCTTAGTCGATCCTCTGCTGCCAAAAAGCAGAAGAACAAGAGCAAGGCTATTTTGGCTTGGTGAGTTTCAGTTTTGTGTGTGATCTTATGACTACGTGCATTGATCTTGTAGTTTTTCTTATATAGATGATGTGATCGATGCATTCGTACATATAAGCATTGATTTCTGCTTATACTTGATGTTTTCTTAAATTGATGATGTGATGCATTCCTGCATATAAGGATTGATTTTTGCTTGTACATGATGTATATAGCTGCTATGATGAATACGATTTTTCTGTATATAGATAATATGCATGCGGAGATGTTATATAAGTAGGAGATTCCAGTACATAGTGTTTGCTGTATATATGAGCATCGTAATTCCAATGCTCATTAAGAATCCAGAATTATATCCACCAGACTATATATATGAATTTGATGTCTATGATGTGCTGTTGTTCATAAATTATAATGATATGTTGTCGTTTATGACTATTTGTTGTTCAAGTTGATCTGTGCATACATGGGTATTTTTACCCGTGGGTACCCATTTACCCTGTCGGGTGATGGGTATGGGGAAAAATCATACCCATTGACGGGTATGGGTACGGGTAATGGGTAAGCTCAAGAGTGACGGGTAAGGGTATGGGGTAACTCCACCCGTACCCAAACCCTGCGGGTGCCATCCCTAATTCAAATTAGCTGTAGCGCGTTTTGGCAAACACGCTACAACTAACCCTACCTTATCCCCCCGCGCGCGACCGACCTTTCTCTCTCACTCACACTCAGTCACTCTCGCCCGCGCGCCGATAACCGTCGTCGTGCGTCGCCGCCGCCGCCTTCATCCGTCCGCTGCCGAGGTACTCCCCTCCTTCCGTCCCTCCTCCTCGCACCGCGCCCTCCTCCCTCCGCCTGCGGCCGCCCCTCCTCCCTCCTCCACTGGCAGCCCTCCTCCCACCGCCCTCGACCTCACCGCCGCCACCCGAGCCCACCCAGCACCGCCGCCTCCCGATACCGATCCCGCCCTCGTCGCCCCTACCTCTCCGTCGCCCTCACCCTCTTTCTCTCTGCTTAGTTAGTACTAGATGTTGTTTAGTAGTAGTAGATGTTAATTTAGGGTTCATAGATAATGATTTTTAGTAGTAGTAGATGTTAATTAGTAGTAGTGATGGTACTAGTTAACTAGGGCAATATGATTAATAGTAGTTGTAGTTGAACTACTTTAATTGTAGTTGAACTAGTTTAGTAAGTAAATTAATAAACTAGTTGAACTAGTTGAATTAATAGAACTAATGTATTTTTAGTAAGATAATTAATATAACTAGTTGAACTACTTTATTTTTAGAAAGAACTAGTTTTTTTCTATTTATAGTAAGTTTATATTTAGTAAGAACTAGTTGAATTAATAAAACTAGTTGAACATGTCATATTTGTTGTTATTTTTTTAGTTTAAGCAATTATTCGGGATATATTAGTGATAACTTATACTATTTTTGTTTTTGCAGAAATCAAGGAGCCCCTCCATCATCCCCGCCGTCGTCCCCGTCACCGACCCCCTCCGACATCGAGGTGAGACCAGCCAAATATCCATGTATATCTTGTGTTGCTCAAATAGGATATGTGGTTGCCCAAGTGGCCGTTCATGTTCAGTTTACACCTCCGAGTGGCCTATGTTTTGCCGGAGTGTTGATTAATTTCCGTTCCGGCAAATTTCAGGCGCTCGATATGTCCTTTTTTTAGCAAAGGTCATGCCGGATTTTTCCGTGAATTCTGCCATGACTTGTGCTAGAATATGTAGGAAATATCGAGTGTCCTGGATTTTCTTGAAAAATAATGATCTAATTTAGGTTTTTAGTACATATATTTAATTGTACAAGTTTAATCTTTGAATTATGAACGTAGGAAATGTCGTACTCGGACGAAGACAGTCTCCCGGGAGAGTGCAGCTGGTGCCACGACGATCGAGGTATGTGCGACAGGTCCGTTGAGCTGGACAAAGATCGGCGCTTCAGCATTAAGCTCGAGGAGACCTTCGATGTTGAAACGGTACGCAACAACGACAAGTGTTTTTTTTCGTAATGAAGCATGACTTCAACTATTTCAACGTCTAATTTTCATATTTTACAATTCGACTAGCTTATCCCATGCCATGCAAGATGCTATGTCTTGGATAGGATGGGTTTTGAAGACCATGAAAATTTTGAAACAAAGAAAATACACCTAAGGACCCATCATGATATGGATTTTGAAGTAAATCCATGCAATGCTCAGAGCATAACCCATTTTGGTTGCCAAAATTGGGAAGCACTTTGCAAAATGTATGGTTTTTATGAGGGTATGATTGTCACCATGGATCTTAATGATCCTGACATCAAGCAAGACAATATGGACATTTGGGTCCTTGTTGATACGCTTCCGATTGTACCGCTATGTGAGTTTCTCAAACGTAGTTATTAACTAATTTATATTGTTTATTTCAAAATAGTTGACAACTTATTTCCATTGACAGCTTATTTTGATTCTTCAAAGACTGTGCGGAAGATGGTAGACAAAACCCACTACACCGATGGCTCCGAATTAACTTATAAGGAGAAAAATCATCTGATCGCATTTTGTACTCTTCTTGAGGATTACAATAACTATTATAGAACTCCTCCAAACTATGGTGAATACGTGCCACTAGTGCATGTGTTGAACCACGGTAACTTCTCTGGAGATACCCTGGTAAGATTTTTTACTATTACGACATTCGTGCATCTTTTGCATTCTTCTAAAACTAGTACATCATTGCTAACTACGAAGTTATTACTATGTTTTTCAACAAAAACTCCCGATGAATTGTGTGCCTCATATGATGTATCTGAATGGTCGCCTTACAGTTCTGAACATACTGCCAGGTAAATCTAGGGAGCTCACCTGTGCATATCGGATTTCTAAAACCGGTGAACACATGTTCATCAAAGAATGGAAAAAATGTTTGGACATTCGCAAGGAGGTTCTTGGAAGTAACATTCACCGAAAGGCAAGAATTGGAGACATGATAATCTCCATTCTCCATAATGGAGAGTCAGGGGCTATTTTGTTTTCTGCTATTTTACCTTAGAAAATGTGGTAGGTCTTAATCGATTGTAGTAGGTCCTATGAAGTACAATATGTTTATTATGTGGTAATGTGTTAGAGTTGATAATGAGGAGTACTTGTGATTATGACTAGTGACCAATTTGCTATGTGATGTTATTGATGAAAACAATGATCTTGAGGAGGTGTTATATGACAATGATGTATTATGATGATAAGTTGTTAACGATATGATGATGATGATGATATTATTATATCATTGGGTGAAAGAACCGCGGATTAGTTTCAAGTGGATGGACATCCACTTGAAACTAGTCCACGGTTCTTTCACCCCGTGATGTAATAACTCATTATGATGTAAAAACAATCTCTAAATTCCTGTTGTATGAAAACTTGTGTAAAGGTGTATGAATACAACATGAAATAAAAAAGAAATAAAATACTAAATAATAGTAGTAGCGTGGGCAGGGAGAAGCGCTACTACTAATTACCAGTAGCGATCCTCTGGAGAAGCGCTACTACTAAGTCAATTTAGTAGTAGCGTGGGTCTAGGCACGCTACTGCTAAGCTTTAGCTGTAGCGCCGTATCAGTAGCGCTCCTGCCCGCGCTACTGATAGGCCTAAAACCCGCGCTGCTTCTAGGCTTTTCCCTAGTAGTGTAATACAGTATATATATATGCATGAATCCATGTCTTCTGCTTGAAGTGTGGTGTAACATACATATGCATCGTCAACCTAACCCTCACTCAGTGTGGGGATTTCTAGTTTGAAATCATGGTGCCACATCAAAGTTGCTCCATTGTGTACTCAAAAAAACACCACTCCATACATATGTTTGGGACACACGCATGCAATGGTTGTCTTCGCGGACTAGCTACTTGCGTGATTATTGGCGAGCTAGCCTATCTCCGGGGTCGCATGGACAACCATCACCTTGACCAACAACAAGAGAGAGGTTGTACAACCAAGGTGGATTATTCTTGGTCCGTTTTACGATCAATCTTGGTGAGATGCCTCTCTGGCCCGCCGACTAAAAGTGTGTGTGTGTGGGGGGGGGGCTACTTTGCACTTTGCTAGGTGAACCTCGGTTAGGGAGGGAGGCATGCATTCATAGCTTAG